>NW_006399803.1:12817689-12875883 GCF_000299155.1 Elephantulus edwardii
TGTATTGAGATGAAAAAAACCATCATATTAGATATAGGTATTTTATCTCCCCCTAATCCTCTTACAAATAATTGGTTGGCAGATCACATTTAAGTTAATATTTTGGGAAATGATTGTATCATTACATAACTGCTTCTACTTGTGCCTCACTAACTGCATAGACGTTAAGGTTTACAACAAATATGATAATTATATGATAATGAGAATCAAGGCCTACTGAAGTTCATACATGCTTTGGGAAGACACTATGTCAAGGACTAAGCCTCAGCTGGTGCTTTTCTTTATTACTCATCTTTTGTTTTAAATCAGTCTTGTTTCTCTGTCTGTACCTTTGAATATGTCTGGGTGTTTTGAGACCTCTCATCAATGAAGCGGAGTGTGGCATGAATATTGGAGAAAGACACATTAATAACCTGTGTTAAAATGATGACAAAACTTTGCTTCCTGAAAATAAGGAGGATATGAAATACTTGCTGCAGAAGATCAAGGATTACAACTTTCAGTATAGATTATATCTCAGTATCAAGAAGACAAACATCCTCACAATAGCCCAACGGTTAACATTATAATAGATGGAGAAAAGATTGGAGCTATTAATTAGTTCATCTTGCTTGGATCACCAATGAGCACCCTTGGTATCAACAATCAGGAAATCAGGAGGTGCTTTGCACTAGGCAAGTCTGCTGTCAGGGACATCTAAATAATGAAAAGATTAGTGTACCTGATTCAGACCATGGTCTTCTCTATCATCTGCTATATCAGAGAGCTAGACAATTAATAAGAAATAAGAATTGGTGCCTTTGAGTTGTAGTTCTGGAGAAGAGTACTGTATAGTCCATGGACTCCCAGTGCAGTCATGGCGCTCCTGAGAGGCAAGGACTTTGGACATGTAGCTAATCAAGGCTATTTCTTGTAGAGGGAAATCATGCTTAGAAAGATGGAGGGTCAGTGAAAGAGAGGAACACGCAATGAGGTAGATGATACAGTGTCTTCAACCATGGAATTTAGTTTCTTAAAGATGATATGAATGGCACAAGAGAGGGAAAGCTTCAGGCTGCCTGTTCATTAGGTTGCTATGAGCTGTGTTTGTCTCGACAGCCAGCACCTAACAACAACATCGTCAGATGTCTAGGCTCTTGGACTCATACAAAGAAGTTTAGCTATGGAGTATTTGGCGAGGAACTTTTATCACTAATTAACTCTTCAGTGTTAATATTGTGTAATTGTAGCTGAAAGGCAGACTCTTTGTTCAGAAGAGTATGAAGGTGTCTCTATCTTAATTGACATCACATATTGACTCTTTATATAAAAATAATGCAGGCAGCATGGGGGCAGCCACATTTGACCTCTACTTACTCCACAGATGAGAAGAGTACCTATCCACCACATCAACAGCACAAATTCAATATCCATTCATTCACTTATGCCCCTTGCCTATTTTTGTCAATTCCAACACCACTGTCCTTCCCAGGGCTTTTATCGTTCTTATTCTTGGCCCTGCTAATCCATTGCAATGGTCATAAAGAACTCATGGGCAATACTCACATTTACGAACTTTATTAGTAAACTTAACCAGGTACAGTTTAGGTTGGAAACAAGGTACAGTTCTTCAGGCAAGACAGCTTCTCAGGCATGCTAGCAGACTCTGTGGCCTTTAGTATTGCAGTTATAGGTCAATGTCACACAACTTTCTTAGTTCTGCTTATTAAGGTGTTTCCATTCAATCCTCCAGCAAGCTTGAAGGAAGGTCATTATCTCAGGCTTCATAAGGCAGTAATTCTAGCTCAGTTTTGTCTCTCCTCAATCTCTGGTTACCTGGTGACCCAATTTCAGTCTGAATTTATATCACTTATGAATCTCTATGGCTCCAAAGGACACACATTGCATTCTCAGCTTCTTTCTTGCTTATTGTGAAACTCATAACCAAACTTGCTCATTTTAAGCCAGACAAAATGACTGGATTTAGCAATCCAACCCCGCTGTTAGCAGGTGTTATCGACTTCATCTGCATCGTTAGCTTAGTCCCACTTAACCATGTGGCAAAAGTAAAACTAATGGCTAGGAAAGACAATCTATTGCCCCTAATCCCTCTGAGACAACAATGATTCATATGAGTAGTGGCATCGCTATCTCCTATCTCTTACCACTTTCACCCAATCTCTAACTATGCACATATTTAGTTATGTATTACCTGAGGTTCAAGCAGAGTATAAGGTATCTTCATGCTGCAAATTTGACCTATGTTAACCTTCTTGTTGTTGTTGTTTTTATGTGCTATGGAATCACTTGTGACTCATAGCGACCCTATGGACAACAGTTCTGCACCCTGCTCTACCCTGAGCCAACCTTATTTTTTTCCTGACACACCCCTGTTACCACAGTCATTAAGTTAATCCATCTTATCTAGGGTCTTTTTCTCTTGTGTTGTCCCTCTACCCTCCCAAGCATGATGTCCTTCTCCAAGAACTGGTCCCTCCTTGCAATATGTCCAAAATATGTCAGACAAAGCTTCAGAATCCTTTCCTCCAAGGAGCATCCTGATTTCACCAGAATGTTTTTTTTCCCTAGCAGTCCATGGTATATTCAACACTCTTCTCCAGCACCACAGCTCAAAGGCTTCCACTATCATTCCTAGTCATTGTCTAACTTTCTGATAAATAGAAAGTAATTGTGATCCATGGCCTGGATAAGGTGCACCTTAGTTTTCAGACTGACATCATTGCTCTTTAGTACTCTGAAGAGGTCCCTGACAGCAGACTTTTCAAATGCAATTTGTCTTTTGATCTCCTGGCTGCTGGTATGAAGAGTATTGATTGTGAAGCCAAGCAAGCTGTAGCTGTGTTCCCCTTACAACCTTGAAAATTTTATCATCCACCTTAAGACCATTCCAATTGTTTGATTTTACATTTTATCATCTTAAATAGGGTGATTCCTAATAACTGGCCTCATTTCTTTTCATAACTCTTTGCATAAAGTTTAATAGCCATACAACCTTTCAGCTTTTCTCTTGTCTGTGTCTGAAAGGTTATGATAACAAAAATAACAGTGGCTACAAGCTTTTGTGAAGTTAATTATTTTAAATGAGTAAAGAAGATCAAGCACCTGAGAAGAAAGTGGCTCAGAAATTGGAAAGAAAGCATTATGTTCTGCTACAGTTGGTTCTTATTTGGCTCTTTTATTTTTCTCCTGAGGAACATAAGAGCCATTGAGCTCAGAGGACGTGAACATCCTGTACAGGAAATAGATGGTGTGTGGAGGAGGTGAGGGGGGCACCCGGCAGCCGTTCTTTAAATCCTTCAGTGAGCTTCACTTGAATACATTATAGAAGCAAGTAAAGGACCAGGAAACAGGCTGAGTTTGGATGGCTTCCCACACACTTCACAAAGCTCAGGAAAAGCTCAGCTAAGCCACACACATTTTATGTTTCCTGAGGAAAGACTCTGCTTGTTGGTCTCAGGGTTAAAGAGTTTCTGAAAGTTTTTATGTAGACACTAAGCCATTCCCTTCATATTTTCTTCCCTCTGTCACTGATAAAAGCCCAGGGGATAGAATCAATGGTGTGGACACTTATGTGCCTGCTAGCCCAGTTAACTCATGGGAGAGGTGTTAATGCAGTGACTATATTGCAATGAGCCTCTAGCTCCTCAGGCTCACTGGTTATATCACTATAGACCCTCATTATATATAGCTTATGTATATATAAGCTGCACTGTACTATCGAAGGCGTGCAGTTCAAATCCACTCTGAAGGGAAAAGATGGGAAATCTCCTTTTGTGTGATTAACTGCCTCTGTGGGTCAGTTCTGAGTCAGTTCCGACTCAATGGCACACAACTTTAGGTATATGTACATATATATTAGATGTTGTTGTTAATTGTAATCAAGTCGAGCATGACTCATAGTGACCCTATGAACAACAGTCTTTCTATAACTATTGTTGTTTCTCAAAGTTCATAGTTTCCTGAGGCATGTTGTTAAGGACATGGATAGATAGATATAAATATATTGGTATCTTTATACACTAATCCCTGGAAAACAGCTGAGAAGTCTCCTCCAGAGTGATTTATAGCCTTGGAGCCAACTGTGAGTTGCCCCTGACACCATGGCAATGAGTTGAGATACAAATGAAATTTGAAAAATCAAATTAAACTCACAAAAGTGGCTACTCCTTTCGGGATTTCACCTTCATCCTTGCCATAAAGTGCCTTAATCATAAGGATAAATTAAGAAACACTCAGTGAACAGTTGAAGGAGAATGCTCCATGGACATAAAGGTAATGAAGCTTTGTCTCACACACTTTGGGCATGTTCTCAGGAGGGGCCAGTCCTTGGAAAAAGACATTATGCTTTGAAGTAGAAGGCTCAGAACAAAAGAGGAAGACCCTCAGTAAAATGGATTAACTCAGTGAGGCTTTGCACATGTTAGAAATCATGAGAACAAGGTGAGGTTCAGATTTGTTATTTTATGGCTGCAATGAATTGCGTTCAACTGAACAGCACCTAAAAACAACAACAAAGAGTTGAAATACGAGAAACACAAAGTGAGGAGAGGTGATCAAAATCTCAAAACATAGAAAACTGGGCTGCTTTTTCTTTTTCTTTTCCAAAACACATTTTTTTTAAAGAGAAAACCAAAGCATTTGCTTTTCTTTTGTGAGAGTGGTTTAGAATGTTCACTGGAGCAAAAAGGCCATTTATGAGCTGCCTTCAACCTTAGTGAGGCTTGTCACAGCCCATTGTGCTTATTTCAGAACATGAGCATTACAGTAAGTGAATAGTAACGTGGAAGGAAACCTCAGTCATTGCAATTGTCATTTGCTTGTGCAATTTCCTTTATCTGCTGGACATAATTGTTGATTTACAAAAAAATATATTTTTTCTTACATTATTTCTTAGGAAGTTTATGATTCTCCTTAAGACACACTGCCTTTTTAACTTAATTTCTAATTAGTGTCATTTACAAATTATATTTCATAACTGTTATTGTCCTTAAATGTTAACCATAAAGGTATATATAATAGCAAATAAAGACACTAGAATAAATTATGTTAATGTTAGACAAGTCTCTAACAATACTCTTAGCTTTAGGATAGTAGCTGAAATTTAACCTCCTTCTTTCCCATTTTCTTCTAGGTTTCCATTTCTGATTTAATATGGCCAGAAATTAGCTGGGTTTTTTGCCTTTTTTATTGCCATTGTTGGCTAAGAACTCAATTGCTAAAGAAATGTAAGGGAGATGTTTAGCGTGATTGACATTACACTCTTATTGACTCTGAAGATATACGTAAGATTTATTTTAAAGACCTTCAACACTAACAACTACATTTCATCTGAACTACAAATAGTAAAAAGTATCTTGTATCCATCTACGTTAATGTTCTGTTTTAGAACTAGAAAGACTATGTAGCATTCATGACCAAGTTATCGACGACTAGATAGAAGACAGTGTGATGCACCATACTTCCTCAAGAAAAAGACATAGTTTGGGAACTATGCAAATACATACAAAAGTAAATCAATTGCATGGAAAGTAACAACTACTAGCAAAGTAATTCTATTTCAGCCTGATAAAGCAGTGCCACCTACTGTACACACACTTTATTTTATGTTTGTGAGTTCCTTAGTACTAACTTTCAATACAAAATCAATTGTTGTTGTTGTTGTTAAGTGCCATCGAGTCATAGATGACTTATGAGTGACCTTAAGAATGAAAGACCTGAACACTTGTATAACTCATCATTTATCCACATTCATAGTTTCCAAAGGCAAGCTATTTCATAAGTGCATGCCACTCCTGCTTCCAAGCTTGTTTTTTGTTTTTAATTTTTATTAAATTTTATTAATTTTAATGAACATTTGCAGAGATTTTGGGTTTCCATTCATTCATTGTTGCACTATTTTTTCTACTCCCCACCCCAGTTCGTTCCTCTTTTTCCCCTCCCTTGAAAGTATATTTTAATTGTCCAATTGCCACAGTGCTTGTCAAAGCCAGTTCTGATTAATCTCCTTTGTCAGTGTATCCTTTGCCATTCCCTATCACTCCTCCCTGAAAGATACTTCACCCTGATTCATAAGGAAAAGGGGACAGCGTATTCTCTTAGCTATTTCCTGCTGAAAAGGGACGCTGTAGGTTTCAGGGTGAAGATCTTCTCTCACTGGCCCCTTTGGCAATAGGAAACAAGTAGACTATTGTGGAGATTGATTTTGGAATTTAGATGCCCTGTTTTCAGTTGTGCTTAGCCGTACATGTTCATATCCTTGAAGATGTATCATGGAACTGTTGCAGCCTAGAAGATACAAATTTAACTAACAAGTTGAAAGTACATGAGTCAAAAATTAAAAGCAATAGTATTCCAAGTAGAGGTTCTAACAGTAGCACAAATCAAGTTACAGAGGGAAGGTAGTTCTTAAAGGCTTATTGACTAGCACTTTGTCTATTATAGTGTAAAGGTTAGGAACCACAAGATGTAGAGGCTCAACCATGTCATTTATTGTTCCAAGTTTGTTTTTATCGGGACCTCCCCCAAACACTGTCTACCATGGGTAACTGGTATCACATTTGACACATCTGTGTCACAGCATTTAGCATCACAGCAACCATGAGTTGCTTCTATACACCAAATGGACAGACCAGTGCTATACCACTTACAAAAATGTTTGACAAAAAAGGATTAAAGTCAGGCCTGAGGGCCACAGATTAGAATCACCCACTTTTGGCTTGGTAGCATCACTGTATCTACTAGGCCAAAAGAGCTCAGTTTTTTATTTTTTTAAGATCTATGTTCGAATAAGTATATTACAGTATTTTTTTGGTGTGTGTGTTACTAATTTCCATTTATATTGAGAATAATTTTAAAAAGAATGAAAGACTAGAAAGTAATTGAGAAAAATAATGCAAATATATATATATAGTGTTGTTGTTGTTGTTGTATACTATTGAGTTGGAAGCATAGCTGACCCTCCAGCAGGTTTTCAGAAGCAGTTATTTACGTAGCAGATTACCCGTCCTTCTCCAGTTGTGAAGCTGATGGGTTCAAATCTCTTGCCTTTGGGATTACAGTACAGCTTCTTACCACTATCCAGTGTGTGTGTGTGTGTGTGTGTGTGTGTGTGTGTGTATGTACACATATGTTTTATATGTAATAACTTAAACAATGAGTTTGAGTATAATGGAGATTTTGAGTATGGCACAGGATAGGACAAATCAATTGTTTGTAGGGTCCCTAAGTTATAGGTGACTTGCTGGCACCTAACCTTCTTGATATATGTTTGTGTCTTTTATTCTTAAATGTCTGATTTACCTCAATCTGTGTTTTCCCTTGTGAAAATGATGTAAGAGTCAAGTTACTGTGTGTGTGTGTGTGTGTGTGTGTGTGTGTGTGTTTTGGAAGCAGGAATGGCATCTACTTTCTATGAACTTTGATAAATATTGATGATTGTGTCATCGAGTCGAGCACAACTCATAGTGAACCTATGAACAAAAGGCCTGATGCCTTCCTCTAACTATCCTCGTTTCTCCAAATTAATAGAATTTCCAGAGGCATATGGTTTAGGAAGTGGACTTTACTCCTGCTTTCAAACTTGAAACAATCTTGAATTAATTTTGGAGCTTCACCAAACACTGTCCACGATGTGTAGCCATTTTGGTGTTTGACACAACTATGACACAGTTGTTCCATTATGACATTTGAGACCCAAATGGTACAAGATTCATTGTCACAGCAAAACCAGATTACCTTATCAAACCAAACTGACCAGAGTGCTGTATGACTTAGAAGAATGTTCCTCCAAAATACAATCACAGTGAAGAAAGATGTAACATCACTTCATCGAATTTCCCTCTTTTAATTCTATGATATTTTAAGAATAATGATTCCTCACATTCCTAACGTATTTTATAATATGGCATCACATAGAGACTTAATAGAACCATATGCTTTTCCTAAGTTTAGGCCATTCATTACTGTTTAATCTATTTTGAGTCATTTTATCAGTTTTATTATATTTAAACATAAAATGGGTAAGTGAAAGTAGACGTGATGCAGGAATGATTGAGACACTTCTCATTGTCTTCTATAATTCTTCCAAGACCTTGTTATCAATTTTTCACTATTATGCTTACATTTTTTGTGCTAAGAACATCGTAGAATTTAAAGTCTTGCCTCATCAGTAATTTTGCAGCTTGTGCTTATTCATATTAAATTGTATCTGTCGTCCTACTCTTAATATCTTTATATATTAATGAAAAGTTCCAAAGTCCGGAATGTATAATATTTGGCATTTGTCAAGGCTTTGATTTGAAAAAAAAAAACAACGCAAAAGAACCAAAATTGAAACAGAATGTAACTTGTTTCTGTATTTTATGGCAAAATCATAATTAAATAATTGAAGCATGTTAAAAATCTAGACGTATACATAACACAGATGGTTTTCATTTCATGTCCCAATCTGAAGGAATGCTATTTGAAATGCAGACACGCTCAAAGACTTTATTCTTATTTTGATCTATGTCTGGGAAGATTTACCATATTCCATTTAGTTGAAACCTACTCTATTTACTATATATGAGTACCTTGCTTGGAGCTGAAAACTTAGTGATTAAAAAGTAAACATTGTCTTCATTGAGCTGTCTAGCAGAGACAAACTGCTTGAGCTCTCAGCAGTGAGTGCTACTGTAAAAGTAAAAGCACAGTGCTATGTGGAACAAGGGAATTGAATCCCACACAATCTTCAGGAGTTAGGGAAAGAAGTGTGGAAAGCATCATAGAAGATATCTGGAAGAGAGAAAACCTGAATTAAGTCTGCAAAAATGAGAAACATGTCATTAAAATAAGTGGAGAGGATTTAGAGAGTTTGTAAGAGCACTGACATCACAGAGCAGTACAGAATTGGGGAGATCCATGTTTTTCAGTTCCACTTTGTCTCTAGATTGCATGTAAATTAGTTCTGATAGATGAGACTTGGACAAGTAGTCAGAAGTTAAACAATGAAGGAATTTTCAGAGTTGGTATTTTATATTGAATGTTTCACTGTTTTAAAATCTACTAAGTAAAAAAGTAGGGAGCTCTGGTGCCCTCATGGTAAGAAGCTGCTGTACAATCTCAAAGCTGCTCTACAATCTCAACCCACCAGCTGCTCCTTGGAGGATCAGCTATGGTTTGATTCTGACTTGATGTCACACAACACAATATTGATTAAAGAAGTAGGGAGCTCTGGTGGCCAAGAGGTAAGAATCTGCTGTAATCCCAAAGGCACAAGGTTTAAATCCACCAGCTGCTCCGCTGGAGAAGGATGGGAAATCTCCTCCCATGGGATTATTGCCTCTGAAAACCTGCTTACACACAATAACAATTGAAGAGGTGGAGATGGGTAAAATGTGATGGGATGGACAGGCTGGGGGCAGGGGAGGGAGGAAACTGTGCAACAATGAATGAGTGGAAATCCAAGTTTTCTGTAAACTTTTGTTAAAATCACAATAAGAAATTATTTATATAAAAAAAAAGAGCTTACTTTAGTAACACTATTAAAAAGGCGTTTTAGTAGAGGAAATGACTAGAATGAAAGAATCCTGACGATACACTTTTTTGCTTACCAAAAAGCTTGGGAGTTAAAAACAACCAGCCAGTCCTAGGAAGGATGATGTGGCAGTCTATTTCTATAAACACTGTTGTAGTTGTTGTTTTTGTTATGTACCACTCAGTCATAACCAACTCATACTTGACCGTCTAGCAGGTTTTCAGAGGCCGTAAATCACATGAGAGGAAATTGCCTTCTTTCTTCCATGGAGAAGCTAGTGTATTTGAACTGCATGCTTTTGAGTTGGCAGCTCAGTTCCTTACCCCTAGGCCAATAGCCTTAGAAACATGTGGTACGTTTCTACTCTCTCCTTCAGGATCACTATAAATTGAGTCCTAATCTATTTGAAGGCAACAGAACAAACAGAGGGCAAGGGATCAATTGTGGTGCTAGAATGTAATATAAGGGAGAACAATGAAGGAAGATAAGAAAGGGCAAGGGCAAGAGGATATTATTATAGTATTAGAATTAATTCAGTGATATAATGTGAAGGCAATTGAACATTTCTGAACATTCTAGTTCTAGCATAGAATAATATGGTTGGCATCATCAACAAATATTATTGTTCTTGTTTTTATGCACATTGGAGTCTAAACTGATTTATAACTGACCTACCATTCGATTTTCAGAGGCTTAGTAAATCACATGGGAGAAGAGTGCCCATCTTTCTCCTGAAGAGAAGCTGGCATATTTGAGATTAACAGGATTTGAATGTAATGTGTAGAGTGCATTCCAAGAGAAGAGATTCAGTTGAAAGAATGGCTGGTTGTAACTATCTTATGTTCAGTGGAGAAATGTACCTTAGAGATCTTAACACCTTACCTTCTTAATATATATATATATATATATATATATAAAATTCTGTTTTCCAAACCTTTCTTCATTTATCTCACTTTTCTTACACCCTTTTACCCAGAGGACTGGTATGAACAGTTGTACCCCCTCATCCTTACCCTGAAAGACTGCATGGGAGAAGTGGTGAACCGAGCCAAGCAGTCGATGACATTTGTACTCCTGCAGGAACTAGCCTACAGCTTGCCCCAGTGTTTGATGCTAACCCTGAGAAGAGACATCGTCTTCAGCCAAGCAGTAGGTGCCTGTTGTTGTTCGTATGCTGCTGAATTGTTAATGTGCTATGCTTAGTGAAAATAGCATTCTTTTTGCCAGTTTTACTTTGAAAAATATTTCTTTTCTTAAAATTTTGTTGTCTAAAATGTCTTATGTATAAGAAATATCCATTTACTATCATACAGAACCATTTTATAAGACCATAATTATTTCATTTTGAAAAGAGTTCTGAAATGTGCAGTCTTCTTTATGTCTCATGGAATCTGTGCAGGAAAACATAGCTTAGCCGATTGTAGTATTGCCTAGGGGGTCTACCCACAGTATGAGGAAAGCAACTGCTGCTTTGCAGCATGGCTAGTCAGCACTACCAAAAGCGTTATTAGTGAGCCACTATCCCTCTAATCCCTTCCTTCCCCTCTGCATGCATCCCAAGACAGAATTGGGGATGTATCTCCTCCTCTTTTGTTTGTATAGTAATTTTGTAGGGTTCTAACACTTAAGTGGGAGTTTTGCCAGTATCACCTACCTTGTCTCCAGCAGAGTAACTATTCAGGTGACTATGCCTTTAACAAGATGGTTTGACGGGGTAACTGGGCCAGTGAGCTCAAGCATGCCAGAGAGCATGAGGATGGGAGAGGATAGAGCAAGGTTCTGATTTCCATATTGTTGATACAAGTGGTACTTGATTTGATGGCACCTAGCAACAACTGCATCTCCCCACCCCCACTAGTCTTCACTCCTACAATGACGTTTTGTAGATAGAAGTCATAAAGAGAAAGAGAGCCTCTCTTTTTAGATATTTATGGGTAGTGGGAATATGTTTAATACTCTTCTTGTCAACCTCTCTTTTTAGAGGATGAGAAGAGTATGATTCACACATTGTGCTCAGCTGCATAATCGTTTTTCATTGTGTCTTGTTAATGGCACTGTGAAATACATGCTATTGTCCCTATTCTATATGTAATAAATATTGTGAAAAGACAGTATTTGGAAGTGTTAAATAGTGTTTTATGGGATCACTCTTTGATAGAAAAGATTTGAAGACATTTCCACCTAACTCTAAAGTCTAGGCTTCCCCCTCCCCCATTTCTTTTCATGATGCTCTCATTTGTCAGCCTGTTTGTGTAAGCTTTCGGTATATCAAAGACTGTCAGTTGTTTTAATATGTATAGTTGAACAGTTGTAGGTGTTCATATGTATTGAAATTCATTCAGTGATGCCTCAAAAGTTTTAAAATAAGTTTAATGCAAACTAATCAGTTTGGAGGTCTCTGTTAATTTCTTCAATATTCTTTTAGCTTGCTGGATTGGTCTGTGGCTTTATCATCAAATTACATACAAGTTTGCATGACCCTGGATTCTTAGAACAGCTTCATACAGTCGGATTGATAGTACAATATGAAGGACTACTAAGTACATACAGTGAGTATCGTTTTAATGAATGTTAAAATCATATTGATGTTCAAAGGGCTATACTGACTTTCTCTTTAAGTACAAAAATGATAGTCAAAACTCACTACCCTAGTGTTTATTTGGATTCATAGAGACCTTTCATTTAGTTTATGGGATTCTAAATTGTATGGAAGGAGATTGTCCTTCTCCAGGGGTGGATTTAAACCCCTGGAGATGGACAACCTTTGGGTTAGCGGTACAGTGCAGTATAGATTATGCCACTGAAAATCTCTACCAAAATAAGTAAACCTTTATTGCATAAAGCATTACAGAAAAAATATCACCTTTCAGTTATTTTCATTTATTCACCGTGTACTCAATTGTGTTTTGAAAATGAAATTGTAGGGTTGTTTTTTTAAAAGTTGAATCCTGAGGCATCTCAATTTTTTTTAATATAAAAGGTTCTTTGTCAACATAGATTTAGTGATTTAATTAGAAAAGTCTCAAAGCCCTAATGTCATAACTACACTATTCAATGCAGCATTTGAAATGTGTCTAGTCCAAAGCAAATGTATTAATATCCAGAAGATTTTAAAACTAGTAAACAACAACAAAAAAACTCTGATGGCAAGATTGAATTAATGATTTTACTATTTATTTGCATATTAAAATTACATTTTATATATAATATATAGGCTTAACATAACATATATTATTATATATATCATATATATATATATGATTAGGTGAAATAAATTATTATAGCTAATTTTACCTTTTCTATTTTACTATTAAATATAATTACTCATTGTTGTAGAGTTGGAACTAACACACAGCTAATTCTCCAGAGGGTTTTCAGAGGCTGTAAATCACACAATAGAAGATTCCTCATGTTTCTTTTATGGAGCTGCTATTGTTGGATTTGAGCCACATTCACTTCCTAAGTAACATGCCTCCAGAAACTCTGTGAACTTTGATAAATGTCGATCGTTGTAAAGGGGCCTCAGGCCTTTTGTTCATAGGGTCGCTATGAGTCGTGCTTGACTCAAAGGCAATCAACAATAATATGTAAGTTAGCACAACTCTATGTACTACACTACCAGGAAACTTGACTTCTAGGCAGTTTGAAATTCCATGTGTGCTAATAATTTATTTGTGCTAGTAATTTATTTCTACTGTAAAGTGCTAGTCTAGAATCATACTTTAATGACATCCTTCTCAGGCTTGATTTGGTTTCCCTAACCAGTGTTAGTGCAAGTAAATGTTTTCGTTTTTTAAATTCAGTCATAGCTATTGTTTCTAGAAATATATGTCCCTGGTGGTCTAGTGGTTAGTGTTTGGCTCTTTCTCTAGAAACAAAATGTTATAAAGAGATCAGATGTCTGCATGATATTTTGTTCCAACATTTGCTTGTACTTTATTTCCAGCTTCCCACTAAATATACACCCTTCTTTTCCTCAAAAGTTAGTGCATCGGTCTCCAAGGAAAAGCTTTCTAAAGGAATTAACTGCATTAAGAAATATATTCACTAAATACTAAAACCAATACCAACATGGAGGCATAGTACCTAGTGACATTTTCTTTAAATAGCATGTTTGTAACTGGACATTTTCCTCTTGTATAGGTGATGAAATTGGAATGCTAGAGGACATGGCTGTTGGCATTTCAGATTTAAAGAAGGTAGCATTTAAAATAATTGAGGCCAAATCCAATGATGTCTTGCCAGTTGTAACAGGAAGGCGGTAAGTGATGCCATGCTCGTTTCATAAATAGCCAGCTTTTCTACAAATGTTGTATTAATTCCTAGAGAAAGACCCAGGAGAAGTTCAGTTTGTATTTGAGATTTTTTTCCCCTTTTATTCCCTTTAACTTTTTGGTGAGAAACAAATATAGATATAATGCAGAGAAGATATTGAAAACTTCTGAAAGAATCATTAAAGAAAGCTTGAAGAACTCTAGAAGTCCTAATCCACAACATAAACAGTCTTCAAAGCATCCTGAAAAATCTACAACCAGGGTGGGAGGGGAGAAAAGTGCAACAATGAATGAATGGAAATCCAAAATCTCTGTACATGTTCATTGAAATTAATAAAAGAAAAATAAAAGCCTACAACCAGGAGAGGATAAAATAGATGAATGAGACCTTCTAAGAATTAAATTCTTATGCACATCCAAAAACTTCTCCAACAGGGTAAATAGGGAAGCCAAGACTGGGAAAAAGTATTTGGTAATGACATGTCAGATAAGGAACTTACATCTAGAATTTATAAAATATTCCAATTTTAACAATCCAATTAAAAAATTGGCACAGGATATGAACATATACTTCACCAAAGAAGACATTCAGATGGCCAACAAACACATGAAGAAATGTTCAAAATTCCCAGCTCTAAGAGAGATACAAATCAAAACAACTATGAGATATCATCTCACCCCAGTAAGAAGAGCAAAATTTAGCAAAACACCAAGCAACAAATGCTGGAGAGGTTGTGGAGAAACTGGAACTGTTGGTGGGAGTGTAAAATGGTGCAACCACTATGGAAGGCAGTATAGCACTTTCTCAAGTTAGAAATAATATTTGACCCAGCAATTCCACTACTGGGAATATACTGCCAAGAAACCATAACCGGCACCCAAGCAGATATACCTACATCCATGTTTATCGTGGCTTTATTCACAGTAGCAAAAAGTTGGAAACAACCTAAGTGCCCGTCAACCAAAGAATGGATAGAGAAGCTGTGGTATAGTCACACAATGGAATACTATGTTGCACTGAAAAACAAAGAACTCATGAAATATTATTCAAAATGGATGACCCTGGAGGACATTATACTGAGTGAAATATCTCAATCACAAAAGGACAAATACTGCATAGTGCATCATAATTCTTGAGATGACTGTAAATTAAATTCATAGAGTTGCATAGTAAAGTGGTCTTGCGGTGTGGGGGGACTGTATAAAAATGAAAGATTATTTTTTTTTCCAAAGAAAAAAGCAAACTAGAGGGTGGGGGTATAGGGAGCAAAATGTGCAACAATGAATGAATGTAAATCCAAGTTCTTTATAAACTTTCATTAAAATCTAAAACAAAAATCAGTATCATTTTAAAAGGGATACATTCCGATATCAAGGGAATATACCATCATTTTGTTATTGTTAACGCACTGTCACAATTTAAGTTTTCCAAGAGTTTAAGTAAATCATGACAGGGAAGTTCTTGGAAACTTCTGGGAGTCTCATAAGGGTTTTAAAATTGTGCTGGACCAATAGATAATGCTGTGATGGATGGAAAAGATTGAATTTGCCATAATTTCATTTTACTTTTATCCACAATGAATCCATGATAACAGCATTCAAGAAATCAAAAGAGGTGCTGCATTCAGGAAATTGGCTGTCAAAATCCTCTCCTGCTTTGGAGAGGACAAGGATGTCCCTTTAAAGGTTAAGGTGCACCTGATCTACGTCAGTATTTTCATTTGCTTTTTATACATCTGAAAGTTGCACAATAATAAGCAAGACCAAAGAAGAACCATTGCCTTTCAATTGTGGTGTTGGAGAAATGTATTTAATACACCGCTGACTATCAAAGGAACAAATAAATCTGCCTGGAAGGAAGTACAACTCGTATGCTCCTAAAGGCTAGGATGGTGAAACTTCATTTTACTTACTTGGTATATATTTTCAGGAAAGAACACCAGTGTTTGGAGAGAGACATCATGCTGGGAAAGGTAGAGGGTCAGTGGAAGAGAGGAAGACCGTCAGTGAGATGGATTTATACAGTGACTACCACAGTGGTCTTGAGCATGATAGAGATCATGAGGATGGCACTGAACATGACAAAGTTTAAGTCTTTTGTTCATTGGGTTGGTATAAATTCTTTGTAGGATCAGTATGAGTTGTAGTGGGCTTGATGACCCTAAAAACAGCATCATTAGCAAAGGGTTGTAATTGTTTTACTTGATGGTCAAAATACTAGCAGTGAGTAAGAAAAATGATCATTCCCTCTAGTAAAGTTTCTTAATCAGAACATTCCAAATGTCAGCCATTCTGATGTTGTTGATTCCCATCGAGTCAAGCACAACTCATAGTGTCCGTATGAACAAAATACCTGAAGCCTGTCTATAATTATTGTCATTTCTCAATGCTCATAGAGTTTCCAGAGGCATGTTGATTATACAGTGGATGCCACTTGGTCTTTTTAATATGAAGATACTAAAATGTGAAGCATTCTCAGATAAAAGGAAATTTTTTAAAAAGTGAATAAAAGAATTATGATGATAAAAGAATGAGTTTTATTGATATCATGCTTGATAGAAAATCAGTGAAAACTAAGGAAGGTGAGGCAGATTAAAACATAGTTATCAAAACAAATCAACTCAAATAGGTCAACAATAATGAAGACAGAAAAGGACTAGCCAACGTTTTATTCTATTAAATATAGGTTTGCTATGAGTTGGATTGGGGAGCTCTGGTGATCTAGTGGTAAGGAGTTGCACTACCAAACCAAAGGCAGAAGATGTGAATCTCCCAGATGCTCCACAGGATAAAGATGGAAATTTACTTCTTGTGCAATTACAGCCTCTGAAAACCTCCTAGATGGTTGGTAACTTGATAGCACATAATAACAACGTGAGTCAGATCAGACTCAATAGAATCTAACAACAATCTTGCCTAGTGGCAAGGAGCTACGCCACAATTCTGAAGGAATATAGGCCAAGCCCACCAGTTGCTGCATGGAGGAAGGATGAGTAATGTCCTCCCATGTGATTAACTACCTCTGAAAACCCACTGGAGGGTCAGCTGTGGATCAGCTCTGACATCATGGTATATAACAACAACAACATTGTAATCTGTAGAGCAAACACTATAAATACAAACTTTAAACTAGAAAACAACACCAACCAGCAAAAGAATTACAATGATACACAAAATAGCAACTATTTAGTACTTAAGGCAGTAAAGTAGAATCAGAAAATTATTAACCAGATAATGCAAAAACAAATGTCAAAATTATAGACAAAAACCCAGCCATATTAGCAATTATCTTAATCGCACTTGATTAAATATCCAAGATAAGGAAGAAGATGGTTAGACTATAAAAAGTAAATAATAAGATGAAGCATTACATTACATTCATAGTCCCATAAAGTAGAAACCAATAAAATAAATAAAAAGTTATTGTATTCAAAAGTAATCACAAAAGATCCATGTATTATAAAAAAAATAGACATTAACTCAAAGATTTTCTTCTCTCTCATGCTAGTAGAAAAGAGGTACATATCTTGACCAAAGGAGAACATACAAACTATAAATAGCATCCAACAAATAAAACTGAGTAGGGAGTTCTGGTAGCGTGATGAATTTAGTGTTGGCCATTAATTGAAATATGATGATTAGAATACATCAGTCACTCCATGGTGAAAAATGAAGCAGCCTACTCCCATTAAGATCTATAGCCTAGGAAACTAGATTGGGCAGGCAGAATCAACTCAACAGCCCTGAGTTTAAGCTGGAACCCTCTAATGCATAGAGTAAAATGACAGAAGTGAATGAATATGAAATAATAAATGACCATTAAGAACACAGAAGATAATTCAACAATAATAAAGATTTTAATGTCCTTCTTTAAAAATTTATAAAACTGGTAGATAAAATACCTGCAAAGATACATTATTCATAAAAACTACCTAATAGATATTTCTACAACACTTCTGGAAATAGAGGAAAATTACTTTTCAAGAAGGCCTGAGATATCTCTCATTATAATACATGTAATGGCTTGTAAGACAAGACTAAAAATATTGAAATAATCCGAAGGATGTTATTCATCCCAGTAAAATTAAACCAGAAGTTAATGACAGATGTCATTTAGACAATCTCCAAATACTTGAAATGTAAGGGGGTAAGGAGTAGAATTGCCAACCCAAAGGCAGACAATTCAAATCCTTGGGAGAAAATAGGTGATCTCCTACCATGAGGTTTACTGTCTCTGAAAACTCACTGGAGGGTCAGCTGTAAGTCAGTTCTGACTCAGTGACAATGAGTTGAGTTTTGCTGAGTCTGAATAATCATTTTGAAATAGTTAAAAAATAAATTACATGAGAAGTAAGAAAAAATGTTTTGTTTAATCTGAATAATCTTTTTTAATTTATTCAAAAGCAAATTATTGACAATGTGAGAAAATACTTTTTATTAAGTGAAAACAAAATACAATAAAACAAAGTTTATAGGGTGCAATTATGTATATGCTTAGAGAAAAATTTGCAACCTTAAAGGTCAATATAGCAGTTCAAATCCACCAGATCCTCACCTGGAAAAGAAGGGACAATTTCTTTCTGTAACAGTACAGGATAGATTAAAAACCAGTACCACTTGATTAAAAAGGTCAATAGAAGAAAGAAAGTTATCAAATCAGTAGTAGAAGTTACTAAATTAAGAGATGAGAAAAAGATAGGGCTTAAAGCAGGCAAACTATGGAACCAATAATGGTTGGAGCATACATAAATGAATTAAAAATGGAAAAACGGGAGGGGGGGAAATCAGCGAATCTAAAGTTGATTCCTTGGAAATATTTTATTGAAATATATAATAGTAACTTAGTTGTTATGCCTTAAATGACTGATAATGTTAAATAATTATCAATTACCAGAGGATCACAAATAGCAATGAACAAATAGCAAATAGAAATCTAATGATAATAACAGACCTTGCCAAAAAATAATTTACATCATTTAGTTTCTCAATTTTCACTTTATTAAAAGCTAAGCATTAAATTACATATATTTTCCTTGAAACACGTTGGGTTTTGAAATTGATTAAATCAGAAAATCAATAGTCTATACCCAGGACCTTGGGTGTAAAAATGTGGACTAAACATTCTTGCATTCCGAAAGTAGCTAAAAGTCATATAGAGAAATCAAACATGTAAACATGCCTTTATAACTCTTCAGGCCAAATAATTTAATAGAAAAATTAAATTAATAAAGTGATTTTTAATAAACTAATAATAAATGTTAAGCACAAAGTAGTCAAAAGCCTAAATCAGCAGTATATCATAAATGTTTCTGTTGTTTCTTTCCAATGACTCTTAAAACAACATTAAACAAATAAATGTTTCTTCCTTTTTGTCCTCCTCTTTCTTTAGTGAACATTATGTGGTAGAGGTCAAACTGCCGGCTAGAGTATTTGAGTCACTGCCTTTACAAATTAAAGAAGGACAGCTGCTTCATGTGTTTCCAGTACTCTTCAATGTTGGAATCAATGAACAGCAAACTCTCGCTGAAAGGTAAGTTTAATGAAAATGATTGCTACATAAATTTTTCTTTTTAAAACTCTTTGAGTGTTCTGAGCAGTTCCACACGTCCTTTACTGTATAGGAAGCTTTATATTATAGTTGAGACTTTAATAAATCCATACCTAAAACTGAATTATATTTCTATTGTCTTGGGCATGTTGCAAGGAGTGACCAGTCCTTTGAGAGGGATGACAGGCTTGGAAGGGCGGAGAGGCAGAAAAAGAGAGGAAAACCATCGATGAGATGGATTGATACAGTGACTGGGGTAATGAGGATAGGTGTGTCAGAGTCAGTAGGTTGGCACAGGATACAGCAGGTTTCAGGGCTATTATATATACATAGGGACATTATGAGTCTCAAGCAACTCGATGGTTACATAACAACAGCAACAATCTACCTCTCTACCTATCTTGTGACCTATCTTTTTTAATTTAATTTTTATATTTAAAAAAATTGTTTTCTTTTACTCTGATTTATTTCTACTTGTCACCTTTCTCCAGAGACCGCCACAGCACAACACAACACACCTCCCACATACACAGCACCATCCTCTCTGACCAAAGGATCACAGCCACCTGGGTGGAACAAACCTGGGCAATTATGGCTGTCTGTCTCCTCCCTCTTCTCCTTTTGGGCTTGAAGCCGCTCTGCCTTCAACCCAAGACCAAGCGTGGCTTCCCTGGTCTAGATATAATATTTTTGGATCAAAATTTAGCCATTACCAAAACATATGCTTTGTTATTCTTAAATTAAAAAGTACTGTTATGACTTCAGTAAGGTTATTCTTTGTAAATTGCTAGTTGATTTAAGCCTCTAAAAAAGAAATTTATTTCACCTAGGTATTGGTGAAATTATCCCATAGATTATTTTTTATTCATATTTATATCCTCCAAGTCCAGCTCCATGTAGACATCATAAATTGACTATACCGGACACTAAGCCAAGTTTGAAATAGGGAGAGTAGATTACAAGAAAAATGAGGTGTAATTCTTGCCCTGAAAGAATTTACTATCTATTAAGGAAGATGTTTTTATTACATTATAGTTTGAGTCATCAAAGGTTTTTCAAGGCCCACAATAGTGCAGAAAAAGTAAGAGATGAGTTATCTGGGATATTTTATAGAGGAGATGAAGCTTTCTCATGACTTTGAAGGATATATAGGAATGAAATAAAGCAATTTGGGAGGTAATACATTTTAGTCAAACGTGGAAACATTGTGTGAAAAGTCTCCAAGTTATTAAAGTAGTAAAGGACAAAGTATTAACTCCTGTCCCTGGAAGTCTGCTCAAGGAGGGTAGTAATGAGTTTTAGGAGAGAAGAAAGTAGATGTGAAACTGAGGCAAAAATTTGTCCTCAGAGGGAGAGGGAAAACTCTATTTTGTGAACCAAAATGATGAAATGGGGATTAGATTACTGTCTCTAGCATTCTGTTTATTGCCCAGTAGCTGTCAAGTGAGGACACTGTGTTAACTGCACCAGACAGTTTCACTAGCTGTGATGTCTCATAGAAGCATTTCCCAGGAAGTTCTGCAGTGCTGTTGAGTGGATCAGTCAGGGGCATTCTGTGTGTGCCACCCATGATTCTTTTGAGGCCTGTAGTCCATATTGAATAAATATTTGTTGAAAGAATGAATGATCTGATATGAAGGATCAATTAAAATGAACAGAGACCCAAAACAGAGTATTTAGGTAGTTGAGAATCCTCATGACAAAGTGTGTTGTAAATTAGGCTACTAACCCAGTTGTCAGTAATGTGTCTGAATCCACCAGACATACTCTTAGAAAAAAGATGTGCAGCCTCCTCCTGTATAGATTCACTGCCTTAGAAACCCGACGGAGGCCATCATGAGTCAGAATCAGCAGAATAGCAGTGTCGGTAGATGGAGTTTAATTGTAAAGAAAAAGAGAAGATACTAGAGACATCAAACATCAAAGAAGAATGAGTAGGGGTAGGGAAAAGCCAATGATAAAATATTGGAACATAATCAAAGAAATTGTCATAAGAGGAGATGGTTTTATTCTTAGGTTATAAATAGGATGGGATAATTCAAATTAAATTTTCAATTGACACCTACAAATGCAGATTTGGAGTTTAGTAAAAAATATTAGGAATGGAGAAATGCACTAACGAAGCTAATTATACAGCACTATTTTTTAGAAAGAAAAGTGGAGTTTAAGTCCTGAACCTGGAAAAATTGCTTAAGGAAAGCATATAGTTAGAGACACACAGATACAAAGGTGTTCCATTTTGTTGTTTGCTAGTGGGTCTAAAGAACACCATTACAGAAACTGCCCATTTTCAAGAGATGGGCAGAAAAAGAAGAAACAATGTGAAATGCTTACTCAAGTTGTGGGGTTTTAGCTGTTTCTGCAGCAGTCAGCAGTGTGTGCCATTCAATATGTAGCCCAATGTTCAGTCCTGATCTTAGAATAATCTCTATTCAAAGTGCTGTCACTGGTTAAGTGGAGAATTGTACATGTAAAGAAAAAAAAAAAAGAGTGTGGATTTACCCACGCAGAGAAGCATTTCTGCAGAGGCTAGGCATTATAGCGTGGAGCTTAACTATCTGTTATATAGTACACAAATGGGCTGATGTTTTACAGGTGGTATTTTATTTAAGATCTCATTTGCCGATTGTGAGGCTATTTGCTTTGTCATAAGGTGTTGGTGGAGTCAGGGACAAAGTAATTGAAATTGCCATTATGTAGCAAAGTTATAAAGAAAGACTCCTTCCTTTGGAAATTATTGCCAACTGTTTAAAAAGGAAAGGTAGAAATTTTACTATATGGTACTATTTGATGATCCATAACTATTTTCTTGGTTCTACTTTTAGATTTGGTGATGTTTCTTTGCAAGAGAGTATTAATCAGGAAAATTTTGAACTTCTGAAAGAATATTGCAAGATGTTTATGGAAAAGATGCCTCCTGATTGTGAGTATGAAAGTTAGAAAAAAAAAACAAACCAACCACAACAAACAGGGGTAATAATGTCTTGATTATAAATCTCCAGGAGAGGTCAGGTATGGAGGTCATTGGACTAAGGTAGTGTGGGGCAGGGATGTGAGAGAGATTTTGAACCAACAAACTGATTGCCAAGGCGGTGTGGCCACCAGCGTCATTACTTTGATTGCATTCTGGAATGAGCTCTGCTGATCATGCCCAGGATATTAATTTCTGTGCTATCAGAATGTGCCAACAATTAAAAACGAGTAGTTTATAATGAGACATGATGGCTGAGTCCAGTAAACAGTTTATAGACTTCTTCACCATATTACACTTTTAAAATTTTTGCCTTTGTTCAGTCCAGCAGTTTGTTTGTTTTTCCACAATATTATCAGCAAAGATTAGTGAATCAGGAATGTATTAGAATTCATATGTAGGTGGCATAATTATGTTGATATATTCACAGTGACAAAAAAACTAATTTTCATCAAAGTAGGAAATATTTTACTATTTTTCAGCAAAAGCTGTTATCAAAGTCTATGTCATTTAACCACAGTCACTTATATTCTGATACTTAGTTTGAAATAATAGATGGCAGTATTTAGAATGTTTTATAAGTGGGTAAATCTTAAATCAACTTGTTGTCATAGAATATGTGTTTTCATTTATGGATGGTTAGATAATTTAACTTGTAACTATTTTCTATTAATTTCTTTACCATAGCTTATTTTTTTATGATGAGAGTTACGGACATGGAAAATCTTCATCAGTTTGGCATGTTTTTTTCAGTTTGGTTTATTATTTAAATGAGATTACTATTAAATCATCCTTATAATTTTTTCCTTTAATCCCATTGTGTAAATAGATCTCTGGTGCTCTGGGTGCATCAGGGAGCCCTGGAGGTGTGGTTTGGAGGGCCTTCTGATGCTAACCCAGAGGGTGCACCTCTTTGTCTCCTGTGCCCTGGGAAACTCAATAGAAGTCAGGTATCAATTGGCTCTCACTAGACAGAAGTTGAGCTCCCTAATTTGTTTTTTTCTCTGATACTGTTGGATAAGTAGCAGGTATAATTGACAGAATCAAGTACAAATATCGAACAGTATTATTTTAGTAACTGTTAGTAGCTTTACTGAATATTTCCCTTTAAAGACCAGCTGCCTTTGACTCACTTTTAACTCATGGTGACTCCCTGTGTGTCAGAGTCGAACTGTGATCCAGGGGGTTTTCAAGACGGAATTTTTGGAATGAGGTCATCAAGGTTTTCCTCCAAAATGCCCCTGTATAGACTCAAAACACCACACATTTTGGGGAATAGTCCAAGATAGTAACATACAAGGAAATGTGGACTAATTCTCTAATCCACAGTAGCTCAAATTCTTTGAGTTCAACACAATCTAGTACTTCACTGACTAAATACTTAAAAATAGTTACTCATATTCAGTTATTCTTCACTTCTGTCTTTGTGATGACCACAGACAAGCAACCGTGTTAGAAAATTTAGAACTTGATAGGGAGCAGATGGACTGTCTCCCACTTCTAAATGTATCATGGAGCTTCAGAATTTGAGTTGCCTTGTTACAGAGAAGAAAGCAAAGGAAATATCTTTCTTTTAAACCTTGGGTGCTTCTTCATTTTGAGGTTAAAAAAACCTTCAAATTCATTGTCTTTGAGTCAGAATAAATTCATACTTGACCTTCCATTGTGCTCCTAAGGCAGTAGATAACATGAAGGGACATTGCCCAGTTTTCTCTTGAGAAGCTGCTGGTGGATTCCATCTGCCAGAGAGACTTGACATTTTGGTTAGCTGGGTCATTGCCAGTGGACTATGCTGCCACAGCTTCTTCCATCTGAAGCTAGATTTTCCATATTCATGTCAGCTTTATTATCCATATTTACTTGTTACTGTTATGTGCCCTCGAGTTGTCTGAGTCTCATAGCAACTCTATGTACAACAGTCCTAAACCCTGCTCTGTCCTGTGCCAATCTTATTATCTCTGACACTCCTACCCCTATTGCCCCCGTCACTGAATCAGTTCATCTCATTGAGGGTATATTCCTCTCTTGCGCTGTCCCGCCACCCTCCCAAGCATGATGTCCCTCTCCAAAGATTGGTCCTGCCTTGAAATATGTCCAAACTATGTAAGACAAAGCTTCAGAATCCTTGCTTCCAAAGAGCAGCCTGGTCTCACCCTCTCTAAGACAAACTTGTTTTTCCTCTTAGCAGTCTATGGTGCATTCAATACTCTTCTCCACATCTCAAAAAACATCAATTCTCCTGCTCTCATCCTGAGTTATTGTTCAGCTTTCTGAGGCATAGCAAGTCATTGCAAAGACTATGGCCTGGATCAGGCTCACCTTAGTCTCCAGACTGACATCATTGCTCTTCAGTACTTTGGAGAGGTCTCTGACAGCAGACTCTTCCAATGCAATTTGTCTTTTAATTTCCTGGCTGCAGGTGCCAAGAGTGTTGATTGTGGAGCCACACAAACTAAAGCTGTTACCAATCTTCAATATATATATACTTAGACACTATCCTCCCACAGAGCAGCTTGCTGATTTGAACCGTTGAACCATGTGCCTTCCATGTATATTGCAGGGCATATTCTTAAACTAGGTCACCCTAGCTCCCTATATATAAACTGTACATTCATAAAAGCTGTGTGTTATAGTTAAGTGCAGTTAAGTTGATGATGATTCATAGCATTTCTATGCATAATAGCTCTGGACCATGCTCTATCCTGAGCCAATCCCATTGTCTCTGACACACCTACCCTCGTTAACCTAGTTACTGTGTCAATCCATCTTACTGAGTGTCTTTCTCTCCTGCACTGTACCTCTCTACCCTTCCAAGTATGATGTCATTCTCCTCCCTCCTGGCAACATGTCCAAAGTATGGAGCCTCAAAATCCTTGCCTCCAATGAACAGCTTGACTTCACCATCTCCACGAAAGACCTGTTAATTCTTTTGGCATTCCATGGTATGTTCATCACTTTTCTCCAGCTTTACAACTCACAGGTAACAATTCTTCTTCTTTGGTCCTCTTTGGTCATTGTCTAGCTCTTTGACACATAGAAAGTAATGGCAAAGACCAGGGCCTGGAGCAAGCTCACCTTACTCTGTAGACTGACATCATTGCTCCTTTGCACTTGGGAGAAGGTCCCTGAAAACATTTCTTTGTAATGCATCTCATCTTTGGATTTCCTGACTGCTGGACCAAGTAAGTGGAAATGGTTAACAATCTCAATATCTTCTTCATTTATCATGATGCTGTTAACTGGCCCAGTGGTGAGGATCTTCATTTTCTTGATAATTGAGCTTCAATTCATATTACAGACTATAGTCCTTGACCCTTTGCAGCTGGTGCTTTAGGTCCCACTCAGTTTCAGCAAGCAAGGTTGTGCCTTTTTCGTAAAACAGGTTGCTTTTGTTTGTTTTTGTCTTAAATTGAGTATTCATTTGCATACATCATTTGTATGCATAGTGTTTCATTCATATACATTGTGTTTCAAACATTCTCCAATCACATTGTGTTTCATATGATCATTCCCAAACATTGTGTTTTATAAAATTAATTCTCATTGATCTATGCCCACTATCATCCCATCTTTTTAGGTCCTTACTCTACCTGATTTAATTCCATCACCTACTCTGTCTGCCCACCAAACACTTGCAACCCCGTGATTCCTGCCCTCATACTCTCCAACCTCTTCCCTCCTCCTTTGGACTTTTGCACACATCTTAGTAATTATCCTTCTGTTTTTACAAGAATGGTCTTATGTGTTATTTCACTAAACATAATGCTCTCCAGCCTCTCCTATGTAACACAAATTAATGATGAGTCTTCCCTCCAATCCTGATACCACATTTTTCCTCATAAAGTTCAGCCTTCCAAATGATCTGTTCTGCATATGGATTGAAAAGATATGGAGACAGGATGTGTCTGACACACTTCTTTCCTCATTTTTGAACCATGCAGTGTTTCATTTCTCTGCTCTAACAACTACCTCCTAGTCCAAGTAGAGGTTTTGCAAGAGCTCAATCAGGTGTTCTGAAATTCCCATTCTTCTCAAGTTAGCCACAATTTGCTGTGATATACACAGCCAGATGCCTTTGAAACACAGATAGACATTCCTTCTGTACTCTCGGCTTTCAGCCAAGATCCATCTGACATTTGAGATGATATCCCTAATGCCACAGTCTCTTCTAAACCAGGCTTGTACTTCTGATAATTCTCTGTCATTGTATTGTTCTAACAATCTTTGCATGATCTTCATCAGGATTTTGCTTAAGTGTAGTATTAGTGATCTTGTTCTATAAATTCTATACCCTGTAGTCTCACCTTTTATTGGATAGGGATAAATATGGAACCTTTCTACTCAGTTTGCCAGGTAGTTGTCCTCCATATTTTTTTGACACAGTCTGGTGAGATATCCAAGACTGCATCTATTTGTTGGAATATGTTAATTGGTATTCCATCAATTCCTGAGGCCTTGTTTTTTGCTAAGTTCTTCAGAGCAGCTTGAAGTTACTCTTTCATCACCACTGCTTCTTGGCCGTATATTGTTTCATGAAATTCTGTGTCAGACAATATTTTTTTTTTTGGACAGTGACAGATAGAACAGAATAGAATAAATTAGAATAGAATCGAATAGAATAGAATAGAATAGACTAATAGAATAAAATAGGTATTGGGTATTGGGTATTAGGTATAAGTGATATGTTCATTCACACTGTGGGTGTGCCAATGTATAGTAGTTTAGAAATGTATAGTAGTTTAGAAATCACATTTCTGTAACATTTTTCTTCATTTTGCTTTACAATATTTCTCAATTTCAGTAGAGTCAAGTTGATTCTGTTAGGGATAAAACTAAAGATTAAAACATAATAAACACTGAAACTGAAAATCATGCTCAGCGTGGAACAAGTCATGACTGAGATAAGTACACTTGCAGATAAAGGAATTTCTCAAAAATATATAAAAAGGATGCATTGTTAAATACCTAAAATCAGATTTTATTAGATCAGAGAATGGACTTACTAATTTCTAGTATTTAACATCATGTATTTTAACTTTTGACACTAAAACTTTTGTATATTGAATTAAAATTTAAACACACCCATGGAAAATATAGTTTTTCAAAGATAGACTAGCAGCCTTTAATAAATCAGAGTAATTTTTCCAGAACAAATATATGACAAATTTTGTTTCTAAAAGGAACAAAAAGAACTGCAAATGTAATACTCAGAATTGGCACTCCACGTCAAATAAACTCACACAGTGATACACATCAGCTTATTGCTGAGAAACAGAATGTTAGCCACATTTATAACAAATATTATGATTTGGAGGAAATCAGTACTCACTCTTGGCAAAACCTCTTTAACAGATCATACTGTTGTACTTTTCCTACTGTGCGATGTCATAGGGTGTGGAAGAACAGTCACCACTTGCTAGCAAATATCTGTGCTACACATGGATAAAATCACTGAGGAGCAGCATATAAATCAGTTCTTGGCATATAGTTACAACCTGTGTCAGAAAAGAGTTCTACAGCATTATTTTATAAGCTCTGTTGCAGATCCAAAAATACATGTTGGAAGCAATTCTGAAAGCACCAACAATGTGTGCCACATAAATGAAGCACTGCTCCATAAACAACAAGGCTGCACCTGAATACCAATCTCACTGCTTTCCTCCCTAAAATTAGCAGTGCATGCTTTCCCACTCACAACATGGCTCAATACCATGTATTTTTAGCCCACTGTTTTGTCTTTAACAAATCAGAGTAGATGCTTCTTACTCTGCTTCTCAAGTTAGTTTTTACACAAACAATATTCTTGTCCTGAACATTGCAAATAGAATGATGCAAATATATCATTGAGAAAGAACAAATACGTGCACAGTTGCACAGACACACATAAAATGTCTTCAAACAATCTCTGTTTCAGATTAGCAAAGGGACTCTATAATACAGATTACATATTACTCAGGTACCAAAGTAAATTTATAAATTATTAACTTTTTCCCAGAACATGTTGATCCTGACTTTCTTTTGCATAATTCACATTTACACAGGCATATCCTTTCTGAATGTTTATGAGAATGTATGAATATTTACAGAACAGTGGAATCAGACTAAAGGTTTATTCTTTTAACTAAGGCTTAGTTGTGTATAAAGATTAGTATATAAAAAGTAGAGTAGTTTAAGGCTTTGTTAGACTCATTTTCCTTATCTATACACTCTCCAGTATATTTTTTTATTCTCGCTGTATAGTGAAACATGGCTATTGTGCTTGCTTTGATAACACATATGCTAAAATTGTAACAGTTCAGAGATTAGCATGACCCCTGCACAAGCAAGACATGCAAATTCGTGAAGTGTTCCACATTCTTAAGAAAATGTTGATAAATTTCAGAGATTAAGTTAGCCTTGTAAGAAAGTCTTAGCGAGCAACTAGTATCAAGTTCAGAAGGGAAACTGACTTAGAGTATGGTTTAAGAAGCAAGCAAACAAAAATCACCTAAAAACAATTCTCAGTTGCTCAGTTATATAAGTGGTCATCTAGTCATTAAGAGCAAGCATTCTCATAATTTAATAATGAGAACTTAATTGTGGTGACATATTTTGGTGAAGATAATTAAACATGATTATAGGAGTATATTAACAAGGAACTCTGAGAAACACAAGCCAGATTCAGAAGCAGACATGGTACAGTGTACATCTTTGTTAATATAGGAAGCATCTTGACTGAAAGCAGAGCATTCCAGAAAGATACTTACTTGTGTTTTATTGACCATGCAAAGATATTTGGCTTTCTGCATCATGGAAAATTATGGATAATATTTCAAAGAAAAATGGGAATTCTAGAACATTTAATTATCCTCATGCACAATCATACATAGATTGAGATAGAAGTAACTTGAATAGATCAAGGGAATATTACATGTATTAAGATCAGGAAAGTGTGTATTAGGGTTCTATTAGGGTTATATCTCACTATGCTTATTCAAACTTATTTGGAAGCAACTGAAAAATCAGAGGTTCAAAAGCACAAACACAGAATGAAGGATGACACAACTGTTATGACTTCCTAGCTTTGGAAGCTTAATGTATAATCAACATATTGTTGTTTTTGTTAGGTACTATTGAGTCAAATATGACTCATAGTTACCCTATAAACAACAGACCTGAACCCTGTCCTATCATGTGCCATCCTTATCATCTCTAATACCCTTGAGCCTATTGCTATAGTCACTATGTCACTCTCTTTATGAGGTCTTTCTATCTTCTGATGACCTTCCATCTTTCCAAGCATGATGTCTCTTTCTAAGGTATAGCCTATCCTGGCAATATATACATAGTATTGTAGATGGAAACTACAGAACAATTTCACTGATTTCACATGCAAGCAAGATTTTACTGAAGATTATCCAAAAACAACTGGAACAGCACATCAACAGAGAACTACCAGAAGTCCAGGCTGGTTTCAGAAGGGGTCGTGGTACTAGAGATATTGTAGCTGATGTTAGATGTATCTTGGGTGAAAGCAGGGAATACCAGAGGAATGTCTATCTGTGTGTTTCATTGACTATGCAAAGGCATTTGACTGTGTAGATCATAACAAACTGTGGCTGACTCTGAGAAGAATGGGAATCCCAGAACACTTGATCGTTCTAATGTGAAACTTATACTTGGACCAGGAGGCAGTCGTCAGAACAGAGCTAGGGAACACTGCATGGTTCAAAATTGGGAAGGGTGTACGCCAGGGATGCATCCTATCTCCATACCTTTTCAACTTATATGCAGAACAGATAATCCGGGAGGCTGGGCTCTATCAGGAGAAATGTGGGCTCAAGATTGGTGGACGATTTATCAACAATCTGCGTTATGCGGGTGACACAACCCTGCTTGCTGAAACTGAGGACCTGAAGCGCCTACAATATGGATTGAGGCTCAATGTCAAGAAGACAAAGATTCTCACCACTAGACCAATCGGCAGCATCAGGATGGATGGTGAAGAGATTGAGATTGCACACAGCTTTAGTTTGCTTGGCTCCATAGTCAACAGTCTTGGCACCAGCAGCCAGGAAATTAAAAGGCGCATTGCCATGGGAAAGTCTGCTGTTAGGGACCTCTCCAAAGTGCTGAAGAGTAGTGGTGTCTCTCTGGAGACTAAGGTGTGTCTGATACAGGCCATGGTCTTCGCAATCACCTGTTATGCTTCAGAGAGTTGGACAATGACCAAGGAGGATAGAAGGAGAACTGATGCCTTTGAGCTGTGGTGCTGGAGAAGAGTATTGAGAATACCATGGACTGCTAGGAAAACAAATAGATTTGTCCTGGAGAGGGTTAAACCGGGTGGCTCCTTGTAGGCAAGGATTCTGAGGCTCCGTGTAACTTACTTTGGACATGTAGTGAAGAGAGACCGGTCCTTAGAGAGGGACATCATGCTTGGGAGGGTGGAGGGAAGGCGCAGGAGAGGAAGGCCCTCTATGAGGTGGATTGATTCAGTGACTGGGATAATTGGGATGGGAGTGTCAGAGACAGTGCGATTGGCACAGGACAGAGCGGAGTTTAGGGCTGTTGTACATAGGGTCGCTATGAGTCGCAGGCGACTCGACGGCACATAACAACAACAACATTGTAGATGGAGCATCATCTTCTTTGCCTCCAAGGGAGCACTCTGGCTGCACTTTTTATAAAGCATAATCTGTTTGTTCTTTTCACAGTCCATGGGATACTCAGTATTGGTCAACAGAACCACAACTCAAAGACAAAAATTTTTTTTCCTGACATTCTTGTTAGTTGTCCCACTCTCAGTTGCATAGCAGCTGACTGAAAAGACCATGGCCTGAAGTAAGACTCAACTAAGCAGCAGTGAGTGTTTTTTTAATTAAGTCTGATTATGGGTCAATAATATGTGTCAATATGGAGTGAATATTCAAAGAAGAATGCAGCATCAAGATTGGAGGGAAAGTCATTAGCAACCAGCGATATACAAATAATACAACCTTACTTTATTAAAATGAAGATGACCTTAAGCACTTACTGATGAAGCTTAAATATTACAGTTTTTGATATGGATAACATCTCAACCTGAAGAAAAAAAATTTTTATAAATGAACCAATAAGTAACATCATGAAAAGGGAGACAATATTGACACTGTCAGGATTTCATTAGACTGGATTCATAATCTGTTGTCATGGAAGCAGCAATCAGATGTTTAAATGATATATTGCATTGGGAAATTCCTCCAAAAGACCTCTTTAGATGTTTCAAAACTCAAAGATCTCTTTGAAACTAAGGTACATATAACCAAGCGAAGCAATTTTTTCACTTCATATGCTTATGAAATTTGGACAATGACTGTACTGATAGCCTAAATGTTGGAGGTTTTTTTGTTTGTTTTTTGCATTACAGTTAGCCTCCTCTGGTAGTGACCTTAACTGGAGACATATGGTCTTGCAAATTAGCATGATCATGGAAATCATCAACAGCTGTGGGACTAGAGCAAGAGAAAGAATGCTTTCCACACTGAGCAGCAAGACTTGTGGCAGTAAGGCTTGTGATAAAAATACTCATGGGAGCAAGACTTGAGATGAGCAAAATTTGAGGGAGACTGAGTGAGACCCTACATACAAGACCCTAGTGATGGTAATGATGAGGTTGTTGTGGCACTGCTATGGAGAGACTGTAGCAAGATGTGACCCGAGGCTTCTTGAATTTGTGTTTGCCACAGTTAAAGGTTCTACTGTTCTTGCTTTTGATGATGTCAGGCAAAGCTGACTGCTGAACTGAAATTAGAGCATGGACTAATTGAGAAATGTGCCTTTGGACTACTTGGCTAAAACTTGGATTTGCATTGGGTGATATTCTTTGCTTCCCTCATTCTCCAGCTTACTCCATAATATACCCTGTTCTCAGTGCTACAGCTGTGAGTCTGTGAGTCAACAACAAATAAACTAACCTCTTACTGCTGATGTGACTCTTGAGGCACCACTGGGCTGGGACTGCAGGTTCTTTATCTACTTTTTGCTTTGTGGTGCTGAGAGACTGTGCTATTCTCACTCCCTCTGACCCTTTCAGAGAGATGCTTACAGCCTGGTCTGATGCCCCCATGTTTTTTTCCTCTAGATAATGACTTTAAAAAAATAAAAAACAAGGAAGCTCTGGTGGCCTAGTGGCAGGAAGCTACACTGCAACCCCAGAGGTGCACGGTTCAAATCCACCAGATGCTTTGCTGGAGAGGGAGGGACAATCTCCTCCTCTACCAGTCAGATCTGATTTGATTGTACACATACAAAAATAACAAAAAAAATTAATACTTTTTAATTATTGTATTGATAAAGTTTGTGGAATATACTGTGGGCTAGTTGATGCCAGATGGATCCTGGCTGAAAGCAAAGAATGAGAGAAGAATGTCTTTATGCTTTATTGACTTTGCAAAAACATTTGACAGTGTAAATAAAAGCAAATTATAGCTAACATTTAGAAAAATGGAAATACCAGAACACTTAAGTGTGCTCGTGCTTGGTCTATATCTAGACCAAGAGGATGCTGGGCAAATAGAGCAAGAGAGCCCTGTTATTGTTGTTGTTAGGTCCCATCAAGTCAAGTATGAACAATAGTGACCCTATGAAGAGTAGATTTGAACTCTAGCCTATCCTGTGCCATCTTCACAGTTCCTGACACATTAGAGCCCATTGCAGCAGTCACTGTGTCAATCCATCTGGTCAAGGGTCTTCCTTTCTTTTGCCAACCCTCTACCCTTCTAAGCATTACATGAATAGTCCTTCCTGGCATCATGCTCGAATTATGTGAAGCCTCATAATCTTTACCTTCAAAGAGCACTCTGAGTGAACCCTCTAAAAGACATGTATATTTATTTGTTCTTTTGACTGCCTGTGGAATGGATAGCAGTGCTCTTCTCCAATGCCACAGTTGAAAGTCATCAATTGCTTTTTTGAAATCCCTATTCATTGTCCAGCTCTAAAATGCATAGCAAGTGATTAGAAAGACCATGGTCTCTATCAGATGCACCTTAGTCCTCAAACTGGTATCATTGCTCCTCAATAATTTGGAGAAGTCCCTAACTGCAGACTTTGCCAGTGCAATACATGTCCTGATTTTCTGACTGCTACTGCAGAAGATGAAGACCCTCGATGAGATGGTTTGATTCAGTGATTGGGATAATGGGGGGGGGGTTTGGTGTGTCAGAGATAGTGAAATTGGCACAGGACAGTGCAAAGTTTAAGGCTGTTGTACATAGGGTCACTATGAGTTGCAGGCAACTCGATGGCACATAATAACAACAGTATCAAGGGTGTTAATTGTGGATCCAAGTAAGATGAAGTTGTTGAAAGGGAACACTACATGGTTTAAAATTAAGAAAGGTGTGAATCAGTGTTGTATACACTCTCTATACCTATTCAATCTGAATGCTGAGAAAATTATTTAAAACTTGGTCTCTATGAAGAAGAATATGACATCAGGATTGGAGGAAGACTCATCAACAACCTTCATTCTGCAGATGGCATTGCTTGATGAAAGTGAACAGCATTTAAACCACATGCTACAGAAAGTTAAACACTGCAGTCTTCCATGTAGATTGCATTGTAACATTAAGAAAACAAAATCCCAGCCACTGGATCAAATAGGCAGCATCATAAAAGATAGTGAAAATATTTAGTCTTTAAGTTACTTTATCTTACTTAGATCTATAATCAGTATACTTGGTACTAGCAATCAGAAGATCAGGAGATGCATTGCACTGGGAAAGTCTGTAGTCAAGCAACTTTTCAAATTATTGAGGAGTAATGATGTCAGTTTGAGAAGTAAGGTGTGCCTGATTCAAGCCATAATCTTTCAGTCACTTGCTATACATCTGAGAACTGGACAATGGCTAAGGAGGACAGAAGAAGAATTGATGTCTTTAAACTGTGGTGTTGGAGAAGAGCACTGAATATCCATGGACTGCCAGAAGAACAAACAGCCATGTCTTAGAGCAGGTGCAGCCAGAGTGCTTCTATGAGGCAGAGATTATAAAGCTTCATCTCACATACTTTGGACATGTTGTTAGTCTATTCCTTGCAGAGGTACATCCTGCTTGGAAAGATGTAGGACTGGCAAAGGAGGGGAATAACTACAGCAATGGGCTTACATATTTCAGAGATTGTGATGATGGCCGAGGTTAGGACATAGCATCTATTAGAAAGCATCTGTTGTTCACAGGTTTGCTATGCGTCATACTTGACTGAACATCACCTAACTCTAACAACAGCCGCAAAAGCATTACTAAAACATCTTGGAAGACACACAACCAGAAGATTCCACAGAACAAAGAAAGTGAATCATGATTTTGAGCATCTTACCAGGAAAGACCAATTCAATATGAAAGGATATCATGTTGGGTAAAGTTGAGGCTCAGAAAAGGGCAAAAAACTCTCACTGATTCAAATTGATATAATGGCCTTGACAGTGGATTAAAACATACAAATGATCATAAAGATGGGACAGGACTAGGCAATCTTTCTTTTTGTTATGAAGTTTCCATGATCTAGAATTAACCATAACCATATTGTTAATAAAACTGAAGAAGAGTAGAAAAATTCAACTTGTGTCCGTCAACCACCAACATGTTCTAAAAACCTGGAGGCGTTGCTACCTCTAATGCTGAAGTAATGCAAGTAAGAGGTAATGTTACCATAATCCCAAAGCTAGGACAACCCTGATAAATATGAAAGTTTGTCAGGGATTGTTAAGAAAAATTAAGACTACAGAGGGAAAATTTTCCAGTGGGGAGCTGAAGCCAAAATGAACAAATATGACTTCGAATTGTTGTTGCCACCGAATCTGAACCATCTCATAGCTGACACTCTGGCAGGGTTTTAAAGGCTATAAATCACAAGGGAGGAGACTGTCCATTTTTTTTTCTGCTGTGCAGCTGGTGCTTTCAGACGGCTTGCCTTTGTATTAGAAGCACAACATCTTACCCACTAGGCCACCAGAGGATCGGGAAATAGGGAGAAACATTCTGAATTCTGTTTTCTCACTTTCATTTAATATTCTTCCTTTCTTTGACAGTTATTAATTATTAACCACAAAGTAAGAAGTCTGGGGAAGGAGGTTCTTTGGGAAAAGAAAAAAATCATTTTAAGATGCAGATAGATACAAGAAAGCTCAACAGTTAACAAGCACAGTAAATCACCATACTAGACGTTTTCTAAAACAAGAATAATTTCAAACAAACTCATATTTGGAGGCAAGGATAAGCAATTTGTGCTTACCAGGTACTCCAGTTGATCTTGCTATGTGTAAAACTTTTAAAACTACTGGCTTAGATGAATCTGTATACTCTTTCCAACTTCTTTTAATGCTTCCTGGATCATTTAATATTCTGACCAAAGCATCCTTAAGTATTGCAACTCGAGGCTTGAATTTGTTCTTCAATTCCTTCAGTTTAAGAAAAACTGAGCAAGTTCAGCCCCTTTGATTTTCTGACTCCAATTCTTTGCACATTTCATTATACTTTATTTTTTCTTCTCATGCTGCCCTTAAAAATCTTCTATTCAGCTGCTTAATTTTTTTACTTCTTCCCTTTGCTTTGACTTCTCAGCGCTCAAGTGCAATATTCAGAATCTCTTCTAACATCCATCTTGGTCTTTTCTTCCTCCTTTGTCTTTGCAATGACCTTTGCATTCTTCCTGGGTGATATTCTTGATATCCTTCCACAGCTCATCTGGTCTTTGCTCATTACTGTTCAAGACCTCAAACGTGTTACTGAGACAGTTTTGAAATTCAGGTGAGATAGACTCAAGGTCAAATTTTGGTTCCCAAAATTTTGGATTTGATTTCATTTTCTTTCACTTCAGCTTGAACTTGCATGTTGGTGGTTGGTGGTCTGTTCCACAGTCAGCATCTGGCCTAGAAACAACATATGAGCAAGAGCCTGTGGCAATGAAGGAAGAAGTTCAAGCTGCTCTGAAAGAATGAGGGAAAAAAAACCAAAACCATATCAAGGCCCCAGGAATTGAGAGCATACCAATATCATATTTTAACAAACAGACACTGGCCTGGATGTGCTCAACGAGTTGTGCCAAGAAACCTGGAGGATGATCACCTGGCCAACTAACTGGAAGAGATCTATATTTGTTCCTATTCCAAGGAAAGATAACCTGATAGAGTGCAGAAATTATTGGACAATATCATTGATGTCACATGCAAGCAAGATACTGCTGAAAATTATCCCAAAATGACTGGAACAGCACATCAACAGAGAACTGCCTAAGTGCAGTTTCAGTTTAGAAGAGGCCATGTTCCTGGGGATATTATAGCTTGGAAGGAAAAAGGGAAAGCAGGGAGTACCAGAGAGATGTCTTTCTGTGTTTCACTGACAATGCAAAGGCATTTGACTGTGTCAATCACAAAAAAAAACACTGTGGCTAACTCTGAGAAGAATGGGAATCCTAGAACATTTGATTGAGCTTATGTGAAACATATACTTGAACCAGGAGAGAGTGGTGAGAACAGAGCAAGGAAACACTGCATGGTTCAAAATTGAGAAGGTTGTATGCCGGGGATGCATCCTATCTCCATGACTTTTCAATCTATATGCATAATTATCTGAAAGGCTGGGACTCTATGAGGAGAAATGTGGCATCAGGATTGGAGGAAGACTCATCAATAATTTGCATTATGTGGATGACAGAACCCTGATTGCTGAAACGGAGGAGGACCTGAAGCGCTTGCTGCAGAAGGCCAAGGACTGCAGCCTTCAATAGGGATTGAATCTCAACATCAAGAAAACAAAGATTCTCCCCGTTGGGCCAATTGGCAGCAGCATGATAGATGGTGAAGGGATTTAAATTGTTAACAGCTTTAGTTTTCTTGGCTCCACAATCAACACTCTTGGAACTAGCAGACAGGAAATTAAAAGACTGATTGAGTTGGGAAAGTCAGCTGTCAGAGAACTCTCCAAAGTACTGAAGAGCAACAGTGTCAGTCTGGAGACTAAGGTGCACCTGGTCCAGGTCTTGGTATTGCAATTACTCACTATGTTTCAGAAAGCTGGACTATAAATAGGCATGATAGAAGGAGAATTGATGCCTTTGAGCTTGGTGCTGGAGAACAGTATTGAATATATCATAGACTGCTAGGTGAACAAACAGATTCATCCTAGAGAGGGTTAGATCAGGCTGCTCCTTGGAGGCAAGGATTCTGAAGCTTTGTCTGACATATTTTGGATATTTTACAAGGAGGGACCACTTCTTGGAAAGGGACATCTTGCTTGGGAGGGTGGAGGGAGAGCGCAAGAGAGGAAGACCCTCTATGAGATGGATTGATTAAGTGACTGGGGTAATTGCGCTAGGTGTGTCAGAGACAATAACATTGGCACAGAATAGAGCAAGGTTTAGGGCTGTTGTACATGGGGTTGCTATGAGTCACAGGCTTTTTGACAGCACATAACAGCAACAACAACAACTGGCTTAGATATGTAAAATGTAGAGCTAGGTATTAAATTGTAAGTCTATCATTTTTCTTTCTTTTTCCCCCCATTTCATTGGTACTCAAGACATGAGTATACCAGTAGTGAAACTCTTCAGAATATAAAAGCAATTTTATCTTTTATTTGTTTCTTATGAAATATTTTCAGAAGTCCAGGCTGGGTATAGAAGGGGTCGTGGTACTAGGTATATTGTAGTTGATGTTAGATGGAACTTACCTGAAAGCAGGGAATACCAGAAGAATGTCTATCTGTGTTTCATTGACTATGCAAAGGCATTTGACTGTGTGGATCATAATAAACTGTGGCTGACTCTGAGAAAGAATGGGAATCCCAGAACATTTAATCGTGCTAATGCGAAACCTATACTTGGACCAAGAGGCAGTCGTCAGAACAGAGCAGGGTAACACTGCATAGTTCAAAATTGGCAAGGGTGTACGCCAGGGATGTGTCCTATCTCCATACCTTTTCAACCTGTATGCAGGACAGATTATCTGAGAGGCTGGGCTCTATGAGGAGAAGTGTGGCGTCAGGACTGGTGGAAGATCTATGAACAATCTGCATTATGCAGATGACACAACCCTGCTTGCTGAAACTGAGGAAGACCTCATGCACTTGCTGCAGAGGGTCAAGGACTGCAGCCTTCAGTATAGACTGAGGCTCAATGTCAAGAACACAAAGATTTTCACCACTGGACCAATTGGCAGCATCAGGATGGATGGTGAAGAGATTGAGATTGCTCACAGCTTCAGTTTGCTTGGCTCCATGGTCAACACTCTTGGCACCAGCAGCCAGGAAATAAAAAAATGTATTATGATGGGAAAGTCTGCTGTTAGGGGTCTCTCTAAAGTACTCAAGAGCGACAGTGTCTCTCTGGAGACTAAGGTGCGTCTGATACAGGCCATGGTCTTTGTAATAACTTGTTATGCATCAGAGAGTTGGACAATGACTAGGGAGGATAGAAGGAGAATTGATGCCTTTGAGCTGTGGTGCTGGAGAAGAGTATTGAATGTACCATGGACTGCCAAAAAAAAAAAAACAAAAAACAACCAAACAGATTCATCCTGGAGAGGGTTAAACCAAGCTACTCCTTGGAGGCAAGGGTTCTGGGGCTTCGTCTGACATACTTTGGACATGTTGTAAGGAGGGACAGGTCCTTGGAGAGGGACAAGACCCTCTATGAGAGGATTGATTCATCGACTGGGGTAATCAGGATGGGTGTGTCAGAGGCAGTGAGATTGGCACAGGATAGAGCAGGGTTTAGGACTATTGTAAATAAGGTAGGTATGAGTCGCAAAAAACTCAATGGCATATAACAACAACAACTAATGTGATAGATGAATTAAAGCAACTTAGCTGTAATTATGCTTCTGTTCAGTGTGAGATAATGTTGACTTATTAAATTTACTCATTTCAATATGCCAAAATGTCCTAAATATGGGTACATGTTCCTGATTAATTGATCTTTCTTACTATACTGGTCCTTGAAGACATAAGAATTTTCTTAACAAATACAAGTGCTTCTATCTGGAACTAGACTTGACTTTTACATAGTTAATTTGCTAGCAATTTCTGTTTTATGTAATCTCAATTTTCATATGTTTAGTTGTTATGTGCCATCAAGTCACTTGTGACCCATAGAAACCTTTCAACACCTCTGAAGCCTGCCATGTCCTGAGCAATTTTCACTGATTCCAGCACACCAACCCTCATTGCCACAGTGACAGTATAATACATCTTTTCTGGAGTCTTCCTCTCTTGTGCTGTCCTTCCACCCTTCTGAGCATGATATCCTACTCCATAGATCTGTCTCTCCTGGCCATGTGCCCAAAGTATGTGAGATGGGGCTTCAAAATCCTAGCCTCCAAGAAGAAACTTGGTTTCACCCTCTACAAAACAGACATCTTTGTTTTCTTGGTGGTCCATGGTATGTTCAAGTGTCACAAACCTTTATAAATTTCCTGGAAGAAATGAGACATCAAGAGACACACACATACAGAAGACAATACAAGACTGCAGCAAAAAAGACACACAACACACAGAAGAGACAAAACTGCAGCTCCGAGGGTCTGTGTTCCTTTAATTTCTATAGGAGTTTTTGCTGTGATTTCATTTCTCATTTTTCATAGGATCATAAAAGGCAGGTACAGAAACAATTGAGTAAGGGAGGGTACACAATCTGTTCCTTATGATAGATGTTGCTTTTCACATGAAAGGAGTTAGGGGACCAGGGGCGACCAAGATATCTTCTTAACAAGAAGAGATACCAGCTTGTGCTTGCATACAAAATCCCAAGCTCCCTGCCCACATGCAGGACAGAGAACAAAGGTTTCTCTTTAATTATTAAACCAGAAAGTTACCCGTTTCAGGCTGAACTCTCAATAACCCCGGAACCCACCCACATGTGGGCTGGGCTTTCAATAATGGTGTCTGGTCCTCTTCATTCAAGGCTCTTCTCTAGCACCACAACTCAAAGGCATTGATTCTTCTTCTGTTATCCTTAGCCATTGTCCAGCTCTCTGATGCAGAACAAATAATTGCAAAGACCATGAGCTGGATTCAATGTACCAATATGCACATGAAAAATTCAATTAGTTATCCAAATATTTTGCCTATTTTATTTCAAAACTCTTGCATTTGGAAACATTCAAATAGCTGAGGAATTTTTTACATTTTATCCATATGCATAGCACCACAGAAATATACAAACAATGAGTAAAAATCTGGTGAAATTAAAGCAGTTTGCAAATTGTTGTGTCTTAAGGTTGAAAATGTCTCAAAATATTTAAATAGAATTTGAAAATTGCCATCTGTCTCAAAGTATTCTATACCCATTTACCTCCTAAATCAGCAGAAGACAGACAACTAAAGGGAAACTTTTTTGGTCAGGATGTCTACAACATTAAACTTTATATTTTCTCTGTTATTAGTCCTCATTTTAATTAATAAATTTAGTAATAACTCTAGTTCTTCCCTGCTTACCAAAAGGTCAGTGTTCAAACCCATCACCTGCTCTGCAGAGGAAAGATGGGTAGTCTCCTCCCACAAAGATTTACAGCCTTTGAAATTCAATGCGGAATCAACCTGAGTCAGAACTTACTGGAAGGCAGGAAATTCAAGTTGGTATAGTTATTTATTTCTTCTTTCTTTACTTGACCTTGAGGCCAGCTTACCTCTCTGGCTTTGCTTCTATTCTCAGGCTTTTATACTCATTATTTATCATTGATTCCTTTTTATCATTTTGAGTACTAAATGATGAGATGTCCCAGTATTGTCTACTCTGCAGGTTTGTTGAACATAGTCTCACAGTGGTTAAGTACCATTTACCATCTATTTACCTTCATGTCCAAATCCCTAGCACTTCCTTCTTCTATGAATCCTTACAACTTAGAATATCTTAAACTTAATAGTTCCTATGACATTGCTCCAGACACATCCTTAAAATGTGCTTCTTCAACAACCTTCCTCATCTTGCTCTATGTCAATTATAAATTTCTAGTTGATGCGGGAAAACAAAAAATCACCGTAATCCTTGATTTTATTCTACAGTCATTTCCAGTTCTATGAAAAAATTATATTGATTTTATGTCAGCAATTATGCTTCTAATTCCCACTACTTGTGCTGCTATCACTTTGTCCAAGCCTTTTTTATTTCCCCAATATTATAACAGTAGCCAGTCCTTGGTCTCTGTTTCCTCTCTCAACTTGAATTAATAAATTATTATCCCATTACTAAAAAAATGACAATTTAAAAATGAAATTTACATTTTATCTATCCTCACCCCCAAATCTTTCTATAGCCTCAATGTTTTTATCAACTAAGTGATACGGTATCTAGGACAATGAGGGTTGGTGTGTCAAAATTGGTGGGACTGTCTCAGGACAGGGAAGGGTTTAGAGTTGCTGTACATAGGGTTGCTATACTCAATGACACTTAACAACATCATACTATATTGGTTGTTTTGGTTGTTTATTATTTAAGCCTCTTGTTTAGAGTCAACAAGATCTTGGGGAGGGCCCTTGTATTTAAAAGTCAATTATGTATACTGAACTGAAACAGATGAGGGAGAGAACAGTTTAAAAGGGATATATGATAGGGTATTATGATTATCACAGGAATCCAGAATTAAGGTTGCATAGTGAAGTGCATTTGGGATGGGGATGGGAGGGGGAGAAATCTTTTGCTTTTCAAAGAGATGAGTGAACTGGGGTGAGGAGGGGTAGAGAAAAAAGTGCAACAATGAATGAGTGGAAATTCAATAGCTCTGTAAATTTTCATTAAAAGTAGTAAAATTAAATTTTTTAAAAGTCAGTTGTTATTATATTTTGGAGGAACATTCTTCTAAGTGGTACAGCACTCTTCTGTCAATATGCTATACTGAGGTAACCTGGGGTTGCTGTGATGCTGAATCTTGTGTCATTGGGGTGTCAAATGCCACAATGGTTACCCATGGTGGACAGTATTTGGTGGAGCTCCCAGTTTAAGACAGGTTTGGAAGCAGGAGTATCATCCACTTTCTAGACAACATGCCTGTGGATACTCTATGAACTTTGAAAGACGACAATAGTTATGGAAAGTCTTCAGGTCTTTTACTCATAGGGTCTCTGGGAGTTGTGTTCAACTCAACAGCAATCAACAACAACAACAGATATTAAACTCCTGCAATGGCTTCTATGTTCTGCTAGAATCTGACCCTTTTTTACTCCCTCTCCTACCTTACGTGTTTTGTTCTTCCTCACACTGTCCTTTGGATATTCTTTAGGACTTTTGCAAAGACTGTACCCTTTTTCTGAAATGCTTTTCCTCATATATTTTACTCCCTTCCTTTAGATCTTTGCTTTGATGTTACCCTCTTGGTGAGACCTTCTTGACCATCCTCTTTGTATTTGCCATGTCTCATCCTTCTCTGTTTACTGTTCTCCTTAGCATGCATCATTGTCTAGCATGCTCTGTGCCACTTACCATGCTTCCTCATGTGAAATTAAGATTAAATACTTGTCTATTTGTTTATGTTATTTTATATTACAGCTACCAAAAACATTGTCTGGCACAGAGTTTCTATTTCATAAATATGCACTGAATGCATGAATGAATTAAATAGATTATGTCAGATTTTTATGTGTGATCAAATTGACTACATATAGTTGAACATTTTTTAAAAGGGAAAAAAAAACCAGTAAAATATATTGAATCTTGGAAATACTCTGTTAGTTTATGCCACTGAACTCTAATAGTTGTTGGGTGAGAAAAGAATTCTATAGTCCAATTAATTTGGAATGCACATCAGCATATTAAAAGTTCTAGGAGTGTTTCTAGCATAGTAAACAAAACTTTTTTTTTCTGTAGAAGACAAGAAATAATTCAGGCTTTACAAGCTTTGTGACCTCTGGTGAAGACACTCATATCTGCCATTGTCACAACAGAAACGACATAAACAATATGTAAACAAATGAATATGGCTGGTTTATAATAAAATTGAATTTACAGAAATAGTCAACTCAAGTTCACTAGCCCTTAGGGAAATGTAAATCAAAACAATAAGATATCATCTCACCCTAGGAACAACACTGAAGTTGAACTGAACAGCAAACAACAAGTGTTGGCCACCATAGAAACTAGTCTGGCATTTCCTCAAAAAGTAGTACATAGAATTACCATTTGATCAAGCTACTTCACTACTGGGAATAAATCCTAAATAAGTCAGAGCTGCAACTTGAACAGATTTATGTATGCTTATGGTTTTGCACTATTATTCACAATAGCAATGAGGTAGAATAAAACCACATGCTCATCAATGAATGGAGAAATTGTGACACATTCATACAGTGGAGTATTACACATCATGACAAAATAATTAAGAACTCATTACATACTACACAAAATGAGTGAGTCTAGAGGACATTATGCTGAGTGAAATCACCTAGTCACAAAAGGACAAATAAAGTATAAGGCCACCTTCATAAAAATCAGATGGTTGCAGCAGGCAGGGAGAGCAGGAAATGAATGAATAGATTAATGAACACTGTGTTGGAATAGATGACAAGAGTCAATCTGAAATGAATGTTCAGATATTGTGTGTGTTAATTAATGATCTGGAACAACACACGAATAACTGATGTAATTGGGGAAAATTTTACACACAGATACAATGATGGAGACTTGATGGGTATTGAAGGGGACAAAAGGGAGCAGAGTTTAGCAGATAGGGGATAATGGGATAGATATATCAGAGAGAATAAAATTGGCAAGGGTTTAGGCCTGTTGTACATAGGTCACTATGAGTCACAAGAGACTCGATGGCACATAACAACAACAAGAACTCAGTTACTCCAGTATAAAGTTATTTAAGGTATGGTGAGGAAACCATGGTTTCACTGTTTAAAAGTCATTTGACAGCTTAGTCCATAATCAGTTGCACTGCTAAACCAAAATTGGCACCTCTCGGATGGTTTTATTCTACCAGGGGCTTTATGAGGGGACTTTGGTGTCCAATTGGTAGGGAACTGCGCTGCCAATCTAAAGGCACATGCCTTGAATCAACCAGCTTACTCCACAGTAGGAAAATGTGATTTACTGCTTCTGAAAGCCCTCTAGAGGGTCAGCTATGAGTTGGTTCCAACTCGACAGTATCAAATAACAACAAAAGGACACAGTGGGATAAAGATGAGTAATCTCCTCTTACGTGATTTACAGCTTCTGAAATCCTACTGGAGAGTCATCTATATATGAATCATTTTAGACTTGATGGCAATGAGTTTGAGGTTTTGGTTTCTTTAATGTTTTAAAATATTTTAAGTACAAACAATCTCTCAGTCCTCTGATACGGCATCAAGTTGCTTGAATAGTCTGAAATAAAATTAGAAATTCTTTTTAAAATATAAAAATAGGTTAAAAGATACACTTTAATCCTGCTTTTGTCTTAGCACATTATGCCCATCACCCACTGCATTATCTTGAGTCAGGAATTTTTTGAGAAAAAATTATTTAATACAGTGCTTTCAATATAGTTATGAAATCACTTTTCAAGATTATTTTGTTTCAGATGCTATGGTTTATGCAACCTTCAAATTCATTTAAGAGAAAAAGATGAAAGTGGATAGGGTGAAAAATATCATTCAGCTCTGATCAGGTTGGCACTTTGATATTTGATTTCTTATATTGCCTTTTTCATAAATTGGAAACACAATTTTAAGAAGCTGGCTCCTGTGGGCTTTGTCTTTTCTATATTTCAAGATTTTACACCCTCTAATAGAACATAATTTCCAATTTTAAGACCTCTCAGTGGCTTTCATCTAATTGCACTGATTTGAGTGCTAGTAAATTCAGATATAATTGTTTCAGAATTAGAGATTTGATATGACAGAATATAGGACTAATCACAATGAACTAATAATGCACTGTTCTTCACATGTTAATTGTTTTCATACTTGTCAGTACATTCTCTCCTAAGTTTTTATTGTAGTTGTTCTGCTTGTTTATTATTTTTTAGTACAAACTATCCCAAACTTCCAGATAAAAACCAGAACAATTATATTAGCTACTTATTTTGTTGATTATGTTTTAAGGTAGAGCAAGTAGGGATGATTTATCTTTGTTCCACTATGTCTAAGACTTCAAACACAACAGAAAGAATACGAGTAGAGACTATTTGTGTCTTTACTCACATTTGCATTTGGGTTAGGATGACTAAACTCAGATCTTTTGACTGAGGCACCTAAACTTGGCTTTCATGCGACTTGATTTTTCCTCAGCCTTGTTGTTGACTGCCTTTGAGTCGAGCATGGCTCATAGTGATCCTATGAACAAAAGACCTGAAGCTTCTCTACAACTATCCACATTTATTAAAGTTCATAGAATTTCCAGAGGCATGTTGCTTAGGAAGTGGATGCCACTCTGGGTTCTTACAGGGAACATTTCAAAATGGAGAATTCAGAGAATAAAATTTCAAGAGCATGAAGAGAAACTTTATAATCATTGTTGACTTAGCTTTAAATTTCACATAGCACTGCTACAGTCATGTGCTATTTGTCAAGAAAGTCCCGTGCCCCTAGACTCAAGAAAAGGGATGTTCACTCCATCTTTCAGTGTGAGGAGTGCCGAAGATTTTGAGGCTTCATTTTCAAAATGTCAGTATAGAAGTGACTCAATTGTTGGTCTCCAGAATATCTAGTTTTCCTTTCCCCCCACATCTACGGCAATAATTTGGAAGCAGAAGTGGTATCCACTTCCTAAACAACATGCCTCCAGAAACTCTAAACTTTGATAAATGTCGATAGTTGTAGAAAGACTTCAGCCTTTTGTTCATAGGGTCACTATGTCATGTTTGACACAAAGGAAATCAAGAACAACAACAACATGGTAATAATATATATTTTCAGTATGGTTGGCCAATATTAAAACTGTATGCATAGTGAATGTTTACTTAGAATGTTTTTTTTCCTTGCAAGTAACACAAAAGCTGACTGATAATGATTTAAATCATAAATAAAAGTATTGATCAACAAACTGGGAACTGTATTATTAGGATAGGCTTCTAGAATAGATAAATTCAATTGATGACAGCTTATAAAAAAGACATGTCTCCTTTTATTTCATCATTCTACTGAATGTTGACTTAATCTTATGTCAATCCCCTCAAAATGGCTAAATAAGTCATCTTCTGTTACCCTCATATTCAGCTCCAGAATCAGTGAAAAAGATAAGGGGAGTTTTTCTTTCTTCTGATTTGGAGTACTTTCAAACTAGAACAGCATGTCATTTTTATAGCCTTCAAACAATAACTTAGGGCACAGTTGGTTTCTGATTGGGAAAGGTTCTCATACCCATCTGAACTAGTCTTAATTTCAAGGGGTATAGGACTATACTGATTATCATTGAAGTGGATGTTGTTAATATCACGTAATTTTTGTGCCTGCTACACAACAGACAATGAGTGGACTGGATACGGGGTGGGGGGGTAGCTGTAATTTCCATTCTATCTTGGACTCATCTCTGCCTATAAATTGATTGGAAAGAAAACGATTCTATTTGCCTCATTATCATCACAGTGAAATCAGCTGAGAGGGACTGACCCCATCCTGGCTCAGTTATCACCACTCTGTCTTTGATTTGAGTCAGTGTCAGTCATGACTGTCCTCTGGTTAAGAAATCAAATTTGGAAAAATTGGGAAAAATGGGGATATTAGATATCAGTACTTCACTTTGGTTATTGCGACCCTTCAATAAAGCAATGGTAGGAGATCAAGCAATACAATTATGAGTATGATAAAATATATGGCTGTATGTGCATAAGGGGTGCTATTTCTACTTTGACTGGATGCTAACTTTTGCCTGGGAGAGTAGACTTTGTATTGGAGACTGAATTTTTTCTTAAAACTTACTAATGTCTTATTCTGTTATTCAGTTGACACAATTTAATAATGTAGCCTCTTCAGCCAACAATTTTATTAATTGTTTTCCACTACAAGTCAGTGAAGTACAACAAGTTTATGGTCCTCATTTTGCAGTTGAGGGGATAGTGACAGAAGGTTAAGCAATTCACTCAAGACAAAATATAAAGCTAGAGTAGACGTAACATTAGAAATAATTTTCCTGGAATCTTGGCTCAGTGCTTTCTTGAAAAAGATTTATGTAAGTTTGGAACAAGCAAATCATAGGGCACAATATAATGAATTATTTGGAAGCCGTCACCCTATTTCACAATTTTTATAGGAAACCAATGTTTAAGCATAGTAACCTTATTTATTCCTTCCAGTTTACACCCCAACCCTCCACCTTTAGTTGTAAAGTACTGCAAGTTGATATTGACTTACCGTGATCTCTTGTGACAAAATAGAACAGTCTTCCCCATAGCATTTTCTTGGCTGGAATCTTTATAGGAATTCTTAGATTATTCTCTTGGAGAGTTCCTGGGTTCTGGTTCAAATCACTGAACTTTTGTTAGCAGCTCAGCACTTAATCGTTTGTATTTCTAGAACTCCTAGCTCCAGATGACTATATCCATAAAGTAACTGTGATCCTATTTTATATCTTTTCCTCTATAGTATTGTCATTACCTTATGTGCTTTATTGTAGTTGTTATGTTGGTGGCCTAGTAGTAAGGAGTTGCACTGCCATCCCGAAGGCATGCAGTTCAAATCTACCAGCTGCTCCATGGGAGATAAATGGACAATCTCTTATTATTTTTACAGCCTCTGAAAACCTGCCAGAGGGCCAGCTCTGAGTTGATTCCAACTTGCCAGCATTTAACAACAACATGTGAGCGTGTGTGTTTGTGTGGGAGCATTTGAATACGTACGTTTCTCATTTGTTCACCGTGCAGAGCTCAGGGACCTGTTGTCCTCTATAGATAGAATATAAATTATATAAATAATGTTAATATGATCTCGATTGTGTCAAAAGCTGTGTGTAGAATAAAGATGAGAAAGAAAGGTAAAAAAAAATATGCCATAGATAGGACATTAGAATTTTTATGGAATAATATGTCTTTGTATTTTAAGCTATGCATCAGAGAGCTAGACAGTGACTAGGGGTGATAGAAAGAGAATTGATGATTTTAAGCTGTGGTGCTGGAGAAGAGTGTTGAATATATTATGGACTCCTAGGAGAACAAACAGGTTTGTCCTGGAGAGGGTGAAACCAGGATGCTCCTTGGAGGCAAGGATTCTGAAGCTTTGCCTGACATACTTTGGGCATGTTGCATGGAGGGACCAGTCTTTGGAGAGAGACATCATGTTTGGGAGAGTGGAAGGACAGTGAAGGAGAGGAAGACTCTCAATGAGATGGATCGATTCAGTGACTGGGGTAGTGGGAATAGGTGTGTCAGAGACAATGAGGTTGGCACAGGATAGGGCAGGATTTAGGGCTTTTGTACATAGGGTCACTATGAGTCACAAACGACTCAGCAGCACAGAACACCACCAACATTTTAAGTATCTTTTTTTTAGAGCATAGGATGGGGAAAATTGTTGTTGCTATGTGCCATCAAGTCACCTGCGACTCATAGCAACCCTGTGTACAACAGCCCTAAACCCTGCTCTATCCTGTACCTTATTTATACCGTTGTTGTGTACCATAGAGTCAGAACAGACCTGTAACTGAACCTCCAATGGGTTTTCAGAAGCAGTTAATCACAAGGGAGGACATCACCTATCTTCCCATGGAGCAGCTGGTGGCCTCAAACAGCATGCCTTCAGGACTGCAGTGCAGGTTCTTGCCACTAGGCTACCAGAGCTCCCTATTATACTGATTACTATTAATTAAAATTACTAATAATTAGGATAAATTAAATTCTTATTTCTTACACACTTTAAATATAATGAGTAAAAAAAAAATACCCTAATAATTATCCATACTTTCCTCACTTAGCCTTTGAGGGCTTGGCTGGATTTGCAACTCTTCTGAGTGTATTCTTTTAACTTCCACTTCTCTGTACCTTTGCATTGTGTCCTGTTAATACATGAATGCTAAGGAATCTTCAACCCAGAAATGCAATGCCTTTCCATTCTTGTAAGAAACATTGATATTATATAGAAGGGATTTGAGTTTTGGCGATTTTTCCCTTTCAGAATCTATTATAGTGGTATCATGTATTTTTAATCAATAATTTTAATTTTACACTAATAGTATAACATGTCATATGTTGGGCTGATGACGAAAAGGTCCACAGTTTAAATCCAGTAGCTGCTCCATGAGAGAATGATGAGAGAAGTCTCCTTTTATAAAGACTGACAATCTTGGAAAATCAATGAAAGGTGACCATGAATCAGAATCAACTTGACAGTAGGAGCTTTTACTTCACATATGTCACACATCTGGATTTTATACCTAAAGCAAACATAAAAACAATATTACTATCAAAATGATTCTTTCGCTTGACAACTTCATTTGTTACAGATTCAAACTGCCCCATAAGGTTTTCCTCGCTGCAGTCTTTATGGAAGCAGGCCACTCACTAGGCCTTTTAGCTGCATAAATTTGAATCATCAATGTTTAGAACAGTGTTCCAATGTGAACCCTTTGTACCACCGGGGATTTTGGATTATTTACAGCCTTCCTCATAATGATCATGATAAATGATTGTTCAAAGGACATCTCCACTTTGCCAACCACTTTCACTTTTTGGTAGATATTGATTTCTAATATAGTTCATTAGGACATTTCTCTACTCTCTGGAACTAAATCAAGAACTTTCTGTTATTTCTGCTGAAATGGACAATCTGTTACAATTTTGTAAAGTGTAGAGCTTCATTGCAATCAGAGGTTATTTGTGTCTGGTTTTTTGTGGTCTGAGTCTGAGTTAGATGTCATATATTACTTTTCTCTAACTGGGTAGCCCAAATATAGATTCTTTTTTTTTAAGCTTTTTATTTTTTTAATTAATTTTCATGAACATTTACAGAGATTTTGAATTTCCAGACATGCATTGTTGCATTTTTCTCCCGGCCAACCCCTCCCCCCAGTTTGCTCTTCTCTTTGAAAAGTAAAAGAAAAATTATTTCATTGGTATAGATTCCACCCACCGCCACCCCTAGTACACTCCACTATGCAACCTTCATTCTGGACTCTTGTCATAACCGTAATACCCAATCATATATTGTTTTTAAACTGTTCTCTCCCTCATCTGTTTAAATGCAGTATATGTAATTTATCCAATTTTTCTCAGTCTCATTCCAACCCTGATGTCAGTCCTGTTCTACAATAGTGGCATCATGCAGCACCTGTCCTTTTGTGACTGAAATAGTTCACTAAGCATAATGTCCTCCAGGGTCATCCATTTTGAATAATATTGCATGAGTTCTTTGTTTTTCAATGCAGCATAATATTCCATTGTGTGAATATACCAGAGCTTCTCTATTCATTCATTTGTTGATGGGCACTTAGGTTGTTTCCACCTCTTTGTTATTGTGAACAAAACCGCAATAAACATGGTGTGCATATATTTGCCTGGGTGACAGTTACGGTTTCTTTAGGGTATATTCCCAGTAGAGGAATTGCTGGGTCAAATGGTGTTTCTATTTGCAACTTTTTGAGAAAGCACCATACTGCCTTCCATAGTGGTTATACCATTTTTACACTTCTACCAACAGTGAGTAAGGGGTCCAGTTTCTCCATAACCTCGCCACCATTTGTTGTTTGCTGCTTTGTTAAATTTTGCTATTCTTACTGGGGTGAGATGATATCTCATAGTTGTTTTGATTTGCATTTCTCTTAGAGCTAGGGATTTTGAACATTTCTTTATGCATTTGTTGGCCATTTGAATGTCGTCTTTGGTGAAGTGTCTGTTCATATCCTATGCCCATTTATCAGTTGTGTTATTTACCTTTACCTTGTTGTGGTGCTCGAATATAGATTCTTTTAACATAATTATTTTTCTTGTTAAGTGTCAGAAATTCTCCATTCCTTCATCTGGAGATTTAATAGTATTTTTATACATTCTACAGTACTAATCCACCAGCTCTCTTTAGAAGCCTGTTTATTTCCATTACCATGCTATAATCCTGAATCCTATTTTACCAAGACTCATGGAAAAATCTGTCATAATATAAAGTTACTATCATTTATTATTCTGGTGGCCTATTCATAAGACACTGCACTGCAAAACCAGGGGCACATGGTTCGAATCCACTATGCCATGTGGGAGAAGGATGAACAGTTCACTCACATGTGATTTACTGTCTTTGAAAACATGCTGGAGGGTCATCCAGGAGTCAAAGGTACACAAACTCAATGGTACACAACAACACTTTAGTTATGATAATGTTTGATAATTTCCACATTTTGTTAGATCACCATTTTTGGGAATGGGAAAAGAAACAGATCTGTTCCAGTCAATTTGCCAGGTAGTTGTCATCCAGATTTCTTGGTACAATCTGATGTGCATATCCAAGACAACATGAGTTTGTTCAAATGTGTCAGTTGGTGTTCCGTCAAATTCTGGGGCCTTATTTTATGACATTTTTCTTCAGAGAAGCTTAAAAAATTCATCCTTTATCATAATTGAGTATTGGTTATATGTTACTTCATGAACAGCTTCTGGGTTAACCAATTCTTTTTTGGTACAGTGATTCTGTGTATTCCTTCCATCTTCTTTTGATGCTTCCTGTATCATTAAAGATTTTTCCAATAACATTTTTTTTCATATTATCTATGTTATTGAGATATTAATCTTATCACACATGGTCCAAGAATAAGCAAATAGTAAATGAGGTATAATCTGATGCATTCAAACATCATAGCTGATGATCCCATGCTTGCCTATGATCTTGCCGATATAAAACCACATGCACACTTCAATGGCCACCAAAGTATTCAGCAGAGCTTCCTTAACTGTGAGCTATTTGAAGCGACCAGTTTGAGCACTATTGACTATTTTTTTCAGGCTCTGAAAAGCTGTAGGGATCTCAGCAGGGGTTGGAGGAACCAGCTCCACCTTGGCATAGTGCCAAAATGTGGCCAGTCGAGGCTTCGAGTAAGTCACAGCAGTGTTTACCATTCCCAGAGCCTTCTCCACCAGGTTACAGACAAATTGGGCCATGCTTCCAGGACCACTCCAATAACATTTTTAAGTATTGCAACTCAAGGCTTAAATTTTTTCTTCAGTTCTTTCAGTTTGAGAAATGTTCAGTGAGTTCTTCCCTTTTCAGTTTCTGCCCAGGTCTTTGCAAAATTAATTATAATACTTTTCTTTATCTTCACAAGCTGTCCTTTGAAATCTGCTCAATTATTTAAAAACATAATGTCTTCCTTTTGTTTTGGCTTCTTGGCAATCTCGTGTAATATTCAGTCTCTTCTGACATCCATTTTGGTTGTTTGAATACACAATCACCACTGTTGGCATCAGCAATCTGGAAATCTAAATACGAGTTCCAGTGAGAAAACCTGCGTTCAAGGGCCTCTCCCAAGTGTTAAAGAGCACTGATGTGAGTGTAAAGACTAAGGCAGGCCTGATCCAAGCCATAGTCTTCTGAATTGTTTGCTATGCATTTGAAAGCTGGACCACACAGAAATAGGACACAGGAATACAGAAAAAGAATCTATGGTTTTGAGTTGTGGTACTGGAAAAGAGCATTGCACATACCATGAACTGCCAAGAGAACAAACACCTCTGTCCAGGAAGTGAAAGAAGAGTGCTCCTTGGAAGCAAGAATTTTGCATACATTAGGCATGATAGGGAGAGGCCATTCCTTAGAGAAGGACGTCATTCTTGGAAAGGTCAGCACAGGAAAGGGAGACCCTGAATGGGATTAATAGATACCATGGCTGCGGCAATGGGGTTAGATATATCAGAGATAGTGAAATAGATTCTGGATAGGACGAGGTTCAGGGTAATTGTTCCTTAAGTCACTGTAAGTCACAGTCGATTTGACAGCATGTAACAACAAACAGAGCTCTGGTGGCCTCGTGGTAAGGAGCTATGCTTCCAACTCAAAGGTATGTGGCATAAATTGCTTTGTATGAGAAAGGTAAGCAATCACTTCCACGTGATTTATTGCATCTGAAATCGTGCTGGAAGGTCAGCTATGGGTCAGTTTCAACACACTGGTTCACAGCAACAAAATGTTTTCATTATTGACATTTAGAGATCTGAAATCCCAGATCAAATCTGATGATGGCTGGTAGATACTGACTTATTGCTACCCAAGTAGAAATGTTCCTCAGTTTTCAAGACTGTAAATCATTATGGTAGAATACTGCCTCATTTTTCTCTCACAGAGTGACTAATGAATTCAAACTGCTTATATTTCTGTTAGCAAGAAATGGTTTAGTCCACTGAGCCTACAATGCTCCCTCAAGATCTGACCACTCTCACTCAATACCATAGAACTGATTCCCTCTGAGGGATCTCTATCATATTTCCAAGATTATAAATCTCAGTGAAAGGCTATCTGTTTTTTCTTGAGGAGCTGCTGGTAGATTTAACCTGCCATAAATGAATGACTTTTTGGTTAGTAATGCATTAAGCTGTGGACTACATTATTACAATTCTTAGAGGTCTATGGATTCATTGTTATTCCTTGCTCCATATCCAGTGATTTTTTCCTGAACCTTTCCTGTCCCCTGCCTTACCTGTACTTTTAGATAGAAGACACGCATGTTAGCATGTATTTAGTCCTTAAAGAGACATTCAGCAATGTCTGCAAACATTTTGCTTGTCACAAGAAGAATGTTACTGACCTCTAGTAGGCAGAGGTCAGAGATACTGTTAAACATCTTACAAAGCACAGGATAATGTTTACAATGGAGAATTTTCCAGATCAAAATGTCAGTTGTGCCAAGTTTAGGAAATTCTCCTGTATAGAAACTGGCTTCATGTTTTTTCAGTTTGAGTATGAGCTTTTTAAAATTTCTGTATTGTTCTCTGTAATATACTGTCTTGATTCAGGCTAGCTATTCAGCAACTGAGAGTCTCTTGATAGTACAGATAACTATGTCCTTGTCTGCTAAATGAAAGACTAGAAGTTCCGACCAGACGCACCTTAGAGGAAAAACCTAGTGATATACTTCTGAAAAATAAATGAAAATCCTATGAGTCATGTTTCTACTGTGACATACCCTATCTCCTTCTGTTAACTTGAAGATAGCTGTTTTAGTTAGTTATTATTTTTTTTCTTAAACCATAGCAGAGAATATAAGATGATTACTCATGTCTCATCCATGATCAGTTCTTTGATTGGAGAAAAGTAGCAGTTATCTTCCTCATCAGTCCTTGGGGTTGGGGAGAGACTGAGTAAGATGGGTTCAATAATGTATGCTGCTCTGAAACAGAGAAGGGAGAAAACTGTTTAAAAGAGATATGTGATTAGGTATTTCTGTCATGACAGGAGTCTAGAACGATGGCTACATGGTGGAGTGGACCTGGGGGAGGGTTTGTAAAATAATGAAAGAATCTTTTCTTTTACTTCTCCAAGAGGGTAATGTCTGGTGGGGGGGAGCCTTGGGAGGGGACAAATCTACAACAATGAATGAATGGAAATTCAAAGCCTCTGTAAATTTTCACTGAAATCAATAACAAATTTAAATTAAAAAAAAAAAGAATTAAGTTAGAGAAAGGATGGCAATGGAACCACCTTACCTCTGTAACTCGATTTGTGCCACTATTAGAACCTCTACTCAGAATATTATTGCTTTTCAATTTTTGACTCATGCACTTTTAACTTGTTAGTTAAATTTGTATCTTCTAGGCTGCAACACTTCCATGATATATCTTCAACGATATGAACATGTCCGGCTAAGCACAATTGATAACAGTGCATCTAAACTCCAAAATCAATCTCCATAATAGTCTATGTGTTTCCTACTGCCAAGGGGGCCCTTTAGAGTAGTGAGAGAAGACATTTACCCTGAAACCCACAGCGTCCCTTTTCAGCAGGAAGTAGCTAAGAGAATACGCCATCCCCTTTTCCTTAGGAATCAGGGTGAAGTCTCTCTCAGGGAGGAGTGATAGGGAATGGCAAGGGACACACTGACAAAGGAGATTAATCAGAACTGGCTTTGACAAGCACTGTGGCAATTGGACAATTAAAACAGACATTGGGGGGGGGAGAAGAACGAACTGAGGAGGAGGGTGGAGAAAACAGTGCAACAATGAATGAATGAAAACCCAAAATCTCTGTAAATGTTCATTAAAACTAATAAAATTTAATAAAAAAAGAGCCAGAAGAAAAAATATTTCCCTTCTTGTTAAAACAATATTGTATGACTAGTTGATTCCACTTGAATTACAAAGAATAGGAATTGAAGAACATGCAAGTATTTTTCTAAGTAAAGAATATGACTATTGTCTCTGAGACCAAGTTAATTCTAATAGTTGATGGACTTATCATGTGTGCAGAATAGATCAATTCCATCATTTTCAAAGCTCTAATCTTTCAGAAACTGATGAATAGGCATGCATTCTGAGAGACCTTTATTGTTATATATGACATTGAGTTTAGTATTTCTCACAGTGACCCTATGAACAATGGACCTGAATTTTGTCCTATCCTGTGCCATCCTCATCAACTCTGACAAACTTGATCCAATTCCTACATTCACTGTGTTAATACATCTCACTGGGGGTCTTCCTCTCTTTTACTGACTCTCCATCTTTCCATGTATGATGTCCTTTTCCAAGGAAAAGCCTCTCCTAGTAACATGTCCAAAGTATGAGAGATAGAGCTTCGCCATCTTTGACTCTGTGGGACACTCTGGCTTCACTTTTTCCAAGACATATCTGTTTGTTCTTTTGGAAGTCCAGGTGATATTCTTTATTCTTCTCTGACACCCAGCTCAAAAGCATTAATTCTTCTGTTATCCTTATTCATTGTTCAGCTCCCAGCTGTGTAGCAAGTGAATGAAAAGACCATGGCCGGAGCAGATGCATCTAAGTCTTCAAATTTACATAATTGCTCTTAAGTATTTCAGAGAGCCTTGACAGAACACTACTAACTTTTTGGCTAACATTATAGCTCTAAATGTTGATGCTCACCTAAAGAGTCAACTAATTAAATTAACGGAATGAATACATAAAATGATTTAGAGAGCTGTACTGCAAACAGCATCTTTTGTCACAGAAGTTTCACTTTAAAATAGGTTGAATAAAACCCATAAGCAGCTTAATATTGACATTCCTTTTATTCCCCCATGTTTTTCTTTTTTTTCCCCTCAGACATTACACATTTTCAAGACCAACATGATTTAAAAGGATTACTAGAGAATCTCCATCAAAATATCCAAGCCAAAAAAAGAAAGAACGTAGAAATCATGTGGCTGGCTGCAACGGTAAGTACTATTAAATCAAGCAATAGGCCTTGCCACTGTGATGACCAGCAAGTACTAATTTGTATCTATGATGCAGAACGTAAGCTTTTCACTCTGGGTTAGTAAGTGTCTGTCTCCGTGATCCTCTGGATAAGGCATTTCCTGATCACTTGTAATTCTGTCTCATATTGCTGTCAAGTCAAAACCAACTAATAGCTGACCCTCCACTGGGTTTCCAAGATATAAAGCACATAATTGAATTGCTCATTTTTCTCCCATGGAACAACTGGTGGATCCAAACTGCCAGAGAAATAGTAGAGCAACTCTCTATAGACCCCATCACCAGAGAAAACTTGGACTCAACAAGGAGAATTCTACCACTGGCTGTTCTTATAAATCTTTCATGGGTCTGAGACGAAAATATTATTTTTCTTGATGGGATATGTCATAAATACAATCTTTCATACAAGCATTATTTTGAGCTGTTGTTTAAAGACTTTGAGTTTCAATACAATATGGTTATCAGATCGATCTCTGACTTACAACCCCAGCAAGACTCCTAGATAAAGTGTTTAATTAATGAGCTTTTAGATGTGTTTGTTAACTTAGATATTGACATACCATTTATTGCTGATGGATTGTTCTTGAAGTAATGAGCTGTGGTGTGTATTGTTCTTTCTTGTTTAATAGCCCCCTCAGGGTGAAAGGACTGTAGGACTTCTTACCATAGGTTTCTTCTAACAGAATGAATTTCATTTTTAAGCTCTTTTCTCCCATCCATTTAGGCAGAGTTCACATGAAGGTATGAATTTTGCTAAACATTTAGACTAAAAAAAAATCTCTTCACTGGAAAGGGATCTTTTCATCAAGAAAGGCACACATTTGATTATTTACAATGAATGCCATATTTGTGGTCATTACACTGTGTTCCTCAAGTAATTAGGGGCTCAAGGAGGCAAATCTAACATATTCTATTGAGCCTTTATCAGTAGTTTATAAAATAATGCCTTCTCTTTTACCAGCATATATTATAATAAAGCATTACTTACTCTCATCTAGAATAAAAGAACAGATAATATACCATGAGACTATATGAAATACTTTACCAGGAGGCAAAGGAAAGGTGCTTTACTTTCGCTTCATGCCCTCTTGGAGGCCCTGGAAAGAACATCAAAGATAGCAATATGAAACATTGCGTGCAGGTTTCTCCTTTACACTAGTCCCATTTAGTTCTCTACTGTATTATATAAGAGTGTTTTTAATAGTTATTCCCCAAAGAGTATGAATGTTTTTATATCTTCAAAAGCTTCTGTGATGGTTAATTTTCAGAAAAATGTCTTAAAGGTAGATTTTAAGTTATTTTTTATTTTATTAATAAGGTGCTAGCATGAAAGTAGAAAGCAAATATATATATATATAAAGAGAGAGAGAGTGTTATATAGCGTTAATGTTGCTGTGTACTTTTAAGTTAGAACCGACCCATAGCTAACCCCCAGTGGATTTTCAGAGACAGATAACCACACCAAGGGAGTTGCCCATCTTTCTACTTTGGAGCAGCTAGTAGATTCAGATCCTGTGTTTGGGATTGCAGCACAGCTTTTGAACATAATTGCATATATATTGTACTACTTTGGCAATAGTTAAATAAAAAGTGTAAACACACTAATGAATATTG
>NW_006399803.1:12876953-12891833 GCF_000299155.1 Elephantulus edwardii
TCCACACAGTCATGTTGTTGATATTCTTTTTAAGTGTCATAGAGTTGAATATGACTCATAGTGTCCCGGTGAACAATAAATCTGAACTCTTTCCAATCCTGCATCATCCTTATTATCCTCAATACATTTTAGTCCATTGTCACAGATACTGTATCAATCCATCTCATTGAGGGTCTTCTTCTCCTTGTTGACCCTCCACTTTTCCAAGCATGATGTTTCTTTCCAAGGAATAGTCTCTCCCAACAATATGTCCAGAATATATGAGATGAACCTTCACCATATTTGCCTCCCAAGGAACACTATGGCACACTACCCTCCCCCTCCCCCCAAAAAAAGTATATTTGGATTTTTGTGTGGTTCATGGGCTATTAAGCACTCTTCTCCAACACTGCAACTCAAATGCAACAATTATTCTTCTGTCACTATGTGTCACAACCCTTGAACATTGGCCTTTATAGCCATTGCGTTAGGCCCCACTGGGCGGCATGACCTCCAGCTACTTTAGCTATGGACACAAGATCTTGCTAATCATCAACAGCTATAGGACCAATATATGATAAGAACTTTCCACAGTAAACAATAGTGGTGAAGAGACTTTGACACTGCTGTGAAGAGACTGGCAAGGTGTAATGAGAGGACTCCTGGAGATAAAGCCAACAGTTAAAGGTTTTGCTTGCTGGATAATTGAAAGAAAAGCTGATTTATAACTGCTCTGTGATAAAGTTTGCTGGATGATTGAGGAAACCAGAGGGGGATTTTTGCATATTTCTGATGAACTGAACCTAGACTATAAATCGTTGACTGAGAATCTGTCTCTCATGAATTGAGGAATCTTGTCTCACTATTAATCTGGCTTGGACTAATTCTGAACTGACATTGTGTAATAATCTTGGCCTCCCCGACTTTCCAACCTATTTCCCTGATAAACCCACACAATTACAAATAAAGTCTGTGAGTCAAGTTGCAATGAACATTGAACCTAAATATTGGTAGAAAAAGGTACAGAAGTATATCGAGTGGCATGTCGGACTATATAGCTATGTGTATGATGCTATAGATATTATTTATGGGGAAAATTCCCCTTTATGAAGCTGGTAGAAGCCAGAGTACCCCTATATAGTGCCTGCTCCTTTTGCAGTCATCCTTATTCCTTGGTAAGCTCTCTCGATGCAAATAGGTGATTGGAAAGATTGTGGCATAAAACAGGAGCACCTTTGTGTTTAAACTGATGTCATTGGCCTTCAGGACTTTGGAGAGATCCCAGAGAGCAGACTTTCCCAATGCTATGCATCTCCAAATCCAAAGGTGTTTACTGTGTATCCAAAGAATATGAAATCATTGACCATTTCAGCTTTTTCTCCATCTATCATGTCTATTGGTCCAGTGGTGAGAATTTTTGTTTTCTTGATGTTGAGATATAATCTATATTAAAGTCATTAGTCTTTGATCCTCTGCTGCAAGTATTTCAGGTGTTCCTCACTTTCAGAAAGCAAGTTTGTCTCGTCTTCATAGCACATATTGTTAATAAGTCTCTCTTCAATCCTGATACCCTACTCTTGTTTATAATGTCCAGCTTCTTTAGTGATTTGCTCAGCATACAGAATGAATAGATGTGGAGAGAGGATATAACCCTGACACACACCTTGCTCAATTTTAAACCACGGATAGCATTAAAGATCAAAATGAAAGAAAAGACCAAAATGGATGTCAGAAGAGACCAAAGAGTGTACTAGAGCATCAAGAAAACAATGGGAAGACACGCCAAAATAAAAGAGATGAGCAGATGATTTAAAAAGGCAGTTAGAGAAGATAAAGCAAAGTATTATTGTGGAATGTGCATGGAGCTCTAAATGGAGATAAAAAAGGAAAAACTTGTTTGGTATTTCTTAAACTGAAAGAGCTAAAAAAACAAACTCAAACCTTAAGTTGCCATACTGAGAGATGCTATAGAATATATCTTGAATAATCTAGGAAACATCAAAAGAAGATGGAGGAAATATATAGTCACTGTATAGAAAAGAAGTGGCCAATACTGAAATATTTCAAGAAGTAGCATATGATAAAAGAGACAATGATGAAGAAGAAGGAAGTTCAAGTTGCATTGAAGGGATTGGGGGAAAAAAAAATAAGGCCCTAGGAATATTTGGGATACCAATAACAATTGGTATGCTCTAAATTAAAGATGTAGTTCTGGACATGCTCACTAGCCTGCGCTACATAATTTGGAAGACAGCTTCCTGGCCAACTGACTGGAAGAGATCCATAAATATTCCCATTCCCAAGAAAGATGATGCAACAAAATGTAGAAAATGTAGAACAATATCCTTAATATCATGGCAAACAAGATATTGCTGAATCATTAAAAATGGCTAGAAATGTACATTGAAAGAGATATGCCAGAAGTTCAAGCTGGATTTAGAAGAGACCATGATGCTAGGGATAGTATTACTGATGTCAGATGACTCTTGTCTGAGAGCAAAAACTCTGAGAAGAATGTCTATTTGTGTTTTATCTAATATACCAAGGCATTTGACTGCGTGGATCATAACAAACTATGCCTAATGAGAAGAAAGGGAATTCTAGAAGTCTTAATTGTGGTTCCAAGAAACTCTACACCTAGACCAAGAAACTGTTGTCCAAACAGAGCCAGGGAACACTGCATGTTTGCTTTAAAACAAAAAAATTCTCTGTAATGTGCATTATGACTCCACATGGCTTATTCAACTTAACATTCAATTGATTATCCCCTGTCTCCATGTAGACACTATACCCATGGTGTACAAATTTAGCATTCTATTGTGACCTCTGATAACTTAGTGGTAATGTGTGCACTATTAGCCCTAAAGTGTTCAGTTCTAATCCAGCAGCAGTTCCACAAGAGAAAAATGGGCAGTCTCCTTTCCTGCAGTGTATTGCCTCTGAAATCCAGCTGGAGGGTCAGCTAAGAGTAAGCTCTAACTTGATGGTGTGTGTGACAGCAACAACAAAACATCATTTAATCAGCAACAACATTCTTGTTAACTGCTACCTTAGTTTCAGAATCTTCTTAGTAAACAAAGGATTTTGAAAAAAACATTTTTTTAGTGGAAGACATGTCAAAATTCCTTTTGACATTCTTCATAGAGTTTTTATTTATGCATCTCTTATTTTTGCCTATAATCTATTTAATAAAATTCTGCTTTTTTGATATTTTACATTATATTTGAAAATTATGATGCTATTTCATTTTGACTTGATTGAATTTAAGCAACAGATAGGAGAATTTTAAAAAGGTACATGTCAATCAATTGTGTTAAAATCAATATTCAATCTCATAAAGTTCAAGTGAATTATGGCAATAAAAAATAAAAGTAAAATCCCTATCTGTCTACTTTGACCTAATTGACACTTGCCTTGATTTAAAATTTAAAATATTAAGTATTCTTAGGAAAGAAAGGTGCATAGAGGAACGACAATAAATTTTAAAGTACAAGCGTTTTATTGTACTTTGACTGTTTGCACTTCTGAGATACTAATGTTTTTTCTTCAAATTGAAGTTATGTGGCACCTTTTATCAAACAAGTCTACTAGCACCAGTTTTCCAACAGCATGTGCTTGCTCATTTTGTATCTGTCTCACATTTTGTTAATTCTCACAGTGTTTCAAACTTTCCCCCCATAGTGATATTGCTCAGTTAATAAAATACAGTAGAGAATAAAAAGAACTTTCATATGCACTGAGAATCACTTTCAGTGAGTAGATCATTGTAGTCATAGATTTCTGACTAGTTTGAGTTTAGTGGTAAAGAGTTATGCTCCCAGCTCAACATGTTCAAACCCACCAGGCAATCTGTGGGGGGAAAATGGACAATCTCCTCTCCTTCAGTTAACTACCCTCTGAAAACAAAAGGGTCAGCTATGAGATGGTTCCAACTCCATGGTATGTAACAACAACAACATACCTAAAGAAAACTCCCCAAATTTGTGTGATTCATTTTATTATCTTATTCCCTTTATTATGATGGTCTAGAATTAGTCAGCCTCTATATAATTTATTTTTAAAAACACATAGCCATTGAGATCTGACTCTCTTATTGCTATGAATGTAGTTAAAGCTTTGTTGTCTTATATATTAAAAATTGAAATAAGTATATTTGGAAGGATTAGAATTTTTTAGATGAAGAAAGTTATATGATTACATCATGTCCTCATGTTTCTCTAGTAACTTATACTGAAAATAATGAGAAAATACCTAATAAATAAATTAATAAGAAAATAGAAGTCATAATTTAAATATCAGAATCAGAATGAAATCCAGGGGAAAGTCCTTGATAAAGTATATTATTAATACCTTACTTTTTGTCTTTAGGTTGGACATCTAGTAATGTATCACTGATGGCAAATTATGAAGCAAGCCTTTTTCTATAGCTCATTAATTTTACCTCTAATGAAATTAATTTGCCTTGTTGGCACTAAAGTCAATAATTGATGAAACCTGTTCTGATACAGGGAAGAGAATGGAGTAGAACTAGCCATCTATTAACCATAAACCAATGTTTGTTGTTGTTATGTGCCATCTAGTCGCTTACGACTCATAGCGACCCTATGTACAACAGCCCTAAACTCTGCTCTGTTCTGTGCCAATCTTTGACACTCCCATCCCGATTATCCCAGTCACTGAATCAATCCACCTCATAGAGGGCCTTCCCCTCCTGCACCGTCCCTCCACCCTCCCAAGCATGATGTCCTTCTCCAAGGACCGGTCTCTCCTCACAACATGTCCAAAGTATGTTAGACAGAGCCTCAGAATCCTTGCCTCCAAAGAGCCACCCAGTTTAACCCTTTCCAGGACGAATCTATTTGTTTTCCTAGCAGTCCATGGTATTCTCAATACTCTTCTCCAGCACCACAGCTCAAAGTCATCAAGGGATATACTTCTCTAAATCTGAACATTCACATTAAGACAGACTAGGAAGAAGGATTGGCCATCCACTTCTGAAATAGCAGGCCTCTGAAAACCCTATGTAAATAAACCACTGAGAGAAGAGATTTTTCTACTCAGAGATTCCTACCTAGTAAAGCAGGAAAAATGGATGTAGTACATCATAAACTAAGTATGTTTCAAATGGAAGCTGGACTTTCAATTGAGTATTGTCATTGTTCTATTGTGAACAAGGTACTTAATTTATTTAAGCCTCAGCTTTCTCAGTCATAAAATGAAAATAATTATACTCGTCTTTAAGGTTCATGTAAAGTTGTATAAAATGGTAAAACTATCAAAAAATTCTTAGTGTTGGACCTGATATACAGTAAACATACAAGAAATTTTTTTTATCCATGTATTTATTCTTATCTTTAGACTTAGTCAATGATTTCTTTTCCTGCTACACTGGTTTGATGAATATGTTTAAAATTTCACAAAATAAAATTGAGACAAGAAAAAGTATCTTAAATATATGTAACAGGAGCAGTGGTAACAAGGAGAAGGCTGAGTCTGACTTCTACCAGCTTCATAAAGGAGAACAAACTTCCCCCATCAATACCTTGTTCTTGTTATATACTATCAAGTTGTAATCAACTCATAGCTGATCCTCCAGCTGGTTTTCGGACGCAGTTAATTGCACAAAAGAGATTGCCCACCCTTATCCTGCAGTGTAACTGATGGATTTGAACCTCATGGCTTTGGGATGGCGGTGAGGTTTCTTCCTACAAGCCCCCCAGAGCTCCATGTTGTTGTTGTTGTTGTTGATTGTCTTCCGGTTGAGTACAACTCATAGCGTCCCTATGAACGAAAGGCCTGAAGCCTCCTCTACAACCATTGACATTTATCAAAAGAACTCCATAGTACCATGTAAACAGTACTGTATAAATAGGTGCCTAATCAGGCATATCCAACCCATATGCTCCTTCACTTATTTTTGTCAATCATTGGGTTCAATGTTTGTTTCAAGATGCATAGATTTTACTCACAGTTGTGGGCTTAATTAGAGAAATAGTCTGTAGAGTGTGTGAGGTAAAGAATACCTCACAATACTAGATAAACCTCACAGGTTTAGGCCAGCAATCCCAGCCAGATAAACAAGGTACAATTCCTCAATTAGTTAAATCCCAGTGTCAGTTTATCAGCACAAATACATGAAGCCTCTGGTTTTCTCAGTCATCCAGCAAACTTTATTTCAGAGTAGTTACATGTTAGCTTTTCCTTCAATCATCCAGCAAGCAAAATCTTTAATTGTGGTCATTATGTCCAGGGTTCTTCTGGTTACACTTTGCTACAACACTTCACAGCAGTGCTACAGTCTGCTCACAATCTCTCTACCACTGTTGCTGCCATCTCTCACAGTATGGAAAACACTTTCTTATATTGGTCCCACAACTATTGATGGTTTTCAAAACCCTGAGTCCACAGTTAAGTTAGCTGGAGACCATGTTCCCCCCTACCAGGGCTACCACAATGGATACAAAAGCCAATTTCCAAGGGTTCTGAGACCCCAATATAAAATGAAATTATGCCATTGTTGTTAAACACCATCAAATCATCTCCTTTTCATAGTGTTCCTAAGTCTAACAGAAGGAGACAGTTTCTGCTGTGCTCAGAATCATTGTTCCACCCACTATGTCAAATCCATCTCATTAAGAGTACCGTTTTTCACTGACTTTCCACTTTATCCATGAACTGACCCCTCTTGATAACATGCCCCCAGTATTCTCATTCCTAAGGAGCATTCTGGCTATATGTCATCAAAGACAGTTTGTTATCTACGAGAGGCATTCCATTTTATATTCAATACTATTTGCCAATAGCACAAGTCAAAAATATAAATTCTCCCTCAGTTTTTCTTATTCATTGTCCAACATTCAGATGCCTGTAAGGTAATTTAAGATATCATGGTTTAAGTAAGGTATATTTTATACCTCAGAAGATATTAGCTATTAAGAAATAAAATAAGCCATCCTATCTGGATGGCGAAGAGATTGAGATTGTTCACAGCTTCAGTTTGCTTGGCTCCACGGTCAACAATCTTGGCACCAGCAGCCAGGAAATAAAAAAAACGTATTGCAATGGCAAAGTCTGCTGTTAGGGACCTCTCTAAAGTACTCAAGTGCAACGGTGTCTCTCTGGAGACTAAGGTGTGCCTGATACAGGCCATGGTTTTTTGCAATCACTTGTTATGCATCAGAGAGTTGAACAATGACTAGTGAGGATAGAAGAATTGACGTCTTTGAGCTGTGGTGCTGGAGAAGAGTATTGAATGTACCTGGACTGCCAAGAAAACAAACATTCATCCTAGAGAGGGTTAAACCAGTCTACTCCTTGGAGGCAAGGATTCTGGGGCTTCGTCTGACATACTTTGAACATGTTGTAAGGAGAGACGGGTCTTTAGAGAGGGACATCATGCTGGGTAAAGTAGAGGGACAGCACAGGAGGGGAAGACCCTTTATGAGGTGGATTGATTGAGTGACTGGGGTAATTGGGATGGGTGTGTCAGAGGCAATGAGATTGGCACAGGATAGAGCAGGGTTTAGGGCTGTTGTAATAGGGTTGCTATGAGTCGCAAATGACTCGACGGCACATAACAACAAACAACACATCTGGATAGTACTTCGCCCACCCCCTTTGCAGTTAAGTTACTGCTTCTGGTTTGTGATTATTTTGTTAACCACTGGGCACTGGACACCTTCCCAGGTGACACTGCATTCTCTGGTAGACAGTATCTCATACGGCTTTAGAAGTTGTCTATATTATATATAAACCAATTGTCTCCAAGTTGACTCCAACTAATGGATACCCATATGGGTCAGAGTAGGAATTTCAGTGGCTGGTTTTTTAGCAGTATATCAGCAGGCCTTTCTTCACAGGGGCCTCTGGGTAGATTAGAACCTCCAGCCTCTTGGATAACAGCTAACTATTTTAGCTATTTATATTATTTGGAGACTACCACCTATACAAAGATTTCAATAAATTAAATCTCTTTTATTATCTTTTGGGAACTAGAAGTTAATGAACATTTGTTAGGAACAATGGGGTTAAGTAAATTAAAACAAGTCATATTTATTACAAACTACAGGTGTTTGGAGGAAGCATTGGTAGCCTCGTGACAAGAAATTGAGTGGCCAATAATAAAGCATGTGGTTCAAATTCACTGGCTGCTCTATCAGAGAAGATGAGCCATCTCCTCCCAGGCATTTAAGGCCTCTGAAAACCTGCTGGAGCATCAGCGATCAGTCACTTCTGATTCGATAGCTCACCATAGCAACAACAGCAAAATAAGTGTATACAGAAGACCAACACTTAATCCGAAAACAAATAAGCTGTATATATATTTGTTTGTTTGTTACAGATTTGTCGCAAACTCAATGGAATTCGTTTCACCTGCTGTAAAAGTGCCAAAGACAGAACATCGATGTCAGTGACTCTGGAACAGTGCTCAATCTTGAGAGATGAACACCAGTTGCACAAGGACTTCTTCATCAGGGCACTGGACTGTATGAGAAGGTATTTCACATGATGTCATCTATTTTTTTTGTTCATTTGAAGGTTTTGTTTTCTGTTTTTTTTTATATCAAATACATGTGCTATTGGAAAACTAAGCACTTATCAATTTAATTGTCTTTCCATGATTTAAATGCTCATGGCATGAAAGATTAAATTATTTTAGATGTTCCTCCTAATCATTTTAGATGATGAAAGAAAGTTTGGCTGTATATTCCTAATTATAAAGCATATAGTTCATTAACCCTCTTAGAGCTAAGTTAAAAGGGCTCTGGACATTTCCTATGACAGTTGAAAATGAATTCTCACATGTAAGTTACAAATACATGCAAGATAAAACTAAATGATCATGTTTTTTTAAAAGGCCTCTCTAGGTTGCACCTGTGAGACCATCAATTCTCCCAAGGCCTGTGGTGTCTCTGGGTTTAGTACCTTCCTTTCTATACTTACTTTCATACCATTCATCATAAAGCTAGGATGACACTGGTGCTTTAAAATAGGAAATGAAAATTGTTACTCTTCAGACATTTAAAATGCTCTGCCTGAAGTCATGTTTCTTGATTCATTTCCACAGTAATTAAATCTAAAGAGTAAGCCATAATGGGAAGGGAAAAGTGCCTGAGTCACAATGTCTGTCAGCAAGGACACACGTTAATTAAAAAGTTAAGTGAAAGTCTCTCTTTGCTACAAAGACTGACTCAGGAGCACACCAAGAAACATGGAATAGGCGCCCTGTTCCCAGAAATGAGTGTCATGTGACAGGCCAGATGAGATTGCTTCCTATCTCGCATGTCATTACCTTCTGTTTCCTTTTAACAACTGTAGTCTTTCATTGGAGATGTTCAGAGCTAGCTTTCATTCATTTTCTGCCTGTATTTGCTTTGCCCTGATAAGATGTTTCTGAAATCTTCTGTTAAACCCCATTTCATGTCACTTGGCATTTTCCTTGTTCTATGGAGCTCTATCTTAATTTTTTATAAATGTATGAAGATAAGTTAGAAGTCTGACATGAACATCTAAGCCATATGTATGTATGACAATTTGGTTGATGGATAAAGTTCCTTTTAAAATAATCTCTCAGAGCTAACAGATGGAAAATTTAGAATCTGAATCTGAAAGCTTCAAATGTTCATAAAAAGAATCCCAAGGATAGAACAAAGATCCTTTGTGTGGAAAGTAGGAACTAGACAAACCTATGGCCTAAAATTTATTAGGTAGCTGAAATGTCAAGTTGCTGCTTGTTTATTTAAGTAGAGTTAAGCAACAGCCCATAAATTAAAAAGATAATTTCTACATACTGTTATGTGAAGATCTTCTCTGTCATCCATGTTAGGCAGTGAAAATACATACATTTATATTTCATAAAGCTAGTCAGAACTGATATGATTAATTCAATATATTTGCTTATGACATAGTACATATGATAATTTACTTTTTTATTGTTAAATTGTTAGAAATTCTATCTAAAAACCCTAGACCTTAATTACTTCATCTTTACTGTCTTGGTGTTAATATAATTTTTTCATAAATTTCAAATCTTTAATTTATTTTCTGAGGTAGATATATATATATATACACACATAATTGCGTGTGCACATAGGATTGTGAAAATTTGCATATATACATGTGTATGAAAATTTGCTGCACTTTTAGTGAACTCTTATTCAGAGAAACCATATGATGAGAACAAATCTTATATCCATTGAGCCCATTCTTACACATTTTGTTGTACAGCATTATTTATCCCCACATTGTAACAACACTCCTCGCACTTCTTCCTTGTGATTCTTATTTCCATTCACCTTCTACGTTATCCCTTCCTGACAACTGACTTTTGACCTTGGGTAACTGCTTGTCCTTTTGCTCCTACGTGGTTGATTGGTCTAAATGTGTACCTCCCCAGTGGTATTGTTCACTATATAGAATTGCCTGGCTTTTGACTGAAAGTTGAGCCACAGGCTCAAAGGTTTATAAGCATAAGCATCATAGCTTAATGAGTAGGAGCACAGCTGATCTCTGAACAAGTTATCTTACTACTGCTTAGTGTTTCAGAAAAGCTAGGAAACCTTTTAATTGATGCCTCAATTTCTTCATATGTAAATCAAAGACTGTAATAATAGTAAACACTTCTAAGGGATGCCTTGAGGATTAAATGAACTGGTATGTGTGAAGAAAACTATTTGGCTCATACTTGCCCCTGTGTAATGAGTTCTTTGGTGGTGCAAACAGCTAATGATCTTGCCTCAGACAAAAGACCTAGTGATTTACTTCTCAAAAAGTCTCCACTGACAATCCTGTGGTACACAGACGGTGTCCCCTAACACACATAGTATTGCCTCAAGTTTGGATTGGCTTAATAGCAATTAAGTCAATGTGTAATTAATCAATGCGTAATTACCAAAAATGACAAGAGTTAAGTATAGGAGATTATGATGTTAACTAGGAACTCTGATGGTGCTGTGTGTGAATGAAAGCATTCAACTGCTAACTAAAAGGTTGACAGTTCAAATCCATCAACCACATCAGGAGAGAAAAATGAGGTAAACTTATTTTATTAAGATTTACAGCTTTATGGAAATCCTCTAGGTGGTTCTATTTTGCCCTGCATGGTAACTATGAGTCAATTCAATGATTGTGATTTGTTAACATTATGATCTTGCAAGTACTACAAAATTCAGTTAAGTATAATCCTTATAATTCTGTTTGTGATTAGTATGACATGGAGTTTGACTGTCATGTCATATATTAAAAAGAGTCTCCTAGCAACTCTTGTAAATAAAGCTGCAAATGCAATGTTTTGCCATTTAAGAAAACAAGCTCTTTAAATGAATTTACAAATGTGCATGTGTTTACAAATACTAAGTTAATTATAGATGAATTTCATTTGTTAAAGTAAGCCAGAGTCAGTTTCTTATAAACATTCTTAGATGTTAATGAGTATTTTTTATACCTTTAACTGACAGTCATAGAATTTGAGATCAAAGAGTCACCTCAAACATTAAGTTAAATTCTCTTGGTCTTATAAATAATAAAGCTGAGCTCTAGAAAATGTTTTAGTGAAGATGTTTCAAATGTAAAATATTATAAACATTATTAAACACAGATCTCCTGGTTTCCTTTTGGAAAGGTACTCTCATGACATGGTCTTCAGAAGGTTTACCTGCTAACCGAAAGGTTAGCACTATATCCCCCCTAGGGTTTAAATCCACCAGTGAATCTGTGGGAGAGAAATGGAGAGTCTTTTCCTGTGCGACTTATAGCCTCAAAAATCTACTTGAAGGTCAGCTTTGAGTCAGTTATGAGTAACTGGTGGGGTGTTGAGCTTTTTAGTTGGGTTACCTTTTAGAGTCCCTGGATGGTGTTGTTGTTGTTAGGTGTCATCAAGTCGAGTATGACTCACAGTGACGCTATGAACAATAGATCTGAACCCTGTCCTATCCTGTGTCGTCCTCACAATCTCTGACACACTCAAGCCCATTACTACACTCCCTGTATCAATCTGTCTGGTTGAGGGTCTTCCTCTCTTTCACTGTCTCTCTGCCTTCCCAAGGCAAAGATGATAAAACTTCATCTCACATACTTTGGGCATGTTTCTAGGAGAAGCTTTTCAGTGGCAAGGGCATCATACCCTGGATGGTACAAGCAGTTAGAATACTCATAGTTTAATTGAATTATTGGAGGGTCAAGTCTAGTCATGGGCACCTCTTAAGAAAGCCTTCAAAAGTCTATTTTTTTAAAAATCAGTGATTGAAAACCCCATTCAAAACAGTTCTGCTCTTACACACTCAACCATGATGAGCCCAAGTCATTTGATGACAGTGGTAATAGTTGCAGTGGTTACATATTAATGCACTAGATGAAATGTTAAACATTAAAACTACTTATTAATGTATTTGATTAATTAAACCATTTTTGTTAGTTAAAATATTGTATAAATCATATGGAAAATTCAGGATGTATATGGAAGACAAGGATAATTCATCCATGTTCTAAAAGCTTAGATAGCGAAATCTACCCATGAATATTAATTTGTAAAGTCCATCTTATCACACTCATCATCTTATCAAGCCACTGAGCATACTCTCATCTTAGTTAAAATGCATGTTCATATTGATGAGATAAATCAAGAACTATCCAAATATTAATTCATTCTGTTGCTTTCTGTTATTCAGACAGAATCTTGAAGAAAGATTACTATTTTTAGCAAATATAAAATATGGTCTAAATCAGTGGGAATTTTTCTTGTGTTTAAGTCTTTCTTTTTAGGATAACTCCTCTGCTGACATAGCTTTAGAGAAACAAAAAAAAAAAAATAAACCCATTACCATCTATTTTATTCCTATTCATAGCTCAGTGGTCAATAATTGGTCACAAGTGTACTCAAATAGCTTAAACAAGCAAGGCCTTCATCCTTTGCCAGTGTATCTTTGTGTACCTAGTGTAGCACATTAATACATCAGCATCTGGAAGGTCCACTTGTTTAGCCATGGTCATATGGGAGCCAGTAAGCCCCATAGGAATATCCTACTTCATTGCCTCCCTGATAAATATATGGGTACTTCACTATTCTTTTGAGTGTTGCAAGTGGACCTGTGACCTCAGGTGAGTGTTGGGCTGTCCTTTAGCATGTATTTATAACCATGAGCAATAGTTTCTGACAGCACCTGGGCATGTTTTGTTGTGGTTTGTTCCCCCACCCCCCACCCCACTCTGATAACAGTCATTCTGAAGAAGTTGATAGTTTACAACCAGCCTTGCTCTTGTAGAACTCCAGGCCAGTTGAACCAAGAAAAACAGGCCTGGGAGTAGCCCAGCTAAAGGAAATCACAGACTGCAACGATCTTTCATCACAGTCAGTAGTTTTTTAAATAAATACACTCTTCTCAGCCTGTTTCTTGCTTTGACTGATTACTATGGTCCTAAAAAGGTAGTTTTGACAGTATTTTTCCAGTTAAGTATGTTTTGGGAGGAGTTCAGGGAGGTGCTGGCTGAGCTTCACATATAGGTTTTGCAGAAGATCATCATTAGGACAGTAACTTTTAAATGGACCCAGAGCCACATCAGAGGCTTTTCTAAAACTAATTTTTTGGGGACCTTACATATTTTATAAGACTTGGAATGGATTTGCCAATCTAATTTATTTTTCATTTATCTTAAAGTAACTTAATAAATATTCTTGGCACAAGCCTAGATGAGAAAACAAGGCTTTATATTTATGTTTGAGCTTATGGAAGTCTTTTTAAATTCTACTTACTAGGAGTATAAGTCTAGTCTACCTTTGGAGTTTTCTAACTAGTTTTCAGGCCATTTTTCTCTGGAGTTTTCCAAAGTTGTAATAGCAATGCTACTTTCCTAAGGTTTTCATTTTTCCTAGTTTTTGTTAACTTTTTCTATGATATTGTGCTTATTGAGAAAACCATTTCAAATTATTTATGAATGAGCAAAAGATAATAATTTAAAGACCAGGCTAACTAGACTGTTGAGACCAGAAGACTTTCTGAGACACTATATTCTTTGAACCAAAACTGTCCCCTGAGATAATCTTTTAATAGAAAAGCAAATTAACAACCCAGATAAAGGGATTTTTCTCCATTACACTGTCTTCGTTGTTGTTGTTAGGTGACATTAAGTATGGCTCACAGTGACCGTATGAACAGATCTGAACCCTGTCCTATCCTATGCCATTAGGAGTAGAGAAGGTCAGCATTTAATCTAAAAGAAAGATGAAACGTTGGGATCAGGAAAACTAGAGTCCTAGAAATTAAACAACCAGAATTTTGCTAATGAGGATGTTAATACAGTGTGAACATTGATACTAATGCCATTGATAACTTTATGTGTAAATTACTCAAAGAGAACCTAACTTGCTGTGTAAAACTTTCACCAGAACTACAATGCTTATTTTTAATGAAATGAAAAAGTTAAAGATCAAAAAGAATAAAGCTTTGTACAGATGTTGTTCAGAAAGTTCTTCCTCTAAAATGAGCTACACAGGGTAGAGAGGCTTCTTTTCCTTTCTATACTGTGCCTCCAGGACCCCGGCAATGCCCATGGATTTTTGCTGTCGTTTTTCTTGGTTGTACTCAGGTCTGCATTCATTCATGGCAGTGTTATATATAACATAGTGTTGTCTGATTGATCCTGTGCCATCTTTAAGATCATAGGTTTTTTTGAGTCTATATTTTAGTCTTTTGTTTCTATTTATTGAAGGTCTCTGTGATTTGGTGGCCCTTCACCAATAGAAGTTCAACTCTGATCATGTGTTCTAGCAATCAGTATGATAGTAGATCCTCAATCAATACTCATTGAATGAATGGTTGACTCTGGAGAACATTATGCTGAGTGAAATATCCCAGTCACAAAAGGACAAATATTACATGATGCCACTGTTGTAGAATGGGACTGTCC
>NW_006399803.1:12892563-12897485 GCF_000299155.1 Elephantulus edwardii
GTATTGTATGTACGATAGTAGACCAGAATAAGAGGTATATTGCAAAGAGGGTGGGGGGAGGGAGGTAGCTGTGCAACAGTGAATGAATATTTAAAAAAAAAACAACCACAAAGAAGTTAACTGGCAGAGGGAGAAGGGAGAAAGGGAGAAAGAGGAGGTAAAAATGTGCAACAATGAATGAATAAAAATCTAAAATTTCTGAAAACTTTCATTAAAATCACAATTAAAATTTAAAAAAAAATACTCATTGAATGAATGAATAAACTTATGTTCTTTGCCATTGAGTAGGTTCTATTTTCTAGTGACTGTGCATACTATGGAGAGGCTGAGATGTGATCAATATTGAAGGTTGCAGTGTTTAACCTTCTACAGCAAGTGCTTCAAGCCCTTCTTACTTTCAGTAAGCAAGGTTGAATGACCTCAGCATAACAAAGGTTATGGTTGGATGGGACTTCCTCATATCCTGATGCCACATTTCCCTTCATAGAGTCTAGTTTCTTAAATAAGTTCTTGAATAAGAGAGGCTACAACCTTGATGCATACCTTTCCCATTTTTAAACCATGCAATGTTCCTTTGCTTTGTTTGCACAACATCCTAGGTCTTGAAGAAGGCACAGTTAGAATGCTCCTTGGAGGCAAAGATGATGAAGCTTCATCTCACATACTTTGAGCATTCCTAGGAGAGGTTATTCCTTGGAGGAGGACATCATGCTCAGGACAGTAGAGGGGTAGTGAAAGAGAAGACTCTCAACTAGATGGTTGACACTATGAGTGCAGCAATGGGCTCAGGCGTGTCAGAGATTGTGAGAATGGCATGGCAAAGAACAACTTTCAAATCTGTTGTTCGCTAGGGTGTTATGAGTCATACTTGACTTGAAAGCACCTAAAAACAACAACATATACAATGGAATGAATCTTTTCACAATTACAAGTCATTTTCAAAATCATTTTCGTGCTTAAAAGTGCCATTGTTGTATCACTGTGTCAGGCTACCTATTTTAGGGTCTTCTTATTTTTGTTTTCTGTGATTTTGACTTTCCTTTTGTTGCTTTTATGACTCTACCAGTTTTCAATAATAACTCCTTAAAGTTAAGATAGTTCATATGACATGCGTAAGGTGAATAAAGGCAAATTTACGTTTACAGTACAGCATTAAACTAGAGATCTTTAACTATTTTACCCTGGTACACACATCTCAAAAGTCTATGATACTTACTGGATTTTATTTTATCTTCTTGTTTAAGTACATATTCTCAACGTGGTGCATCATGAATTAAGACATTAAGAGGCATAATATGAGAAATTATTTTCTTTGTAAATAAGTGACACTTAACCAATTTTTATCACTAAAGTTTTCATTTTATTATAATTCATCTCCTAGTAGGGCTCACACAAGTACTAACAAAGAGAATGATCTTCCTCTTTCCCCTTTCCCCACTTAGATCTATTTTCTTTCAACATTCTCTGAATGTACTGGTTGCAGAAGAGCTGCTATTATTTCAGATTATCTCCTATTTCAAATACTAAAGAGGGGAAAAAAAGAATTGCAGAAATATAATTGAAACTTATAAATATTTCTTGAAAGGAGTGTGTGATGAAGAAAAATATAAGCAGGAATATTTTTTCCATTATCATTGCATATTATCACTTTCCTTGAGAATATCTGGTATAGTTCTACATCATTACGTATCTGTGACAAGTTAACAGTAAAGGGTCCATATTGATGTCATATTTTCTAAATTTGTTAATATGTTTTTAAAAATCTTAACTTGTTTTCCTTTAGCTGAAGGTAAGAGAAAATATACTTCAAAGGATAGATTTCTTTAGAGGGAATATTAGAGCCAGTACTTTTTAAACAGACATCTGCTGGTAAACCAGTGACAGAAATCAATAAATGGCCTACAAAATATTTTCAGCCTCCTGAAGATGACGTATGTTTTAATATAGAATCTTCCATGTAACAAGATAAACATTCATTCCTCAGCATAGTTAAGACTAATCCTTATGTAAAAATGAGCATTAGGCAAAAATGGAGACCTCAAAAAGGAGGATAACTATGTCACTTCATAACTGCCAAACCATGTGAGAATCACATGGGGCCCACCCTCATGATAAACATCTCACCCAGTGTTACTCTCACCTAGCAGCTCAGTGCTCAGTTCTATCTGACCGTTATCAGTAATACTCAGAATATTGGGGGAGTGGATTTTTGCTGTAGTCATAAATGCTAAATATTAGATAGTGATAATTTTTGGTACTAGAAATAAGAAATGTTTTGAAGTCTATTTGTTTTCCCAATTTCTTAAATGTAGTATTTTCTATTGATAAGCAAACCAACTCTGTGGAACTCTTAAGGACCCAGTTTGTGTCAGAGTAGAAATATGTTTTGTTGTTGTTGTTATGTGCTGCCGAGTAGCCTGTGACTCATAGTGACCCTGTGTGCAACAGCCCTAAACCCTGCTCTATCCTGTGCCAATTACACTGTCTCTGACACACCTACCCCCATTACCTACGTCACTGTATCAATCCATCTCATCGAGGGTCTTCCTCTCCTGTGCTGTCCCTCCACCCTTCCAAGTATGGCGTCCTTCTCCAAAGACTGGTCTCTCCTTGTAACATGTCCAAAATATGTCAGATGAAGCTTTATAATCCTTACCTCCAAGGAACAGCCTGGTTTAACCCTCTCTAGGAATAACCTGTTCATTTATCTTAGCAGTCCATAGTATACTCAATACTCTTCTACACAACAGCTCAAAGGCATCAATTCTTCTATCATCCCTAGTCACTGTCCAGCTATCTGATGGATAGCAAGTGATTGCAAAGACCATGGCATGTATCAAGCACACCTTAGTCTCCAGACTGACATCGTTGCTCCTCAGTAATTCAGAGAGGTCTCTAACCACAGTCTTCCCCATCACAATACATCTTTTAATTTTCTGGCTGTTGGTGCCAAGAAGGTTGATTGTGGAGCCAAGCAAACTAAAACTGTAAACAATCTCAATCCCTTCACCATTTATCATCATCATGCTGCCAATCAGCCCAGTGGTGAGAATCATTTTTTTCTTGAGACTGAGCCTCCATCCATACTAAAGACTGCAGTCCCTTGCCATCCACAGGGATGTCCTCCTCAGTTTCAGCAAGCATGGTTGTGTTATCTGCATAATTCAGACTGTTGATGAGTCTTCCCCAAAGCCTGATGCCACATTTCTCCTCATATAGCACAGCCTCATGGATATTCTGTTCTGCATAAAGATTGAAAAGGATATAGGCTACAGCCCTGGCATACGCCCTTCCCAATTTTGAACCATGCAGTGTTTCCTTGCTCTGTTCTGACAACTGCCTCCTGGTCTAAGTATAGGTTCTGTTTTAGCACGATCAAGTGTTCTGAAATTCCCATTCTCCTCTGAGTCAGCCACAGTTTGTTGTGATCCACAGAGTCAAATGTCTTTGCATAATCGATTAAACACAGATAGACATCCTTTTATACTCCCTGTTTTCAGCCAAGATCCATCTAACATTAACTACAATATCCCTAGTACCATGACCCCTTCTAAACCTAGCATGCACTTCTGGCAGTTCTCTTTTGATGTGCTGTTCCAGTCAGTTTTGGATAATATTCAGCAGAATCTTGCTTGCATGTGATATTAATGATATTGTGTGATAATTTCCGCACTCTGTGGGATCACCTTTCTTTGAAATGGGAACAAATATAAATCTCTTCCAGTCAGTTGGCCGAGTGGTTGTTCTCCAGATTTCTTGGCACAACATGGTGAGCACATCTAGGGCAGCATCTGTTAATTGAAATATGTCAATTGGTATACCATCAATTTCTGGAGCCTTATTTTAGCCAGTTCTTTCAAAGCCGTTTGAACTTCTTCCTTCATCACCACAGGCTCTTGCTTTTATGTTATTTCATGAAATTCTTCCGTGTCTGCCAATTTCTTTTGGTATAATGACTTTGTAAACTATTTCTGCCTTCTTTTAATACTTCTAGGATCATTTAATATTCTGCCCAAACCATCCCTAAGTATTGCAATTTGAGGCTTGAATTTCTTCTTCAGTTCCTTGAGCTTAACAAATGCTGAGTAAGTTTGTCCCATTTAATTTTCTGACTTCAAATCTACACATTTCATTATAATACTTTACTTTGTCTTATCACACAGCCTTTTGAAATCTTCTGTTCAGCTCCTTAATGTCTTGATTTCTCTCTGCTTTGGCTTCTCGTTGCTCTAGTACACTATTCATAGTCTCTTCTGAGATCCATTTTGGTCTTTTTATTTACTCCTCTGTCTTTCTAATGACCTTTTACACTATTAAAAGGAAAGAATCTTCCTTTTAATAGTGACGTAAAGCTCTAGAAAGTTTGGAACCCATCCTACAGAGGCTACACAATCTTTATACATACCTTGAGATTAAATCACAATTTCTCAGTTTGTTATTAACTAAATTATTAATTAAAACCCTAGACTTTGAGATATATGAATTATACATTTTGGTAAATTTAATTTCATAAATAATATCAATACAAATGAACCTGATTAATTAATATATGCCTCAAACACAGGTTTCAAAAGGCAATTAAAAAAAAGCCCACAACCAAACTTAAAACCAAAATTATTGCCATCAAGTCAATTCTAATTCACAGTGACCTTACAGGACTGAGTATCATTGTCTTGTAGGACTTCCAAAGCTGTAACTGGTATGGAAACTTCTTTCTCTGTAGAGTGACTAATGATTTTGAACAGCCAAACTTTTATTTAGTGAGTGAACACTTAATTCATTTGCCACTAGGATTAAATTCTTATTCTAATATTTATTAACAATGTACTCTGGAGACTAAGGTGCACCTGATACAGGCCATGATCTTTGTAATCACTTGTTATGCATCAGAGAGTTGGACAATGACTAAGGAGGATAGAAGG
>NW_006399803.1:12898180-12906250 GCF_000299155.1 Elephantulus edwardii
AATTAATCAGTGTTGAACTACATCCATCATGATGGTGTCTTTCGAGATCCCCACTGGACCTTTCCCTTTTCCTTTACCCATCCCTCCACCCACCAATTTATGTTACCCTGTGATATCGCCCCTCCCCATCCTCACCTCTCTGCTCCCACCCCTCACACCTGGGATTCTCATACATGTTTTTCTACCTATATATCTCTAAAATAATGGTCTTATGGAATATTTGTCCTTATGCGATTGATTTAGTTGACTCAGTATAATGCTTTTCAATCTCTCCTAAGACTTGACAATATTTAGACCAGTGTTCCAACTGTTGTTGTTATATGCCCTTTAGTCAACTATGACTACATGAACAACAACTCAGAACCTTGCCATCCTCACCATCTTCAAAACACGTGAGCTCATTGTTACAGACATTGTGTCAATCTACCCCATTGAGCATTTTCTTCTGTAATGCTGACCCTCCAGCTTTCTAAGTATGATGTCCTTCTTCAAGGACTGGAACCTCCTTAAAACATGACCAGAGTATGTGGGATGGAGTTTCACTGTACTTGCCTCCAAGGAGTACTATGTTTTCACCTACTTCAGCACAGGCCTATTTGTTCTCTTTATAGTCCTTGGATATTCAGTACTCTTCTCAAACACCACAACTCAAAGACATTGATTCCTTTTCTGTCTTCCTATTCATTATTCAACTTTCAGATGCATAACAAGCAATTGAAAAGACTGTAATTTGGATCAGACACACCTTCGTCTTTAACATCATTACTTTTAGTGCTCAGAGAGATCCTTGACAGCAGATTTTCCCCATGCAACTCATCTTTTGCCTTCTTAGCTACTGGTACCAAATGTGTTGATTATAGGTGGCTGTAGGTAAAATGAAATAATTGACATCTTCAATGCTCTCTGCATCTACCATAGTGCTTCCTATTGACCCAGTATTGAGGATTTTTGTTTTCTTGGTATTAAGATGCAATCCATATTGAAGGCTATGGTCCTCCTCACTTTCAGTGAGCAAGGCTGTGTCATCTGCAAAATGCACATTGTTGCATCTTGCTCTGCTACTGATGTAGGTACTATATACTAGCCTAGTTGACACATAAAATTAATCATCTTAAGCCCTCTAGAGGGCCAGAAATCATATGAAAGGAGATTACCCATCTTTCTCCCAAGGAGCAGCTAGTACATTATAATGACTTGCATATTTTTCCAATATAGACTTCTTTGTTCTTTTGTCAGTACATGGTACCCAATATTCTATGCAAATCCACTGTTCAAAGGCACCAAGTCTTCTTTTATACTCTAGTCACTGTTCATCCAGGTTTCATTTATAATATTTTCTTCTTAATAAGTTTTATGTATTGGTGTTGTGTTTTAACAAGAGCCTATAACGTGATGTGAGGCTTTTTGGGAGTTGGAATCAGAGATCCATTTACAAAAGATAAGAAAATTTCTTCTGAGAAAACAACAACAAAATAATTCACTATCAGTTGTAAACAACATTCCTCTGGAAACTCTATGAACTTTGATAAGCAGCGATGGTTGTAGAGAGGCTTCAAGTCTTTTGTTCATAGGGTCACTATGAGTCATGCTCAACTTGATGGCAATCAACAACATCAACAACAAATAGGTAATATTATGCCTTTCCACTTAGGGAATAATCAAGAACCATTTTTCCTCCCCATGGAGTATAATTTAATTAGAAAAGGAGGTTTTTGTTCTAAAGTGAACTCCAGCAATTCTGGTCAGGACAGGATGGACAACGCTTACAACGCTTTCTAAACAGTCATTGTCTCTCCTGTCACATTCCAAGCAGCTCCCTGTCTGAGGGGACAAGGCCTTGGTGGAGGAGGATGGTGGGAACTGCACCCAGAGGCCTCTGTCCTGGCAGCTCTGTCAGCACTTTGGTGACAGACAGGGAGCACCCACATCTGGGAAAAACACCTGAGAAATGTGACTGAGTACAAAGCCACTGTCACTCAAGGAAAGGGCTGGGCACCTACCTAGTGCTGCAGCTGCGGAGCCTCACCTCCACCAAAGCCCCAGTGCTCACACAAGCTGCTCCAGCCCCAGGCCCCAGGCCAGGCTAACCCACGGGGCCCTGCAGTCGGCTGGGTAACCCACCTACTCTAAGCAAGAGAGGAGTGCTGTCCCAGAAGCCTCGTGGAGGCCTGCTGTGAGCTGAAATCACTGCCTTCCTGAGTGTTCTGAGTCCCCAGGACCCTGCAGCATGCCCCACAAGCACAACCTGACCCTGAGAAGATGCCCACCTTTCCCCAGGGAGTGACTGCTGGTCCAAACCAACAGAGATAGTTGGCCTTTTGGTTAGCAGCACATCTCACTACAGAACAAGCCACCAGAGCTCATGATTGGGCCAACTGAAACTGAAGAGGACCTGAAACCCCTCCCACAGAAAATTAGAGACTAAAGTTTATAATATGGACTACATCTCAACACCAGGAGAACAAAAGTCCTCACCACCGGGCCAAGAGGCAACATTGTGATGGTTGTTGTGATGTGCCTTCGAGTCACTGACAACTCATAGCAACCCTCTGTACAACAGGTCTGAACCCTGCTCTATCCTGTGCCAACCTTACTGTCTCTGACACACCTACTCCCATTACCCCAGTCACTGAATCAATCCATCTCATCAAGGGTCTTCCTCTCTTGCACTGTCTCTTCACCTTCCCAAACATGATGTCCCTCTCCAGGTACTGGTCCCTCCTTGCAACAAGCATGTCAGACAAAGCTTCAGACTCCCTGTTTCCAAGGACAAACTTGTTTGTTCTGGAAGTCCATGGTATATTCAACACTCTTCTCCAGCACCACAGCTCAAAGGCATCAATTCTCCTTCTATCATTCCTAGTCATGTCCAGCTCTGACACATAGTAAGTAATCGCAAAGAATATGGTCTGATCAGGCACACCTAAGTCTCCAGCCTGACGTTGTTGCTCTTCAGTACTCTGGAGAGGTCCCTCACAGCTAACTTTCCCAATGCAATTCGTCTACTGATTTCCTAGCTGCTGGTACCAAGAGTGTTGACTGTGGAGCCAAGCAAACCAAAACTGTTGACAATCTCAGTCTCTTCACCATCTATCATGATGCTGCCTATTGGCCCAGTGGTGAAAATCTTTGTTCTCCTGATGATGAGCTTCAATCCATATTGAAGACTGCAGTCCTTGACCCTCTGCAGCAAGCACTTCAGGTTCTCCTCAGCCCTAGCAAGCGGTGTTGTGTCATCTTCATAACACAGATTATTGATGAATCTTCCTCCTATCCTGATGCCACATTTCTCCTCATACAGCTCAGCATCCCAGATGATCTGTTCTGCATACAGACTGAAAAGGTATGGAGACAGAACACATCCCTGGCAGACACCTTTCCCGATTTTGAACCATAGTGTCTCCTTACTCTGTTTTTGACATCTGCCTCTTGATTCAAGTATAGATTTTGCATAAGCACAATCAAATGTTCTGGGATTCCCATTTTTCTCAAAGTCAGCTACAGTTGTGATCCACACAGCCAAAAGCCTTTGCATAGCCAATGAAACACAGACAGACACTCCTCCAGTTTTCTCTGCTTTCAGCCAAGATCCATCTAATGTTAGCTATAATACTCCTAGTACCACGGCCTCTTCTAATCCCAGCCTGCATATCTGGTAGTTCTCTGTTGACGTGTTGCTACAGTCATTTTTGGATCATTTTCAGCAGAATCATGTCAGCAGAATCTTGCTTGCATATCATATTAATGATATTGTTCGATAATTCCCACACTCTGTCGGGTCACCTGTTCTCCACAAGATCACTAGGAGTCATGGCTGACTTGACATCATGTGGCAACAATGACTGCAGTAGGACTGGTTTGACCTACCAACCTCTGGGAGAAGAAAACACCTTTGCTGGGGTGACAAGTCACGATTGTCAGGGTGTACTTGCCTCTCCATTCTGCATTCTAAATACTCTTTTGATTCATTTCTGCACAAGGCATTTTCAAAATCATTTTCTCGCAGACATTTAATGAACTTCTCTTGGAAGCATTTACATTCACTGAAGTGGTCCAGTGGGAAGCTGCCCTTGTCTGGTGGCCACGGCTGGAAGCTTTTGTTCCCGAAGTTCATGGCGGTGGACATGATGGCAGCCGTAGGATGACAGTGCCGAGGTCCAAGAAGAACCATTCTTAGAGAAGGTTCTTCATCATTCAAGAAAGCAGAGATCCAAATAGCCCAGGCTTGAATGATCTTTGGAGGGTAATTAGGCCAAAACCTGGAATCTGTTTGCACTGCTGAATATTGAGACACAAAATCTAGGAAGCAAGTGAGTGTAGCCACCCATTGCTGTATCTGGTTACAGTTTTGACCCAGAAAAATAATTTGGGATAAAATAACTATTAGTAATATAGAGGAAAACTTATGAATATATTTCATAGTTTGTTTTTTTTAAATGTTCACAAATGAGTTAGAGGATTCAGTGCTCATCTAAATTGCTTTCTCAAATTGCAGTTTTTCATTGAACTACTTAATAATGTATTTCACGAGTGTCACCTGAATATTTATTTTAACCTTTTCCAAGACAATGCTATCAATGAATTTATATACTTTATGTGCTTATTATCTGTGTTCTAATGCACATGAGAATAAATCCCACACTATTAGCATGGCTATATTATCAGTATACTACCTGAAACAGTTGTCTTCTCTCATAGTGCTTGCTAACCCCTGGTAAGTGTGACCTAAGAGTTTCAGTTCTGCCTCTAACCTGAATTTGAGTTAGTGTCCCAGTATCTAGCCCTGGAGGGAAAAGAAAACAAACAAACAAAAAAAAAAAAAAAAACCCGAACATCAAAAAAGAATAATGTCTAATGAAATCTAATCTAAGGAAAACTGAGTTTCTGATAAGTAACAAAAAGAATGGTAAGCATGGCTTATGATTGGAAGACCAAAAATGACAGTGAAGTTCAAATACTCTCAGCATGATAACGTTTATGTCCAAAGGATAATGACCTAAGGCTATAATGGCAACAATATATCATGCTCAATTACACTGCAATCTTTTCCAGTCATTGAGCATATCAGAATTCATATGAGTGTAACATTATTATAGGGATCAAGAGTGTCATTTATAAAACATCATTTACAAAATTGATATTTTATAAGTAGTAACAGAGCACATGTGAAATCCACAAGTACCAAACACTGCTTTAGAGAATCACTCACTGAATGTGTTAAACTCTAAATATGTAACCATCTCAGCAGAGAGACAATGCAAAACTGACCACCATTGTTTCTGATGCATAGCCCTATACCATCTGACCCCTTTCATGGCATCCCAAGACTGTAAATCTTTTAATTGTGGACCTGTCTGTCTCTTTCCAGCACAGTGACCGGTGGATTAAATTTACTGACTTATTTGTTATCACCCTGATACAGGATACCACAATTTGGCATGTAATTTGGATAAAAGCATAGGAGATAAGAGGAAAGACTCGCAAACCAGTTGACGGCACATAACAACAACACAATAACAATTATTATGTAATTTAAACAGCACTATCACAGGCCATAGTCTTTGCAATCACTTGTTATGCATCAGAGAGTTGGACAATGACTAGGAAGAACAGATGAAGAATTGATGCTTTTGAGCTGTGCTGGAGAAGAATATTGAGGGTACCATGGACTGCTAGGAAAACAAACAGATTCATCCCAGAGAGGGTTAAACCAGGCTGCTCCTTGGAGGCAAACATTCCGAGGCTTTGTCTGATGTACTTTGGTCATGTTGTAAGGAGGGACCAGTCCTTGGAGAAGAACATCATGCTTGGTAGGATGGAGGGAAAGCACAGAAGAGGAAGGCCCTCTTATGAGGTGGATTAATTCAGTTACTGGGATAATCGGGATGGGAGTGTCAGAAACAGTGCGATTGGCACAGGATAGAGCAGAGTTTAGAGCTGTTGTACATAGGGTCGCTATGAGTCACAAGCCTTTCAACTGCACATAACAACAACAATCATAGGATTGTTATGACGATGAACTAATGAGCATTTAGGCACTTAACTCAGTACCTATCACATAGTAATAGTATATGTTTTGTTCCTAGAATTGATTATGTGTTAGTAATTGCTACTGTTACTATTCTTATAGTTACATGTTTTATTTTGATACTGAATTTCCATAAGATTTTTTTTAAAAAAATTATTAGTGCTAATCTACTGTTTTACCTTAAACTGAATTAAAAGAAAAAGCCTGTTCAGTAATTCATACTCGTGACCACAATGATTCTAAAAGAATCAACATCACTTAAGAATTTGTTAGAAGCATTAGCAGGGCACGCTAAACCAGCCAAACTAGAAATCCTGGGCCTGGCCCAGGAGCTGTGTTTGAATTATCGAGCGGATGATTGATGGGGAGCTCTGATGGCCAAGTGGTCAGGAGACGCATTGTCAACCTGAATCCACCAGCTTCTATGAGGGAGGAATATGGAAAAATCTCCTTCCGTGTGGTTTACAGCCTCTGAAAACCTGCTGGAAGGTCTACTTTTGATCAGTTCTGACTCCTTGGTACATAATAATCTATTTTTACACTCATCTCTTTTTAAACTATTTTAACAAATTTTTCTTAAGCAGCTTTATTGAGATAAAATTTACTTACCACAAAATTTTAAAGCATGCAATGAAATAGTTGGGGTTTTTTTTTTACTATTTATAGATTTGTGCCTCTCATCACACAATCTAATTGTATAGGCCTGTCATAATCCCAAACCTAACTTCATATCCATGGTCAGTCATTTTGTACTATCTCCTAGCAGTGGCATCCCCATTTACAAACAACATATCTCTGGAAACTCTATGAACTTTGATAAGTGATGATTGGTGTTGACCAGACACAGAAAGAAAGCGGGGACATGAGGAAATTAATTCTGAAAAAGAAGAAGGCTAAGCAGGAGGTCCTCTCACATCTTAACACTATGAAAAGGCCCCTTTCTTAGGCCTCGTATCATTTTTATTTAGTTTAATCCAGTAATTAAAAAGGTTTCTATCTCATGAGGCTATATATTCTTTATACATATGTGTTGCAGATGTAACAATGTGTAAGCTTAATTCTTAAACCAAAAAGCAGAATGGTTTCAAAGTTCAGGCACTGTTCTCTCTGGTGGGAGGCTGGGCGGAACCTTCTGTTTGCAGAGGGCATCCAGGATCTTCTCTGGGGGGCTGGGTAGAATTATTTTTTTGCAGAGGGTGCTCCGTTCTGCCTGGTCTAATCTCAGCTGTGGCCCAGCTATCACTATGCCAAGCTATCCACATTTCCCCCTTTGTTGTTTGAGCATCACTTAGTCATTAAGGTAAATGGAGCTTCTCTTCCTTTTTCCATTATTCATTTTTTACTTTACAGTCTTTGTCTTTGATATAAAAATAAAGATTATAAGACAAAACATGATTATAGAAGAACTTCTAGAACTTTTAACATAATCAAAGGTATTAAGATTAGAGATTCCTTCACTTATTTCTTCCAGGAACTCAGTTTTTAGTAATTTTATCAAGTGTTCACTAGAAGTATCATGAATTTGAGCTTGTAACTTTAATATCTCATTAGTTAAATTACCATGATTCATGATATGTTTGTGAACTTTATTGCATGTTCATTCAGTATTATTCCATAAAATAGGGGTTACACAAAATTGAGTAGAATTCCTGTCATATTTTAACTTTAATTCTCTGTAAGTTAATGATATAATTTCCCATCATAACTACTGACTCTTCTAAATCAATTAATAGAGAATTGATTTCAGAATCTATTTGCCTTTGAGATAACCATAACTTTTCAGAATCACTATGCCATTGTTTGACATAATCCACTGTTTGATCACTTTGACACAGAGTAGCTCCAGCAGTAGCTGCTGTACCTGTTATTGCTATGATCTCTAAAACGAGCAGCAATTAACGCTCTAATAAACCTCTTGCTTCTTTTTAATAACTGATTCACTAGATACCCCAAAAGCATTGTCTCAGATATCAGAAAATGTTTGCCACTTACAACTCATTTTAACAGGAAGCCATAACCGAATTCTAGACATTATATATATA
>NW_006399803.1:12906651-12911634 GCF_000299155.1 Elephantulus edwardii
CTCCACCCTCCCAAGCATGATGTCCTCCAAGGACCGGTCTCTCCTCACAACATGTCCAAAGTATGTTAGACGGAGCCTCAGAATCTTTGCCTCCCAGGATATATACTTTTATTAGGTGTTAGAGAAACAGAAGAATTTAAATAAGTATACAGAAACCATTTGTTGCAAATCAGAATTAAATTATCTGCCTCCTATTTAGTAACTCCTTTTAAGAAAACATAGAGTAATAAAGCAAGCATAACTACAAACAAATTCTTGGGAGCGATTTGTTGCTGTGTATTCTTAATCACTTTTCCTCTTTTGCTTTTTGCCCTCAGTTTCTTTATCTGGCCTTAAGTCGGAGTCTCGTCTTTCCTGGTCTCTTATAGCAGTCCTTTCTCTTGTCATTTCTCTAAGATTTATCAGACTCTTCCATCCCATGATTCCATCTTTGTCGAAGCCTCTTTCGGCTTAGCTCGGCGCTTCATGTATCAGGATGATACAATTTCTGTTCCTGTAGAAACATAAGCGAGTCCTCAACCCCAATGAATAACCAATTTATTATTCCATTCATTAGTTAGAGGTTCTCTAAAATATATATGCTTATTCAGCTCTTTGGTTGATTGTAATATCCAATGTCTTTCAGCTCGAGTTTCTCTTTTCTCATTAGAATTTAAAATAAATAAATAAATAAAGTAAATAATGCCATTTGTAAAATATTTTGAGGAGATGTTATTTGTCCTATTCCATCTCTCCCCTTTTTTATTTTTTCAACATAGTTTGTAAGGTCAAATTAGCCCTTTCTATTATAGCTTGTCCTTAGGGATTATAAGGAATACTAGTAATATCTTTAAAGTTCTCTTTTTTAAAAAAAATTCCTGTGTTTAGACCGTAATAACATATTAATAGTATATAAGTCAGCCTGTTGGACTGAAGTCAAGTTAGTTTTAACTACTATATTATCTTTACAGTTAATGTAACCTGTATAGCTCACTTATTAGCATCTGTATAGTAAGTATCAGCTGTATGGGGATAAGTTTTCACCTTTTCAGATAAAACCCATTTGGTTCTTTTAATGAAATGTGATTATTATTTTGTGGATATGAATTAGTAATTTTACCTATGTAATTAGAAAAAGCATAGAACTGCCAGAAGTCCAGGCTGGGTTTAGAAGGGATTGTGGTACTAGGGATATTGTAGCTGATGTCAGATGGATCTTAGCTGAAAGCAGAGAATACCAGAAGAATATTGATCTGTGTTTCATTGATTATGCAAAGGCATTTGACTGTGTGGATCGTAACAAACTGTGGCTGACTCTGAGAAGAAAGGGAATCCCAGAACATTTAACCGTGCTAATGTGAGACCTATACTTGGACCAAGAGGCAGTCGTCAGAACAGAGCAGGGCAACACTGCATGGTTCAAAATTGGGAAGGATGTATGCCAGGGATGTGTCCTATCTCCATACCTTTTCAACCTGTATGCAGAGCAGATTATCCGAGAGGCTGGGCTCTACGAGGAGAAGCATGGTGTTAGGATTGGTGGAAGATCTATCAACAAACTGTGGTATGCCGATGACACAACCCTGCTCGCTGAAACTGAGGAGGACCTCATTTACTTACTACAGAGGATCAAGAACTGCAGCCTTTAGTGTGGACTGAGGCTCAATGTCAAGAAGACAAAGATTCTCACCACTGGACCAAATGGTAGCATCAGGATGGAAGGTGAAGAGATTGAGATTGTTCACAGCTTCAGTTGGCTCAGCTCCACAGTCAACACTCTTGGCACCAGCAGCCAGGAAATCAAAAAACGTATTGTGATCGGAAAGTCTGCTGTCAGGGACCTCTCTAAAGTACTCAAGAGCAACGGTATCTTTCTGGAGACTAAGGTGCACCTGATATAGGTCATGGTTTTTGCAATCACTTGTTATGCATCAGAGAGTTGGACAATGACTACGGAGGATAGAAGGAGAATTGACGCCTTTGAGCTGTGGTGCTGGAGAAGAGTATTGAATGTACCTGGACTGCTAAGGAAACAAACAGATTCATCCTGGAGAGGGTTAAACCAGGCTACTCCTTGGAGGCAAGGATTCTGGGGCTTTGACTGACATACTTTGGACATGTTGTAAGGAGAGACAGGTCCTTGGAGAGGGGCATCATGCTTTGTAGGGTAGAGGGACAGTGCAGGAGGGGAAGAACCTCTATGAGGTGGATTGATTCAGTGACTGGCGTAATGGGGATGGGTGTTTCGGAGGCAATGCAATTGGCCCAAGATAGAACAGGGTTTAGGGCTTTTGTACATAGGGTCGCTATGAGTCGCAAATGACTCGACGGCACATAACAACAACAACAACAATTAGAAAAAGCAGTTTGCTAATTTAAAAAAATTTTCCATAAATTATTAATTTGGGAAGTAATAAATGGGACTATAATTTCAAGTTGATCAAATACCAACAATTGTCTCAACCATAGTGATCCTTTGATAATCAATTTGCCAATTTTTTAAACATAAACAACTAGTTTTTTATTATACTTATTTCCCAAATGTAACCATTCTAATATTCGTTCTTCTTGACACAAAATACGAATAGGAGAATGTAGAGAATGAATAATTGTTAATATGACAGATTTTTCATGTCTATATGACTTAATTGGGCATCATTAATTCTTTGTTCTATAATTTGAAGTTCTTTTTCCCCTTCAGGAACTCTGAGGGCTTTGTATATTAGCAGATTCTTCTAATATTTTAAAAAGTCTTTTGTAATTGGTATGTTGATATACCTAATCTAGGCCTTAATAAATTAATAACTCCTAATTTTTTTAAATCATTCAAAATTTTTAAAGTATCCTGTCTAATTTGAATCTCTTGTGGAATTATTTTTGTTCTTTTTTAATATAGACCCCAAATATTTATAAGGTTCACTAAATAGAACTTTTTCAGGACCTATTTGTAATCTATATTCTTTTAATATTTGTTGGGTTTCTTTAAATAGTAATGGCAATTGGTCATTATCTGAATGTGAGAATAAAATATAATCCATATAATGAACAATAAATGCATTTGGAATTTTTTTCTAAAATCTCTGAAGGTTGATTAACAAAATATTGACATATGACCAGACTATTAGACATTTTCTGGGATAAAACTTTCCATTTGTAACTTTTAGCAGGTTTATGGATACTAATAGTAGGAATGTTGTTGTTGTTATGTGCCATCAGGTTGCCATCAGGCAAGAGCCCTAAATGCCGTGCTATCCTGTGCCAACTTCACCATCTTAAACACACTCATTCCCACTACTCCACTCACATAATCTAATCCATCTCACTGAGGATCTTTCTCTCCTGCGCCATCCCTCTACTCTCCCGAACTTGATGTCCCTCTCCAAGGACCAGTCCCACCTTGCAACATGCCCAAAATATGTCAGACAAAGCTTCAGAATCCTTGACTCCAAGGAGCATTCCGACTTTACTCTCTCCAGGACAAACCTGTTTGTTCTTCTAGCAGCACATGGTATATTCAACACTCTTCTCCAGCACCACAGCTCAAAGGCATCAATTCTCCTTCTATCATCCCTATTCACTGTCCAACTCTCCAATGCATAACACGTAATTGTGAAGACTATAGCCCAGATCAGGTGCACCTTAGTCTCCAGCCTGACATCGTTGTTCTTCAGTATTCTTGAGAGGTTTCTCACAGCTGACTTTCCCAATGCCATTCATCTCCTGATTTCCTGGCTGATGTTACCAAGAGTGTTGACTGTGGCACCAAATAAACTAAAGCTGTCAACTATTTCAATCTCGTCACCATCCATACTGATGCTGCCAATTGGCCCAATGGTGAGAATCTTTTTTTGTTTTTTTTTTATGTTGAGCTTCAATCATATTGAAGGCTACAGTCCTTGACTTTCTGCAGCAAGCACTACTTTAGGTCCTCAGTTTCAGCAAGCTGGGTTGTATCATCCACATAACACAGGTTGTTGATGATTCTTCCACCAATCCTGATGCCACATTCCTCCTTGTACCACATACAGATTGAAAAGGTATGGAGACGAAATACATCCCTGATGGACCCCCTTCTTGATTTTGAACCATTAGCTATACTATCCCTAGTACCACGACCTCTTCTAAATCCAGCCTGCACATCTGACAGTTCTCTGAATAGTAAAAGCAAATTTTTGTCAATCACTAGGTTGCAATGGAATGATAAAAAATAATTTTTACTATCAATTATAATAATATGCCATCCTGATGGGATCATAGAAGGTAAAGAAAGACCTGTAAGAGCTCTATAGGTTGTATGACCTCGTTATTTTTTTTTTCAAATCAATTAACATTCTCCATTTACCTTATTTCTTTTTTGTTACAAACACTGGAGAATTCCAGTGTGCCCTATCAGGAATTGTTCTTCTCTTAGCTGTACTTAGCTTCTAGCTTTTCCTTCATTAAGGGCCACTATTCAACCCTTATTGGCCTATCAGTTAACCAAGATAATGGAAGAGCAAAGCGTGGAACAGTGGTTTTCATAATACATTTGGATAGCCTAATCCTCTTTTACTCTGATTAAGTTTTGATTCTTTGAAGCAGACTATCCCTTGTTGTTTCTTTCTTAATTCATTACCAGGGAGATAGTTCATGTTTAACACCATATTCTTAGCCTGCTCTGATATCGTAGGCTCACCATTGAGCCACAAAATTGCTTCCCCATAATGTAACTGCAATATCTGCAATGAAAGGCTGTAATTTTTGCCATTTTTCAGGTCCTTTTCCATTCTAACATGTATTCACTTTATTTTACTCCTGTCGTAGTTCCTATTCCTGTAAAAGTAACAGATACATATTGTAACTGCAATTCACTAGGCCAATGATGAGTCACAATAACAGATAGATCCGTGCCAGTATGAACTAAATCTTGAATTTTATATCCTCCTAATTTTACAGTCTTTTGAGGATGGGTATTAATAATGATAGTATTCCAATAGATATTAGTCCCAGTACTGCCAAACCCTC
>NW_006399803.1:12911754-12915461 GCF_000299155.1 Elephantulus edwardii
TTTTAACAAGGTTTGATGTTGTCAAGTAGACATTATTATAATTATCTTCCCATTATAATCAGGACCTTTCACTCCAGTGTGTACAAATATTTCTTATTAAATTAGTTCTTCTTATAATCAGTCTTACAGTATTTGGGGGATCTTATTTCTACAGGACATTCTCTGCTCACTGGATATTGAAGACAACTCGCTTGTTTTAAAGCCTCTAGTTTCCTTCTTGTTAGAGGCCAGTACTAGTGCTCTACCCTGTGCCTGTTCATGGAGGCATCGCTCTGTTATAATAAACATGACACATGCTTGGGAAAAAATGCTTTGTTTCCTAGCACTTTAGAAAGTCTAATGTTTTGGATTTTATAGGGAGTCACTCAAGGCCTTTGACGTTTTATATGATACATTTTTTTTATATTTTTTATTATTTATATCTACCCTGGGAACAAAATTACAGTTTATTTCTTACCTGCTTTTAGAATTATCTTTGCAACTCTAAAAGACTGGTTTGTTTATCTTTGGCATTCTGGACTACCAAAGGTAAACAGGCTAGCCAAATATATGACCATCAAACACAGTCTATTTTAAACTTGTTATACTAATTTAAAAGTTTATCCTTTATAAATTTTTCAGCTGCACCTTTTAATTTATTTATTTTTCATTCTATTACTTTTTTGCTTTATTCATCTTCAGAATTAAGAGTTTTCCTTTATGTTAGCTTCATTCTTATACATTTTACTCTTCTTATTGAGCTCAAAACTATTATTACATTAAACTTAAGACCAAAAAAAAAACAGAAAACAATAACAAACTTAAAAAAAAATAAAACAATCAACAAAAACACTTGTAAGTTTCTGCATTGAGACTTAGCACCTTTTTTTTTTCTTATTTCTAATCCATGTTTTAGGTTGTAAATAATTTCCCAGGAAGAGCACTGTTAGGATCAATGCATGCCAGTTGCTGTTGTTGTTGTTATGTGCCATTGAGTTCCTTGTGACTCAGAGCTACCCTTTGTATAACAGCCTTAAACTCTTCTCTGTCCTGTCCAATTGCACTGTCCCAATATACCCATCCAAATTACCCCAGTCACTCAATCAATCCACCTCAAAGAGGGCCTTCCCCTCTGGTGCTGTGCCTTCACCCTCTCAAGCATGATATCCCTCCCCAAAAACTGGTCCCTCCTTAAAACATGTCCAAAGTATGTCAGACAAAGCCCCAGAATCCTTGCCTCCAAGGACCAGCCTGGTTTAACCCTCTCCAGGATGAATCTGTTTGTTTTCTTGACAGTCCATGGTACATTCAATACTTCTCTCCAGCACCACAGTTCAAAGGCATCAATTCTCCTATCCTCCATAGTCATTGTCCAACTCTCTGATACATGACAAGTGATTGCAAAGACCAAGACCTGTATCAAGTGCACCTTAGTCTCCAGAGTGGCACCATTGATCTTCAGTACTTTGGAGAGGTCCCTTACAACAAACTTTTCTATTGCAATATGTCTTTTAATTTCCTGGATACTGGTGCCAAGAGTTCTAACTGTGGAGCCAAGCAAATTAAAGTTGTGAACAACCTCAATATCTCCACCATCCAAGTTGTTCCAGTGGTGAGAATTTTTGTCTTCTTGATACTGAGCCTCAATCCATACTGAAGGTGCAGTCCCTGACCTTCTGCAGCAAGCCTTTCAGGTCCTCCACAGTTTCAACAAGCAGGGTTGTGTCATCTGTGTAATGCAGATTGTTGATAGGTCTTCCACCAGTCCTGACCCCACATTTCTCCTCATAGAGCCCAGCCTCCCAGATAATCTATTCTGCATGCAGGTTAAAAAGGTATGGAGACAGGACAGATCCCTGGTGTATGCATGCAGTGTTTCCTTGCTCTGTTCTGATTACTGCCTCTTGGTCCAAGTATAGGATTCGCATTAGCACAATCAAGTGTTCTAGGACTCCCACTCTTCTCAGAGTGAGCCAGAGTTTGTTATGATCCACACAGTCAAATTCTTTTGCATAATCAATGAAACACAGATAGACATTCCTCTGGTATTCCCTGCTTTCAGCTAAGATTCATCTAACATTAGCTACAATATCCCTAGTACCATGACTCCTTCTAAACCCAGCCTGATGTGCTGTTCCAGTAATTTTTGGATAATCTTCACTAGACTCTTGCTTGCATGTGAAATCAATGATATTGTTCTATAGTTTCCACACTCTGTAGGGTCACCCTTCTTTGGAATGAGAACAGATATAGATCTCTTTCAGTCAGTTGGCCAAGTGTTTGTTCTCCAAATATCTTGGCACAACTTGGTGAGCAAGTCCAGGGCATCATCTGTTAGCTGAAATATGTCAATTGTTATAGCATTTATTTATTCCTGGGACCTTATTTTTTGCTATTTTCTTCAAAGTAGCTTGAACTTCTTCCTTCATCCTCTAGTCTCTTGCTCATATGTTGTTTCATTAAATTCTTCTGTGTCTGCCAATTCTTTTCAATACAGTGCCTCAGTATATTCTTTCCATCTTCTTTGAATACTTCATGGATCACTTATTATTCTTCCTAAAGCATCCTGGATTATAGCAACTCGAAGTTTGAATTTGTTCTTCAGTTCCTTGAGCTTAAAAAAATGCATGCCAGTTAAGGGGAAAATAATAATTCAGGATTGCATTTTCCTAAGGCTTTTTCTTAAGGTGACAAATGCTTTTTCTTACCTTCAGCTTTAACCTTCTCCAATATAATATCATAGGGTTTTCAGAGGCCTGCCATTTCAGAAGTGGATGGCCAATCCTTCTTCCTAGTCTGTTTTAATCTAAATGTTTAGATTTAGAGGAGTATCTGACAGATAGCAATTTATGGAGTAGTGAAAGATAAATCCCTCATTTTGGAGTTGACCATTAGTTACAGTGTAGTCCCTGCCCTTAGCCCAGTGCCTTGACCCACTTATTTCCCAGCGCCACCCTCCAGCAGGATACCACTTCACTTCTATCAAATGCCTTCAGAATTAATCTCCCATTGTCCGACCATGACCTGACAGCTTGTATCTGATGCTTTCTTCTCTCCTGTGATTCCAACCATGTCAAATGCTGAGAGGTTTGTGTTTTGTTTTTGTTTGTTTGTTTGTTTGTTTGCTTCTGTGTCCAGTGTCTCTTAAGTTTACTTGTACTGTCTCCGAAGGGAAGGTGATGTGTACTGTAGAACTCCTGTATAGATTGTGTTTTTCTTCTTGGCCCTCGGGCCCAACCGGTTTTAGCTCTGCCTTGGGGCTTGGTACATGGAGGCATGTCAGAAGCTATTGTCGGGGTCTTCTGTGTTGCCTGGCCTCTGCTTCTGCCCGTGCGGCTTGCAGCTCCCGCTTCTGCCGGCAGTGGTGGGTCCCTCCATCTCTCCCTTGCTGCTCCCAACTGGTTTTGGCTCCACCTTGGGGCTTGGTACCTGGAGGCGTGTCAGAAGCTATAGTCAGGGTGTTCTGTGTTGCCTGATCTCGGCTCCAAAAATGACTGGAACAGTACATCAGCAGAGAACTGTCAGAAGTCCAGGCTGGGTTTAGAAGGGGTCGTGGTACTAGGGATATTTTAGCTTATGTTAGATGGATCTTAGCTGAAAGCAGAGAATACCAGAAGAATGTCTATCTGTGTTTCATAGATTATGCAAAGGCGTTTGACTGTGTGGATCATAACAAACTGTGGCTGACTCTGAGAAGAATGGGAATCCCAGAACATTTAAGCGTGCTA
>NW_006399803.1:12916236-12938920 GCF_000299155.1 Elephantulus edwardii
CTGACATGCTTTGGACATGTTGTAAGGAGAGACAGGTCTTTAGAGAGGGACATCATACTGGGTAGAGTAGAGGGACAGCGCAGGAGGGGAAGACCCTTTATGAGGTGGATTGATTCAGTGACTGGGGTAATCGGGATGGGTGTGTCAGAGGCAATGAGATTGGCACAGGATAGAGCAGGGTTTGGTTTAGGGCTGTTGTACATAGGGTCGCTATGAGTCGCAAACGACTCAACAACACATAACAACAACAACAACAACAATATAATATCACTTAATTCATATTTATTCAAAGATTTATCCATTTCTCTTTGCAAATTTTTCTGATACTGAGTAAAATTCTGCAAGAAATTTTTACTATTCTTATTAAAGCCCATACTGGCCAAAAATAAATAGGAATTTGTTCTCCTTTTTTAAGTGCTCTTTGTAAATCTATCATAATATTATGCCAAGTTATATATTTAATTGTGCTGTACCTGCTAGCTTAAACCAGTCGCAATGTTTCTGTACATAATGAAACAACTGAAAAAAAAAAAAAGAAAAAAAAGGAAGAAGATTAGTCTTTCCATTTAACCCCTGAGTTCTTAAGCAGTTCCTTTAAGAGAGAAATATATTGAGCTTCAGAGGATGGGGCATTCCCCATTACTCTCTTTCACTTCTACCTCTGAGTTTTTAAGCAGCTTACTTCAGAGGGTGGAAAAGTCCCCATAAAACTTTCTATTTCTTCCCTTCAATTTCAAGGGGTGAGAGAATCCTCATGACTGACTGAAAAAAAATTTCCTGTAAGGCTTCGCTTACCTTTCAGTTTCAGAGAGAAACAGAGAGAGAGAGAGAGAGAGAGAGACTGCCACTTTCTTCACGTCCCAATTCTGGCACTGAGATGTTGTTAACTGGAGGCATAAAGAAAGCAGGGATACGAGGAAATGAATTCTGAAAAAGTGGAAGGCTAAGACAAAAGTCCCCTCACAGTTTATCACTGTGAAAAGACCACTTTCTTAGTTCTTTTATAGTTTTTATTTAGTTTAAGCCCATAATAAAAAAAGATTCCTATCTCATGAGGTTATATTTTTCTTATACATAAGTGTTGCCAACTTAACAATGGATAAGCTTAATTCTTAAACCAAAAAGCAGAATGGTTTCAAAGTTCAGGCACTGTCTTTTCTGGTGGATGCTGCGCAGAACCTTCTGTTTGCAGAGGGCATCCAGTATCTCCTCTGGGGGTCTGGGAGGAATTCTCTGTTTGCAGAGGGCGCTAAGTCCTGCCTAAATTCTAATCTCAGCTGTGGCCCAGCTATCAGTGTGGCAAGCTATCCACAGGTGATCGTTATAGAAAGGCTTCGGGTTTTTTGTTCATTGGGTTGCTATGAGTTGTGCTCAACTCCAGAACAATCAAAAACAACACTCAGTATGCAGACACCATGAGTGTTCTTTTTTTTTCTTTCTTATTTTAAGCATTTTAAAATCATATAATGTGTGCACTTTTGTGAGCACTTTCTTTCACTTAACCAAGGTTCTGACATGCTGTCAGATATATTTTTAATTATATTTTAAAGTGGTCTCTTTGTGAATATTCTTTGCAGAACTGTCTGTGGCATTGGAACGGAGTTTGGTTATGATTCTTTAGAGTACGACTCCAGCTTGTGTTTGTGTGATGCAACATAAAATTTCTGTGTGTGTGTGAAGATAATCTTGTGATTTCCCCTTTCAGGAAGGACAAAGAAGCTCAGGCAAAATTTATAATCCACTTGCTATAAATGTGTAGAGTTCCTTAATGGGTTTTATACACATACATAGTAGTTTCATAACTGGTTGTTTTTTGTAATGTTACCCTTGCATTTACTTTTTACCCCCTTGTACTTCTTGAAATCTTGTTGAGTTTCATGTATATTTTAAATGACATTAAATTTTACTGGAACAAGGCAAGGGAATAATATTTAAATAAATATGCAACTAAATAAAGAATTCCCTCTCTCCAATGCTTAAAATATATTCTAAGCATTCTTCAATTCAAGCTGAATAATACTCACATTTTAAGCTATATATACACCTATTCTCTTATAGCTGAATTTATGTGTTTAAAGTGAAGTCAGTCTTCTGTTTTCTTTTTTTAAAAAAGGGAAAATTAAGACAATTCAATATTTTCTATGATTTAAACTATACAAATCATCTTGCCTGCTTGAATATAAAAATATGCTAGATACTATATACCATAAATTAAAGGTTAGAATTCTTATATCTCTTACTTTTATCTGATTTTGTGATAAAAATATTTTTCCTTGACTAGAGTGGAGAAAAGGAATATTAGAACTGTCAAGAGGTATTAATTTTGCCAGGAAAAAGAGAAATGTTGCTTCTCTTCTCACTCAAATAAACTGCTTTTACAGTAACTGCTCTTGAAATGAATACATTTATTGAAAATTTTTGCTATCTTTTTTTATTATTAGATGCCTCAAAGTCAGTGCTCACAGAGATATAATTACAAATTAATTTTAAGGAAGAGGGCTTTATTTTGGGATTAAATGTCTGTCTAAGAAGATCATATGGTTTATTATTCATGCAGTCAGTCATAATCTCCCTATGTCCAATTTTAAAGTTCTTTGTTGTCATTGTTATGTTCCATCAAGTCACTTTGATGCATAGCGACCCTATGAACAATAGCTCTGAAGCCTGCCCTGTCCTGAGCCAGCCTCACTGACTCTGACACACCTACTCCCCATTGCCCTAGTCACTATATCAATCCATCTCATTTGGGATTTTCCTCTCCTGAACTGTCCCTTCACCATTCCAAGCATAACATCCTTCTCCAATGATCAGTCCCTCCTGGCCCCATGCCCAAAGTATGTGAGATGGAGCTTCAAAATCCTACCATCCAAGGAGAACATTGATTTTACCCACTCTAAGACAGACCTATTTGTTTTCTTAGCAGTCCATGGTCTGTTCAAGATTTTTGTCCAGCTCCAAAACTCAAAGGCATCAATTCTTCTTCTGTCATCCTTAGTCCTATATTGAGTTAAATTTTTACATTACAGAAGCTATAGTTTCAGAACATAATGGAAAATAAATGCTTTGGGTGTTGTTCTTGTTTGTGGTAAGATAAATAAAATCCTGTCTCTTTGTTGTTGTTGTTGTTGCAATTGTTAAATGTCATCTAGCTAGTTCTGACTCATTGTGACCCAATATATAAGAGAACAAAACACTGCCAAGTCCTGTACAATACTTACAATTGTTACTATACTTGAACCTATAGTTGCTGTCACTGTGTCAGTCCATGTGATCGCCCTCTTTTGCTTTTAGATCTTCTCCTTTACCATGCATAATATCCTTCTGCAAGCATTGGCCCCTCTTTTTATCCCAGCTTCTTAGAAAATTATCTCTGTACTTCTCCAACAGAGATCTGTTCATTCTGGAAGCCTGTCAATATTTTTCACCAATAACATAATCCAAAATCATCATTAGTTTTTCCTTCCTTATACACTGTCTAGCTTTCATATGAAAATGAGAGTACTTGGATTGGGTACACTTAGTTCTAGTAGTGACATCTTTACTCTTCAGGACTTTAAAGAGGACTTTTTCTTTCTTTTATTTTTTTTTAATTTATACCATCTTTCACTTTTATAGTTATTTGTATATGTTATTTCATTTATGTTAATTTTGTTTTATACAATTACTTCTGCACATTGTGTTTTATATAATTACTAGATCTCTTTTATTTCTCTGTCTCCTCAAGTCCCCATTGCACATTAGCTATTTAGTCACCTCTTATCTCCCCATTTAGTTTTGCTATCCTACTGATTCACCTCCATCCCCTACTCTCCTTTTGTCACAACAGCAGTTTTATACCATGTTCGTCCTTTTGTGATTGATTGAATTCACTTAACATAATGTTCTCTAGACTCTTCCACATTGTGCTGTACTTTGCAAATACTTCCTTGTTCTTTGGTGCTGCGTCATATTCTCTTGAGTGAATATCAATAGATTTTCTATACATTCATTTGCTAATGGGCACTTGGTTTGCTCCATTTTCTTGATATCATGAGTAAAACTACTATGAGTTTAGTAGTATGTATTTTTGTTTGTGGCTTAGCTCTGATTTCCTTGGAGTATATTCTCAGAAGTGAAAGAGAATGGCTGGGTTGTACTGGGTTTAAAGAGATCTTTTACAATCCATTTGCCTAGCAGTTTGATCTCTTGACTACTACTTCCATGAGTACTGATTGTGCATCCTACTAAAAGGAAACATTTTAAACCTTCATTCTTTAATATTTATTTAGCATGTGTCTTTGTACTGTATTTTTTTACAGCTTAAAGACTAATGTGTATATGTTTGTTTTGCCACTTTTACCCACATTTCTTGAATAACAATGAACCACCTGAATCCAGATGCTTAAGATAAAAGGGGGGAAATACTTTTATAAAATACTTTGGTGTTTGAATGTTAAGAGTGGCTTTTTAAATCTCTTTATCTCTAACAAAATGTTAAATGCTATTAGTGCTTGTACCAATATATTGCTGAACTTCATTAATTTCCTCCTAGAGTTTGATTAGTTATAAAAGGGACTTTTTGTTTAATTATATATTCACAATCAAAGGGAAAAGCAACACAACTAATCTTGGGAGGATCTGGAATGAAGTATGGTATGCTGGGAGAGGAAATGAAATGCTCCAATTTATTTGCAGGTTAGAGTTTAAATGCCTATTAACTTTGACTTCTCCCATGTCTGAAACCTCTTGAGTAAATGGTGGGGTTTCCAGGTAAGCAGTACTTTCTGTACCCAGTAAAGGAAAGCTTTCTCCTTAACATGATCATTTCACCAGAACTTAAAAGAAGAAGTTACTACACAAAAAGCTCACCATACCCCAAAACTATTGCTTTTCCTTCAAGAAAAATGTTTGACAATCTGATAAACTTTACATGATCCTAAAAAAAAATAACTGCAGATTTGTTGTTATTGTTATGTGCCATCGTGTCACATGCAACTCATAACACCCCTATGTCCGACAGCTCTGAACCCTGCTCTATCCTGAGCCAACCTTACTGTCTCCCACACATGTACCCCCATTACTCCAGTTACTGGATCACTCCATCTCATTGAGGGTCTTCCTCTCTTTCTCTGTCTCTCCACCCTCCCAAACATGATGTCCCTCTCTAAAGACTGGTCCCACCTTGCAACATGCCCAAAGTATGTCAGACGAAGCTTCAGAATCCTTGACTCCGAGGAGCAACCTGGTATCACCCTCTCCAGGATTAACCTGTTTGTTTCCTTAGTAGTCATTGATATACGCAGTACTATTCTCAAGCACCACAGCTCGAAGGCATCAATTCTCCTTCTATCACCCTTACTCATTGTTCAGCTTTCTGATTCATAGCTCGTAATTACAAAGACAATGGCCTGGACAAGCACACCTTGGTCTCCAGGCTGACATTGTTGCTCTTCAGTACTCTGTTGAGGTCCCTGACAGTAGACTTTCCCAATGCAGTTAATCTTTTGATTTCCTGGCTGCTGGTGCCAAGAGTGTTGATTGTGGAGCCAAGCAAACGAAAGCTATTAACAATCTCAGTCTCTTCACTGTCCATCATGATGCTGCTAATTGGTTCAGTGGTGAGACTCTTGTTTTCTTGAAGTTGAGCTTCAATCCATATTGATGACTGCAGTCCTCTGCAGGAAGTTCTTCAGGTCCTCCTCAGTTTCAGCAAGCAGGGTTGTGTAATCTGCATAACACATGTTGATGAGTCTTCCTCCAATCCTGATGCCACATTTCTCCTCATAGAGCCAAATCTCCTGGATGATCTGTTCTGCATATAGATTGAAGAGATATGGAGATTGAACACATCCTTGGTGTACAACCTTTCTGATTTTAAAACATGCTCTGTTTCCTTGCTCTGCTCTGATGACTGCTTCTTGGTCCAAGTATAAGTTTTGCATAAGTGCAATCAGGTGTTCTGGGATTCCCATTCTTCTCAAGATTAGCCACAGTTTGTTGTGATCCACACAGTCAAATGCCTTTGCATAGTCAATGAAAGAGTTACTGTTGAATTAATTTCAACTCATGGTGACTCTACCTGTATCAGAGTAGAACTGTGATCTGTAGGATTTTCAGTGGATGATCTCTTCACAAGTAGATCACCAGGCCTTTTATCTGAGACAATCTGAGGGAACTTTAACTTCAAACATTTCGATTGTCAGTCAAGTGTGTTAACTGTTTGCACTACCCAGGTATTTCTATGTACAAGTAAAACCCATTTTACAGTAATTATTGTATGACCCTGTTTCTTCAGTGTAACCAAGATACCTAAAGCTATAGCATTTCAGTCAAATAACAACAACAACAAACCCAAAGTTTATTAATGAATCTAAATAAGGAGAATTAATGTCTTGTGCATTCTGTCAGGACATGTACCGGAGCTATATAAATATGTTCTTCTCTTGCATCATTGCTGAGCACGAACATCTTGTCCAGCACCATTCATTGACACCAATATCATATACTAATGATAATATTTGCCTAATATTGTAAATGGGTTTTAAAAAAATCCAAATATATTTCTTAAATCTGTGCTATCTATACTATACTATTAATTTTCGTGCACCTTATTCTTTTAAGAATTTTCCAGTTGGGGTGATGGCTAAGAGCATGTATGCTGCAGTGGAATTTTTTTTACTCCTTGAATCTGAACTTATTACATAGTGAGAAGAAAGGCTACTCTGAGCAACAATGAGGCTTTATATGGAATTAGTAGAACAAGGATAGATCTTTGTGTTTGAGAAAATAGGTGAAAACGTTCTCTGAGGAAGATTTTTATTTGTTTTACAAAATGAAGTTGACAGCCTTGCAATACCTTATGCTACAAATAAAATAATGAGGATTGAACACTGGATTAAGATAAGCCTTCATATATTGCTCTGTGACTTATTCTGAAGGCAAAGTCACAGATAAAAAGAGAAAAAAATCTTTAAATATTATTTTTTCTTTCAACCCCCCACAAGCAACCCAGAACCAAACCCATGCAGTTGGCTCTGAGTCATAATGACATTCTATCTAGTTTCTTGGCTCTAAGTCTTTACAAGAGGAGATGAACCACCTCCCTCCCACAAAGTAGCCCGTAGATTTGGACTCCAGAATTTTTGGTTAACACGGCAACACATAGCACACTATGTTACTACAGCTCCTTTTCCTTTTGCTTCTGGTTGTTGTTAGGTGCTTTAAAAGTCAACTACAAATCGACTAGCAACCCTAATAACAGTGGATCTCAACCCTGCTTTTTCCTGTGCCATCCTTGACATCCCTGACACACCCAAGCCTACCAGTATAGACACTGTGCCAACCCATATTGCTGAGGGTTCCCCTCGTTCGTCTGCTCTCCACTTTTCCAAGCATCGTATCTTTTACTAAAAACTGGCTCCTCCTAACATTTTCAAAGTATGTCAGCTGAAATTTCATTATTTGCATCCAAGGAGAACCTAGGTGTACCTTTTCCAAGACATATTGTTTGTTAGTAGGCCTTATTTTTTTTGATAGTGCCATCAATGCAACTTGAACTTCTTCCTTCATCACCATTGATTCTCAATCATACACTAACTTATGAAATGGCTTTGCATTCACCTATTCTTTTTGGTACTGTGACTCAGTACCTTCCATCTTCTTTGATACTTCTTGGATCACTCAGTATTTTGCCCTTGGTATCCTTGAGTGTTCGGTTGAAGGCTTGCATTTATTTTTCTGTATTTTCAGCTTCACAGATGCAAAACATAATGGTTACCATGGATAGGGTTTGATAGAGCTCCCAAATGAAGACAGACTTGAAAGTAAGATTGGCATCCACTTCTTAAACAATAGGCCTTTGGAAACTTTATGAACATTAGGGAAATGACAATAGTTATAGCACACATTTCAGATCTTTTGTTCGTAGGGTCATTATGAGTCATACTCACCTTGACAGCACTTAACAACAACAACAGATGCCAAACAAGTTCTTCCCTTTTTGCTTTCCCCTTTTGTTTTCCAATTCAATTCTTTGCACATTCCTTCATAATACTTTTTTTTTTTAATCCTAGTCTTGTGCTGCCCGTTGAAATCTTTGTCTGTCTCCTTTAATTTGGCAATTCATCCCTTTGTTTTGCCTTTTCAAAGTTCTAGTACAATTTTTGGTATCTGTTCTGACAGCCATTTTGGTCTTTTGTTTCTCCTTTGTCTTTATAATGACCTTTTGCTCTCTTCTCGGGTGATATCCTTGAGGCAATCCCATAATTCATCTAGCTTTTGATCCTTGATGTTCTAGGCCTTAAACACAATTTTTTTAGATGGTTTTGAAATTCAGGTGGGATAGGCTCAAGATTGTATTTTGTTTCTTAAATGCAGCTATTTAGTGGAAAGAAGTTGTGTTGTCAACCCAAAGGGATATGGTTTGGATCTGCCAGTTCTATGTGAGGAAAAAATGGACAATCTCCTCTTGTGCCTTTAAAAAAAGTGCTGGCAGGTCAGCTACGAGTCAGTTTTGACTCCACAGTACGTAAGAGGTTAACAACATTTTTTTGCTTACAACTTAATTAAATTTAGGTAGCTTTAGTGAAATAGTCCATAGGAAGCTACAGTGAGCTAAGTCAAGGCCCGGTACTCCTTTAATGGTTCTAATCTATCAGTGAATCTGAGGAGGAATAAAAAGACATGCTGTTATTATATCCTCAGAAGCCTAGTAGAAGGTCAGCTATGAGTTGGTTCCAACTCAGTGGCAACAAGTGACATATAAAGAACTTAATCTTATTTGCACATTCCACTTCATTTCAAAATATTTCCTGGTTATGATTTCTTAGATAATTCTCTAAGACTATTTCATCCACTAAATTTGAATAAAGAATATCCTGCATTTCATTGCATTAAAATTAGTTAAATTTGCAAAAGGTACAGAAGTATAAGCTATACACTACTGATCTATCAACTGTGTTAGGTTGATCACATTGTTCACTATTTTCATGACTTAGTAGCTTTTGATAACAAAACATGCATTTTTTTAAATGCAACCTTTGATTGCTCTTATTTTAAAAGTCACTTTTAGAATCTGCTTCCATCTTTTTGCACTTGTAACTTTTCATGCTAATGGCAGTCTAAGACTTTAACATTTGGAAGAGACTTCAGCAATTACCTCGTGCTCCTGCCACCCAAGGTAGAAATTCTTTACAGGACATCCTTGGCAGATTGTCAGCTAACCTTTACTTCCATGCATCCAATGGCAGGAGGTTTGTTATTTTGTACACCAGGCCATCCCGTGGTTGGGCAACTACACATTATATAGAAATTATCAACACAGAGCTAAACTCTGTCACCTCTTAACAACCAATCATTAATCTGCCTGGATCAACATAGATGAGTCAACACCTCCTTTATGCTAACCTGTCAAATATTTGAAGATCACTGCTATGTTCTACTCAGTGTTTTAAATTACTTTAAGAGGTAAAATTCAGTGCAATTTCCTCTGCTCTGTCTACAGATGTCAACACTGTAAAGCCCCTTATGAGGTCCATTTGTCGTGCCCCTAGAAGCAATGCTATTGCTATTTTAAATGTAAACAGAGCTGATTAAGTTGTCAGACAAACCAAAATAGAGGCCTGACAATCCACTTTAAAAATAAGCCACTGAAAACCCTGTGGATCACAACAGACTATTCATTCAATATAGTGTATTGGGCAAAGTTTGGTTCTTTTTTTTCCCTGTTGTACATATATATATTGTTGCCTTGAGTAGGAGCTAACTACATGGCAATGGAGAACAACAATGTTCCTACATACACACATAATGACAAGCATAATTAGACATAGTTTTAATTGTAATAAGGGTGCTGCAAAGTGAAATAACCTATTACTCTCTCTAGTCTTTATTCTTTACTGGTTTTACAGTGCTCAGGGAGCTCTGGAGCCAAAGTCTGGAGGGTTGCACTCCTAAGAAAAAGACTGTCAATTTGTTTCCATTAAAAATAACCACATCTGAAATGGAATGGACTATTGGCATAAGTCAGAATGAACTTAATGATAGTTGGTGTTGCTTTTGAAAAAAAAATCTTAAATGTTTAGAACTATTCAACCAAACATTTATATGAATTGACGTATTAGTTAATTATAGAGAGCTCTGGTGGCCTACTGACAAGAAGCTGCACTGTACTCCCAAATGCACACGGTTCATGTCCACCATCTACTACATGGGAGAAGGCTAAACAATCTCCCAAACAATTAACTGCTTCTGAAAACCAACTGAATTGGTTCCAACTTAATGGTACACACCAACAACAGCAACAGACATCCCTAACATCAAGAGAGTATGTTTTAAATCCATAGTATTTACCAAACATTGTGGTTCATTTTTTTTTTTGAGAGTTGTTGTTGTTGCTGTTAGGTGCCATCAAGTCAAGTGCAACTTATGGAGACCCTATAAACAACAGCTCAGAACCTTGTCTTACCTGTGTTTCTGACACTTGAGATCATTCCTGCAGTCATGGTTTCAATTCACATGGTTGAAGTCTTCCTCTCTTTCACTGCCCTTCTACCTTCCCAAATATGTTGCCCTTCTCCAATGAATAGCCTGTCTTAGCAACATGCCCAAAATATGTGAGATGAAGTTTTATCATCTTTGCCTCCAAGGAGCACTCTGGGTACACCTTCTCCAAAATTTATCTCTGTGTTCTTTTGGCTGGCCATGGAATAGTCAATACTCTTTTCAAACTACACAGTTCAACAACATCAATTCTTCCATCATCCTTATTCATTGTGGTTGTTGTTGTTGTTATGTGCCGTCGAGTCACTTGTGACTCATAACGACGCTATGTATAACAGCTCTAAACTCTGATCTGTCCTGGGTCAATCTCACTGTCTCCGACACGCTCATCTTGATTGCCTCAGTCACCAAATCAATCCATCTCATGGAGGGCCTTCCCATTCTGCACCTGCCCTCTACCCTCCCAAGCATGATGTCCCTCTCCAATGACCTGTCTCTCCTTACAACAGGACCAAAGTATGTCAGACAAAGCCTCAGAATCCTTGCCTCCAAGGAGCAGCCAGGTTACACTCTCCAGGATGAATCTGTTTGTTTTCTTAGCAGTCCATGGCACCCTCAGCACTCTTCTCCAACACCAAATCTCAAAAGCATCAATTCTCCTTCTGTCCTCCCTGGTCATTGTCCAGCTTTCTGATGCATAACAAGTGATTGCAAAGACCATGGCCTGTACCAGATGCACCTTAGTCTCCAGAGACACACAGTTGCTCTTGAGTACTTTGGAGAGTCCCTAACAGAAGACTTTCACATGGCAATATGTCTTTTAATTTCCTGGCTGCTGGTGCCAAGAGTATTGATTGTGGAGCCAAGCAGACTAAAGCTGTGAACAATCTCAATCTCTTCACCATCCATCCTGATACTGCCAATTGGTCCAATGGTGAGAATCATTATGGTTAAGATCACAAATTGAGGATACACATTGTTGTTGTTGTTGTTGTTGTTGTTGATTGCCTTCAAGTCGAAAACAACTCATAGCGACCCTATGAACAAAAGGCCTGAAGCCCCTCTACAACTACCAACATTTTTCAAAGTTCATAGAGTCTCTGGAGGCATGTAGTTTAGGAAGTGAATGCCAGTCCTGCTTTCAAACCTGTCATAGTATTATTGTCATGTGCCATTTAGTTGCCTGCGATGTATAGCAGCCCTATGTACAGAACCGTATGTGTACTCATGGGTAATATGTGTACACGTGGTAATATGGTATATTCTTTTCCACAGCAAGCTCAAACCCTGTTATGGGAAACTCAAGTTAATAAATAATGATAAGTTAATGGTTTTTGTTGTTAGGTGCTTTTGAATCAAATATGATTCACAGCAACTCTAGAAACAATAGATCGGAACCCTGTCCTATTCTGTGGCATCCTCACAATCTCTCACACACTCAAGCCCATTGCTGTAGTCTTTGTGTCAACTCACTTAGTTGAGAGTCTTTCTCATCTTCACCTTTCTAAGCATGATGTCACTATCCAAGGAATAACCTCTCCTAGCAACATACCCAAAGTATGTGAGATAAAACTTCATCATCTTTTCTTCCAAAGAGCACTCTGGCTGCACCTTCTCGAAGAGATATCTATTTGTTCTTTTAACTGTCCATGGGATATTGAGTGTTCTTCTTCTCCAACATCACAGTTCAAAGGCATCAATTCTTCTTTTGCCATCATTTTTCTTTGTCCAAATCTCAGATGTCTAGCAAGTGACTGAAAGACCATGGACTGAATTAATCAAGTGCAACATAGTCTTCAAACTGATATCATTGTTCCTCACTGGAAGAAAAGGGAGTCAGGGAGAGGTCCTTTACTACAGACTTTCGTAGTGTAATATGTCTCCTGGTTTCCTGACTGCTCATACCAAACATATTGATTGTGGATCAAAGTAAGATGATATCATTGACAGTTTGAATCTTTCCTCCATCTTTCATGATGTTGCCTATCAGTCCATTGGCTTTGATGGTATTATATATAAATCTCTTTTATAAACACGGATACAACTGATTCAATTAAGCATAGTGCTTTAATTCTTTGAGGGTGACGGGTGATAAGAAAGATACAGGGATGGGGAGCTGTGAAAAGGGAAAGCGGCATTGAAGCTGGCATAATCACCAAAAAATGCATATTATGTGAGAAAGAACTTATTTTGCCTGAAGTAATTTTGATATATCTTAAAATATAATTAATCAGTTTGTTACTTTAGAAATGACAGCTAATTTCAAAACTAGAAATTTAAGATTGTAATATAATGATGACTAAGATTAAAACTGATTATTTTTTTCTTCATATTGTAATCTCTGAGAAAGCAATTACTTTAGGGAAAAAGCCAAAAAAGTGACTTTCATAAGTATCCAGGCTTAGAAAACTTTATTCCTGTCTCCTAGGTGATTTCTAACCCACCTTCACTTTCCCCTTTATTTATCAAACTGAGGCAGGCGAAATATTGCATTTGAGCTAGAATTCTGTAAAAGGAACCAACAAACAAAAACTTAATAATTTCCTATTAATTTAAATCCTACATGATTGTTCTTAATACCTTCAGTACTATTTACTATTGTTCTGTCTAAACTTTGTTAAAGCCATATATCTTGCTTGCAGGTATTTATTTTAGGTGATTTTCTCTAAAAAGAAATCTTCCCCCAATAATTTTGATATTGAAGTAAAATTTTTAAGGAGATTTAAAACTTTACTCCTGTATTAGAGTTGATTTTATCTTTTATATTTACCTTTAAAACAGTATTAAACTCTACTATATCTAACCTTTTGTACTAGTGTATATTGTTGTAACTGAGCATAGATAGATGAGGCTTAAAATAGGTTTTTTTTTTCAAACTTGCTATAAAGGAAAATAATAATAGCTCAATGATATAGTTGTTTATTTTTAAGCTATTTGTGAAAGTGTGGAATATTTGTACTTGAATTAGTTCTTATTTTCATGTATCTTCGATAGCATGAACTGATTAAAATATCAAATCAGTATGCAAATAACAATTCCTTTACATCTCAGTGTTGTGCTAATGAGGGGCACTATAGTACTTAGTAATAATACACAATCAGTTTTAATCAAATGCATTTACTTATTGAGTAACTAGCATATACATGGCCCAGCTGCAGGATGCAGTTGGGGGAGCAACATTTGACTGCTGTGTTATGCTGTATACTTTAATATAAGCACAATTCATCACCACTACTCCAGCTGGCACTGGACTGACTTTGCCTCAGACTCATGGTAACACTATGTGAGTCAGTATAGAACTGTGTGCCATGTTGTTGTTGTCATTCTATGTGGTCGAGTTGCCTGCAGCTCATAGAGGGTCATCCTCTCTTGCACTGACCCTCCTCTTCCAAGAATAATGTCCTTCTTCAAGGACTGGTTCCTTCTGGCATCATGCCCAAAGTACTTGAGGCGGAGCTTCAAAATCCATGCGCCCCCCAAAAAAAAAATCCATGCCCCCAAAGAGTAGCCCGTTTTGTTGATCACCAGAGAAGACTAGGGAGTAATAAACCCAGTGACTCTGGGTGAACTCCAACCTACAGCTTTTCAGAGAACAGGTCTGTTATTATTGTTGTTTTGGTGTTATGAGCCATCGAGTCGCTTGCAACTAATAGTGACCCTATGTACAACAGCCCTATACCCTGCTCTATTCTGTGCCAATCTTACTGTCTCTGACACTCCTAACCCCAATACCCTAATAATTGAATCAATCCATCTCATTGAGGGTCTTCATTTCATCAAGGATCTTCATCTCTTACGCTATCCCTCCACCCACCCAAGCATGACATTCCTCTCTAAGGATCGGTCCTGCCTTGCAACATGTCTAAAGTGTGTCAGAAGAAGCTTCAGAATCTTTGCCTCCAAGGAGTAGCCTGGTATCACCCACTCCAGGTGGAATCTGTTTGTTGGGCTTCCTAAACACATGTCCTCTCTCTCTCTCTCATTGCTATAGCTGACCCTCCAGTGGATTTTAAAGATGTTTTAAATCACATGCGCGGATGTTTTCCATCTTTCTCCTGCCTGATTATCTGATGGATTTGAACTACCTGCTTTTGGGATTGGAGTGCAACTTCTTAACCACTTAGCTACCAGAACTCCCAAAAGACATATTAAATAGATAAATATATGTTCTTTACCCTAATATAACTTCAGTCTAGTAGTTGAAACATACACATAAAAAAAGAACATCTAGGACTGCTTGTGCCATTCAGAACCAATGCCATCTTGTTAGAGTGAGAAAAGTCTGAAATGCTCACGGGGGAAAAGACCCTCCTTGGCTTCATGCGCATAGGCCATTGACTCAGGAATTGATGGATAATGGACTGATAAAATAAAAATTATTTTCTTAAACATTTGCAAAGTTGAGAACTGAGTATTCTAGAAATATTTAATCAGAAGCAGAAAGAGCATGACACAGAGAAGAAGTCAATTTGCAGAAAGTTTTCAGGGAATAAGTATGTAGGTTTTGAAATAATTTAAAAATCAATAGCTCAAGGAAGTAGACTATTTCCAATTCTGGATTCTATGCCTTCATCTTTTGCCAGTGGCTGTATAAGAATTTCCATAATCTTTATATCCATGCAAATTTATTTCTGGCATTGCCAATGGGTCTTTGTTAATTTTTATGTCAATGTCTGCTGACCCCTTATTTTAAGTCCAACACTGAGGGTGTGTATCAAAATGTCTTTTACACGTGGAATAGCTCCTGAGACTTCATCTTTGAATCTTAAGCAGAAACAGACAGTAAAATAATGTTGAACAATGTGTTTGAATAAAGGTTTTCTTTAGCTTTTACCCCCAATTATTACCTAAAATATGAGCAGGAGAATAATTAAGATTATATAAGTGACAATCAATAAAAAAGTATATATAGTTCACATTTCTGTAATTTTACAGTAAGAGAACAGATGAAAGGGTGCACTGATTGGTGTTAACATTTCTTTAATAAAATAGAATATTTTTATCATAAAAATTCACATGAAATGTTCTACCGTACCTAATTGTCACCTTGTTAAATCATGATGTATTCATAGATTCCCATCTTCTTTCTATGTAGTTACTTATTTCCATGGAGCCTGTCATTCTAGAATATGAATATCCTGCCATCATATAGAGCATAATAAAATGTAAGGGAAAAACTTGCCTTAGAATTTTTTTTTTAGTGCAGTAAGCTATGTGGTTGACAGGTGAAGGGTGGAAAAATTATCTGTGCAGAACCTTCAGGGTCCTTAAGCCACCAGGATATGAAAAAAAATGTGTAAGTTGCAAAATGCAGCTAGATGTTGAAGTGTCTCCTTAATTTCCTCGTGTCACTGGTTTGTTAAGATTTCCAAAACTGACTGGAGGACCGCTGGCTTCCAACTCAATCAGCGTATCCTACTATAACCACGGGTGTCAAATACTGATGTTACCAACTGAAGCAATCTTTGTCTCTGTAAAATATTTTATTTTCCTCAGACTTGGCTGCTTCTAGGAATTTAGCACTTTCTTACTAACTAAAACATCTTAACAATAATATCTTTCTGGTACTAGGGGCTTCCATTGTTTGGGAAGACAAAAGTTGTTGAAACTATACTTCCATCTTCTGACTATTTAATTTCTTCACTCAAGAAATCATTGTCCTTGGGTCAGAACTATCTCGTAACTGACCTTCCATTTGGTTTTCGAGGCTGCAAATCTCCTGGAAAGAGATTTCCAATTTTTCTCCTGAGAAGCCACTGGTAGATTTTAACTGTTTCTGGATTAGCGGGGTGATTTCCCATGGTCCAGGCCTCCAGAGCTTAGAAAGAGTAAATCTTTGTAGTTACTATACCATCATGTTCGTTTTTATAGTCTATGGTACATAAGCCATTGTATCTAATTTCTTAATAATTAGTTTCTTTGAAAAGTTATTATTTTGGAAAGTAGACAATTTGCTTTCAATGTTTTATTCTTCATAACTTATTATTTTTTATGCCACATTTATTTACAGTAGCAATGTGTATCGTTTCAGTCTCTTATTTTAAAACTAACCATTTTCAACTAACTATTCAAATCCTATCTGCATTTGTTATTACTGTTTTTCTAATGAGTCAGTCTTCATTGAACAAAAATTTCTGTTTTGGAAATTGTAGAAAACTAGAGTTATTTAACTCTGAACAAGTGCTAGAAGCATCATTTAAGACTTACAATATCTACTTTTAATTATTAATACTTTTGATCCAGCAAAATACATGTTTATCTTTCTCTGTATCTGTACAGGGAGCTCGAGTTTTTAGTACTATGTAATTGTGCTTCCAAGCCAAAGCTCCAGCTGCACAGGGGGACAAAGAGGGAAATCTCCTTTCATGTGATTTTCAGCCTCTGGACACAGTTAGAAGGTCAACTGTGAGTCAGTTCTGAATCTATGACTCACAAAAATAGCAACAATACTAACATATCTATATAGATAACTAGATAGATAAAATACATCCCTGTAATATATAAAATATTAACTTAATCCCTTTTTATAATATTTTAAAGAATATATTGAGCATTCTTTCATTTCACATTAAAGTGCATAAGATAATCAGTAAAATAAAAGAACTTTACTGTTTGACAATTACCAACTTTACTTAATAAATTTGGAATTTACATTATTATTTACCATGATCTCTTTGATATGAAAAGCTCAGAATCCTTCCATATTTCACATGTATTCTAAAATGTCAACCATGGATTCAAAGTTTGAATCACTTTACAGATGCTTCTTAGGCAGCAGTGGCTATCAGTATTAAGAAAATAACAATATGGCATACCCTGTAGGGAACTGTACAGCTAATTCAAAGTCTGAGTCTCACTAGAGGCTTGATATAGCTCAAGTTATGTCGGAGAAATATGGGAAATTTCCTCCTGTGCATTTTAGCCATGGAAACTCAATGGAGGGTCAACTATGAACTGGTTCTAATTGAATGGTAGTATGTTTTTTAATATACAAACACCAAACTAACTTTAATGTACTCTCACTCACTCCTATCAAGTGGTAACCCAGTCATAGCTACCACTGATTGGGTTTCCAAGGCTGTAAATTGTACTAGAGAAGATTGCACGTCTTTCTCCTGAAAAGCCTCTGGAGGATTTAACCCAGAGGGGTGTGACCCTTGAGTTAACAGGTCAGCACCCTGTGGATTATGCCACCAGTATTCGTTCTGTAATGTAGAGTCAGAACCAACCTATAGCTGACTCTCTGGTGGATTTTCAAAGGCAGTTCGTTGCACAGGGGGAAATTGTCCATCCTTTTCCTTCATAGAGGCTAGGGGATCAAACTATGTACCTTTGGGATTGCAGCACAGCTTCTTGCCACTAGGCCACCAGAGCTCCCTTTTTAATGTACTGTTGTTGTTAAGTGCCTTCAAGTCACTTGTGACTCATAGCGACCCTATGTACAACAGCTCTGAAACGTGCTCTATTCTGAGTCAACTTTATTGTCTCTGACACACTGACCTCCATTAACCCAGTCACTGAATCAATCCATCTCATTGGAGGATCTTCCTCTCTTGTGATGTCCCTCCACCCTTCTAGCATGATGTCCTTCTCCAAGGACTGGTCTCACCTTGCAACATGCCCAAAGTATGTCAGGCGAAGCTTCAGAATCCTTGCCTCCAAAGGAGCAGCCTGATTTTCACTCTATCCAGATCAAACCTGTTTGTTCTCCTACTTTCTGCATGATGCTTGATTGCAACCATGATTATGGTTATAATTCTGATTTTGCAATTATAATTTCACCTGTTAGGTCCAACATGTTTCTTGAATTAATGGGACAAAGTCCAAACTCTGTAATTTTCAAGCTGATGAATGAGATGATCTGAATAATGCACGGACACACACATCACACACAGAGTCACTTTCATACTATAAAATAACTTAATAAGAAATCTCCAGCTAAAAGTTGTACCTGAAATTGCTGTTGTTGATTGCCATTGAGTCATACATGACTCATAGCAACCCTATGAACAAAAGACCTAAAATCTTTCCGTACCTAACATAATTTCTCCAAGTTCATAGAGTTTCTAAAGATATGTGGTTTAAGAAGTGGATGCCACTCCTACTTCCTAACCTGTCTTAAATTGGGAGCTCCACCAAATACATGGGAAATCGCCAAGGCATTTGACACCCCAATGGCACCAAGTTCAGCATTACAACAAGCCCTGATTGTCTTAGTACAGCAAATTGACAGAAGAGTGCTGTACAACTTAGAAGAATGTTCCTCCAAAATATAAGAACCCTCTAGGATGTCTTGTTGACATTAAAAAAGAGGCTTAAATAAAACAACCAGACATTCCATTCAATTATTAACCAAAACAAATTCATATTACAAATCATTTTACAAATTCCTGCTGTATCACCCAGTTGTCAAAATGGAGAGGAGAAAACATCCATGTAGGCTCAGTAGAATACCGTATCCTGAATAAGTAACACAGCTTTAGAGACCATCATCTTGTCCCTTTCATAAACAGGACATAATAAAAATTAAGTGACACATATATGTACAGTTATTTCCACCTTGAACATACCTGGTGGCAAATAAAGTTCTTATCTGACTGTGGATGTATTTAAGCATGGTTTAGGAATCTTTTATGAATATCTAACTTCCTATAATCATATCATTAATTTTAGTAATAGTTTAAATATTAGTAATAGATTAAAAATTAGTAAAATCAGTTCTGTTAATGATAGGTTAAAAATTATTAAATTCAGTTCTGCATATCCTCAGCACTGGTGAGCAGATACCTATTAAATTTTTTAAAAAGTGAAAAAGACTTTCTGTACCATCTTAAGAAACAATTTTATATGTATTTTATGTGTATATGTGCTTGAATGGAAAGGAAAGTTGCACTCCAACTCAGTGTTTTTAGTCCCAGAGGCAATTATTCTTCCTATTATTATGAAGCATCTCCCTCTAAGTAGCACAACAGGGAAAACAAACCCCATTTCAGTCTCAATTTAAGTTTAATTCCCAGCTGGAAGTTGAAATGAAGCTGTAATGAACTTCAACTTTCAGCAGGGATTATCTCATGCATGCATGTAACCGTGTTGAGATACAGCAGTGGTGATTTCCAGATCCTACTCCAAAGATATTCAGTCCTTCAGAAAAAGAAGAAAATCAAAGTGTTGTGGCTCGGCATTTTATTCCATGGCATGCCGGGCCGTCAGCTAGATTTCATGTTATTTTACTTTGCATTTAATGAAGAATGACAGAATAGCATGTAATATGGTGAGAGGATATTTTAAATGGCTTATAGAAGACTATTTCCATCAAAAATTTCTAAACTACGACATAAGGCATCAGCAATGCTATCAGAAGAAAAAATATATATACAAGTGAGAATTGATTAAAACAATTGTAAAAAACCTGGCATATCTCCCCAGTGTTCAAATAAATCCTGAAAACCACTTAAGCTTTTAGGAAGAAGTATTTGTTTTTCATCTGACTCGTGTGTATTTTCTCATCTTTCTTACAGTTAGAGAAGAGTAAGATGAGGGTGTGATACTGTCTTAATTGTAAAAATAAAATATCTTTCTTCCTTAAAGTAATTGTAAAATTGCACAAATTTTAAGAAAGCCTTAGATCTAGTTTCATACTAAATGAAAAGAAAATTGAGATATTAATCTAAGTTAAATGCTGTGAAAAAGTATATTTTACCTAAATGCATACATTAAAAGAAAATAAGACAGGGACCAGAATTCAGACAATTGTATTGATTCCTTTTTGTGTATCATCAAGATCTTAGAACATGGCTACTAGCTTAAGTAAATGGTTTTGTTCCTACTGTATTAAGTCTTATTTTTTTTCTCCTGAACTTTTCAGAGAACCAAATCCTAATTCACATTTCTCAGACACTAATTATCTTTATTATGGTTATAAGTGTTCAAAAAAAAGTTGCTTCTCTCATCTGTATAAACTTTAAGCAGTCACAATACAAATTACATTTAAAATTTAAAAATATTAACATTAACACTAAAGCACTAAAGTGAATAAAAGTAAAAGTATTTTCATGTGAAAGTCAATAAAATTATTTTTTAAAAGTACAATTTGACAATTAATTACAAAGTAAAATCATAGAAATAACTAGTAAAGACAAAGCAAAAATGTGCTTCTAGCTATTGAAAGGCTTTGTATATTGATATCTTAGAGAAACTTCATCATAGAGGAACGTGTTTTAATTTGTGAACTGGTACTGCACATGAGAATCAGTGCTCATTCAACACTGGCAATTTGGAGAAAACAAGTTCAGAAATTCAGTCTTAGGATACGAGACCTTTTAGGGAGTATAAATTTCTAAAATAAAGCTATTTTGCTTAAAAGAATGTTTAATGAAACTATACACAGTATTCTTGGGTTGTAAAATTTTTGGATGATTAATATTATTTGGAAGCAGGAGAGGCATTTACTTCCTAAATAGCATGCCCCTGAAAACTCTATGAACTTTGATAAATGTCAATAGTTGTAGAGGGGCTGCAGGCCTTTTGTTTATAGGGTCTCCATGAGTCATGCTTGACTCGAAGGCAATCAACAACAACAATAACAACAATGTTACTGTGTAATTATTTGTCCATGTAAAGCAGAGATATGACAACTCTCTTTTCATTTGTTTATGCAAATGTTTTAGTTATATTCATCAATATAGAAAAAAGTGAATTAAGTAATCACGCAACAGTTTTTTTAAAAAAATATTCTGATTAAGTAATTCCTAAGGAATTACTAAGAAACTGGCATAATAATAAGGCAGTATCATATTTTTTCTTTAGAAATAATTATGTATGTTAAATTATTCAACAATTTCTCTAATCATTATCTCAATTATAAGAGATTGAATACTTATCATTATTCAAGGTACAAATATTTGAGCAAAACCTCATATATATTAATGATTTTTTAATTGAAAGTATCGTAGCAAAACACTATTAAAATTAAGTAATTATTTCAGGTAGACCAAGATGAATTATAAGACTGAATGACTCATTCATTTGTTATAAATATGATTAATTTAGACATGGAATAGAAACATAAGGAAGATAATATATAATAATAAAAGCAAGCAATATTTTTAAATGAAACTATTTTTTTGAAAAAATTATACTATTCATCCACTTTCCATTTATAAAAGTATTTGTTGTTGTTGTTGTTAAAAGCTGTCTACTTAGAGTTCACTCATAACTGATCCTCCAGCAAGTTTTCAGAGGCAATAAGTCTTACAGGAGGCAGTAATCATCTAAAAGGAGAGTGCCCATTTTTCTAATCTAGAACAGCTGGTGGATTCCAACCCAGTGCCTTTGGATTGGCAGTGCAACTCCTTGCTATTAAACCACTGTTGTAGTTGTTATGTGCCATCGAGTCTCATGTAACTCACAGCAAACCCATGTACAATAGCTTTGAATCCTGCCTTATTGTGAGCCAATCTGTTCATCTCCAACAGACCTATCCCTGCTTCTTCAGTCATTAAGTCAATCCATCTTAGCCTGGGTCTTCCTCTCCTGTGCTGCCTGACACCCTTCGGAGCATGATGTCCTTCTCCAAGGATTTGTCCCTCTTGGCCACATGCTCAGAGTATGTGAGAGGACCTTTAAAATCCTTGTCTCCAGGGAGGAGCTTTGTTTTACCCTCTGCCAGACTGACTTATTTGTTCTCCTGGCTGTACATGGTATGTCCAAGACTCTTTTCCAGCACCACAAATGAAAGGCATTAATTCTTTTTCTATCATCCTTTGTCATTGTCTAGTTGTCTGATGCATGGCAAGTAATTGCAAAGACCATGGCCTGAAACAGACAACTATAGTATCCAGTCCAATATCATTGCTCTTCAGCACTTCAGAGAGGTCCCTGACAGCAGATTTTCCCAATGTAATTTGTCTTTTGAGTTCCTGATTGATAGTGCCAAGAGTGTTGATTATGGAACCAACCTAGCTAATGTAGTTAACAACCTCAATCTTTTCTCCTTCCATCATGAAGCTGTCAGTTGGCCCAGTGGGTCTTTTTTTTTTTACTATTAAATTTTATTAGTTTTAATGAACATTTACAGGGATTTTGGGTTTTCATTCCTTTATTGCTGCACCATTCTCTCTAGCCTCCTCCCCAGTTTGTTCTTCTTCCCCCGCCATCCGAATGTCTGTTTTAATTGTCCAATTGCCACAGTGCTTGTCAAAGTCAG
>NW_006399803.1:12940883-12970805 GCF_000299155.1 Elephantulus edwardii
ACAATGAGTCTTTTTCCAATCTTGATGTCACAATCTCCTCCTAAAGTCCAGTCTCCCAAGTGATCTGTTCTGCCCATAGATTGAAAAGGTATGGAGATAGGGCACATCCCTGACGCCTACCTTCCCTGATGCTGAACCATTCATTCAGTATTTCCCTTTTCTGTTCTGACTACTGCTTCCTAGTTCAAGTATAGATTTCACTTGAGCACAATTAAGTGTTCTAGGATCCCCATTCATCTCAAAGTTAGACCCAATTTGTTGTGATCCATATAGTGAAATGCCTTTGCATAGTCAGGAATTGCTGAAATACACTAATATTACACACAAGCAAGCTCCTTAGTGTTCAATAGTTCCCACATTCTCTTGGGCCACTTCTTTGATTGAAAGGGAATATATATAGGTCTGTTCTTCAGTTGACTAGGTAGTTTTCCTTTAGATTTCTTGGCACAACCTGGTGAGCATGTCCAGGGCGGCATCTGTTGGCTGAAATATCTCAATTGGTATTTCAGCAATTCCTGGGGCCTTATTTATAGCTAATTCCTTCAGAGCAGCTTAGATTTCCTCCTTCATCACCATTGCCTCTTGATCATATGTTGCTTCATGAAATTGTTTTGTGTCAGTCAATTCTTGTTTGTATAGTGGCTCCATGTACTCCTTCCATCTCCTTTTGATGCTCCCTGGGTCATTCAATAATCTGTCCTCAGCATCCTTAAGTATTGAAACTCAAGGCTTGAATTTGTTCTTTGGTTCCTTCACCTTAAGAAATACCAAGTGAGTGTAGCCCTTTTTGATTTTCTGACGTCAGCTCCTTGAACATTTTCTTTTAATACTTAGCTTTGTCTTCCAGAGCTGCCTTTTGAAATCTTCAGTTCATCTCCTTAACATCTTGAGTTCTTCCCTTTGCTTCTTTTGGCTTCTTAATGCTCTAATGCAGTATTCAGAGTCTCTTCTGACATCCATCTTGGTGTTTTCTTCATCCTCTGCTTTTAAAATGACTCTTTGCATTCTTCATGGATGATATTCTTGATATCCTCCTACAGATCATCTGGTCATTAATGTTTAAGGTCTCAAACCTGCTTCTGAGATGGTCTTTAAATTCTAGTAGAATAGACTCGAGGCCAAATTTTGTTTCTTGTGAATTTGACTTGATTTTCTTTAGCTTCCATTTAAAGTTGCATATGAGGAGTTCATTGTCTGTTCTTACATGGTGTGAAATTCATTAGGATGTAGTTTTCTAAAACAAAAGATTGTCAGTGTTGATTACATTTAACCCTCAAACTTATATAAAAGGATAAATACAAACTCTTCAGGGCCACACTGTAGGGAGTGATGCCAATTATGCAAAGAGTCCACCTCCTCTGTAGTTTGAATCCGCTGGAGGTCTGAGGCAGAATGATGGGCGATCTCCTCCTGTGTGATTTACAGCCTCTGAAAACACATTGCAAGGCCAGCTATTTGTCTGTTTCTACCCGAGAAAAGTCAGTTTCAGTTGTTTCATTTTTTGTTCTGTTTTTCACCTGGGCCACTACTAGGTTAACTTTTAAATCTTGTTTGATATTATCAATTCAGGATTTTTCACAAACTTCTTAGCACCTGGTGTTAAAAGTAATTTCCTTTTATTTCATTATTTAGAAAGAAAATAGTTGAAATAATACAAATATTTTAGCCATTAAGTCTGAAACTTAGCAAGAGTAACCCCTCCCCTGACTAAAAAAGTCATTGAAATTAGCTTCTGATATTAATGGCCTTTTTCATGGATATGACCCACAGACCTTCACTAATTGGTGTTTGGTTGGGAATAATTATTTATAGTGCTGGGCTGTCTTCCATATTTCTTCAGAGTTGGCCTTTACTTACATCTTTCAAAGTGTCATTCATTAATTTGAACACAGAAGTAATTCCTGCTGATTGCTTTAATAACCTTTCTGGAAAGCAATATACTTTATTTTGACCACATAACTACAAAACTTGTATTTCAGTCAAGTGCAATTGCTGAAACCAAGTCTTCAGTCATTATATTACTTGTATTTCTTTGCTTATTTCTCCTCAGGATTCAGTATTCACACTATGTTCTTCTTGAAACACTCTTTACTGCTACTTTTAATAGGTTCTTTTCTTCCTAATGCTTTGCTGCTTAACTTCATCCAAAAATGTATAGAAACTATTCTATTGTAGATCACTGTTAACTATCTCATTGTAAAAGTTAGTGATGTAAAAATAAGTTAATAGTGTTGAAATTGTTATTTTTCATTTTATCACCCTTTTCCAAACATAAGTCACTACTTGTAGACCTGCTTTTAAGGAAAAGTAATTATTAAAACCATTCATTTTCTATTTATGCAATATTATTTGTGGAAGAAAGATGAGACAACCTGCTCCCTTAACAAGTCTCATTAACCCATTGGAGTTGACAAGCACTCAACAACAGTGAGCTTAGTTTTGGTTTGGTTATAGCTCTTAGAATATTACTTATATATGCCCTAGCTGAAAAATAAGATATAGCAAAAACCTAGTATGTTTGGAGATGTTGTAAAATGTTAAAGCCAAAAGTTCATTACATAAAACAAAACTATAGAAGATAACAAAATTTGACTTAACGTTTACTTAATATGCTGAAATGAAGTTGCTTTAGCACAGTGTGACTTACCTAGGTTTACTGTAATATGGACATAGGATTATAATGTCTTCTTTATAACTAATATAAACATTTTCTAGTGTTCATAGTTCACTTTGATTTGGCTCAAAATCTGTATGAATGTATTAAACCAGTGTCTCTTGTTCTTGCGTTGCCCATGTTAGTAGCTTCTGCATGTTGTGACAGTATAACCATAAACAGTGGTATGCACCTCATTTGCTTGTTTGGTGATGGAAATTCTTATTATTTCTTACCCTCAAGGGTTTTGGGGGTTTTGTTTGTTTGTTTGTTTGTTTGTTTTTGCATTTTGATTTTTACTTGGATGAATTCTCCCCATCATATTTTTATTATTTCAGCAATCTCAAAATTAATTTTTTGTCCAGCATTTCAGTTTTAATTTGCCCTGCACAGTATTTCTAACCATGCTTGTGTATTTTAAGCTTTTTTTTTTTTTTTCATTTCAAATGTATTATATGCTATACTGTGGTCCTACAGTGGTTTTTGAGGTGTTTTGTGGTGTTGTTTTTTCCTGGCTAGCAAGTTCCTTTCTTATTTCTTCTCCTGTTGTTGTTGTGTACTATAGAGTCAAACTGTCCCATAGCTGACCCTCCATCTGGTTTTCAGAGGCAATTATTCCCACAGGAGGAGGCTGCTCCTCGTATAGAGCAGCTGATGGCCTCAAACCACGTGCCTTTGGATTTGCAGCACAGCTTCTTGCCACGAGGCAATCAGATCTTCTGTTGTTGTTATGTGTCCTTGAGTCCCTTGCAACTCATAGCAACCCTATGTACAACAGCCCTAAACCCTGCTCTACCCTGTACCAATTGCATTGTCTCTGATGCACCTACACCCATTACCCCCCAGTCACCAAATAATCTCTCTCATCGAGGGTCTTTCTCTTTTGTGCTGTCCTTCTACCCTCACAAGCATGATGTACCTCCCCAAGGAATGATACCTCCTTGCAGCAAGCCCAAAGTATATCAGAGGAAGCTTCATAATCCTTGTCTCCAAGGAGCAGTCTGGTTTCACCCTCTTTAGGATGAACCTATTTGTTTTCTTAGCAGTCCATGGTATATTCAATACTTTTCTCCAACACCACAGTTCAAAGGCATCAGTTCTCCTTCTAGCACCCCTAGTCATTGTCCATCTCTCTAATGCAGAGCAAGTAATTGCAAAGACCATGACCTGGATGAGGTGCACTTTACTCTCCAAACTGACATTGTTGCTCTTCAGTAGTTAGGCGAGATCTCTGACAGCCGACTTTCCCAATAAAATTCATCTTATAATTTCCTGGCTGTTGGTATTAAGACTGCTGATTGTGGAGCTAAGCAAACTAAAGCTGTTAACAATCTCAATCTCTTCACCATCTATCATGATGCTGCCAATTGGCCCAGTGGTGAGAATCTTTGTTTTTCTTTCTCATCCTTCCATTGCTGCACCTTAGATTTCTCTTTTCCACTCACGTCACTTCTACTTCCCCAACCTCCTATATATACACACATACATGTAGCAAACAAGCAACTGTTACACAAACATGCAAAGGACCGTAAAATACTGCTACTGTTATTTCATTTTTGTTTTTTAATTTTTCAGTACAGAATCTTTTGCCTTTATGGAGCCGTAGTAGTTCAGTAGAAGGATAATGAAGATTAGTGGCATAAGATAAGAATTTCTGATATAAACCATTTACTGTCTAGTCAATACTCACAGTAACCCCATGGGTTTCAAATTATAACTCTATTCCCAATAAAGTTTAAAATAAAGTCAGCAGTTGTTTTTCTCTAATGGATAGCCAACCCTTTCTTGAAGATTCTGAGTGGATTCAGATCACCAACTTTTCATTTAACTGCCTATTATGTTAGCCATCATACACTAGTTGTGGCTGACATTGAGGAGAATGAGATTCCTGGAGCACTTGATTGTGCTCATGAAGAAAGCTATACCTGGCTCAGGAGGCTGTTGTGCCAAACAGAGCAAGGGAGCACTGCATGGTTTAGAATTAAGAAGGGAATGCGTCATGGTTGTATTCTCTCTCCATACCTACACAGTCTGTATGCCGAGCAAATTATTCAAGAGGTTAGACTCGATAAGGAGGAATGTGGCATCAGGATTGGAGGGAGACTTATCAATAATCTGCCTTATGCAGATGGTACAACTTTGCTGAAAGTGAGGAGAACTTGAAGCACTTGTTGAAGAGGATCAAAGAATGCAGCCTCAATTATGGATTGCATCTCAAAGTCAAGAAAACAAAGATTGTTACCACTGAACTGATAGCCAAGATCATGACAGATGGAGAAAGGATTGAAACGTTCAACAACTTCATCTTGTTTGGATCTACAATTAACAGTTGGTACCAGAAGTCAGGAAATCAGAAGACATATTGCACTGGGAAAGTCTACAGTTATAGACCTCTCAAAATTATTGACAAATAATGATGTCGCTTTGAGAATTAAGATGCATCTGATTCAGGCCATGGTCTTTCTGATCATTTACTATGTATCTAAGAGCTGGACAATGAGTAAGGTTGACAGAAGAAGAATTGATGCCTTGGTTTTGGTATTAGGGTTATGTTTGCTTCATAGAATGTCTCTGGATGTGTTCTTTCTTTTTCTATTTTTTTTCCAAATAATTTAAGTAGAATTGGTGATAGATCTTCTCTGAATGTTTAGTAGAATACAGCTATGAAGCTATCTGGTCCTAGACGTTCATATGGAGAAGTCTTTTATGACCTTTTCAATTTCCTCTTTTGTGATGGGTTGTTCAAGTATTCTATATCTGTCTGAGTCAATCTTAGTAAGGCATGAGCCTTAAAGAATTTCTCCATTCCCTATAGATTTTCATTTGGCTCTGTTGTGATGTCACCTCTATCATATCTTAATCCTATGTCTTTAGAACTATTGACCTTTTGGGTAGTAGCTTGATGCTTTACTGTGCCACCAGGATTGTTTTATTTGTGATGTGTGGATTTGCTATGTGCTGTCAGTCAGAAATGATTCACACTTGACCCTCCAGTGGGTTTTCAGAGGCAGTAAATCACACAGAAGGAGACTGCCCATCCTTCTCCTGCAGAGCAGCGAGGCGATTTGAATCCTTTGCCTTTAGAATTTCAGCACAGCTTATCACTAGGACACCAGAGCTTCTACCAAAAAGGTTTTTATTGATGCAATAAAACAGGCATAGCTGGTGAAAAATAGGCTGTGCAAAAAGTCAAAAAGAAAGAAAAGGGTTAGTATTCCTAGAAAGATAAGGTTGGAGATAAAACTCTTGCCTTGATGCCAATGTATAAACAAATGGCAACCTTTTTCATAAACTTTTTTACAAGCAGAGTTGATAATGTTTGTGAATGAATTGATTTATTTCCTTTCATATCCTAAATCTTTTAGTAGCTTGTAAAGTAAGTGTATCCGTGATCACAGGAGCAGTTTTGGAAAGACTTAATTTCACATTGTTTTAGGGAAAATGAACAAAAATACCATGGGGGTTTCCGAGGAATAGAGATCATAAATCATTCGTTCATGGTCTCCAGATCCCCCTCTCCCAGTCCTGTAAACATTCCCCACAGGAGTGCCCTGAATTATTGTTTTTCCTGAGACTCTCCAAAACTGGAAGTGTGAGTGGCAGTTTCCTTCCTCTGAGTGAGGGATGGGATGTGAGAGCAGATGGCCTTCTGAAGACTGTCATTAAAGTAATTGCTCTAACAAAAGCTCACTTCTCCTTCCCAGGAAGGACTGATGGTTCTTCAGTCTTCCTCTGAAGCCTCCATTATCTCATCTGAAAATGAAGGTGTGGGGCCAAATTGTCTCTTTGGGTCTGTTTTAGCTGCAACAATCTGAGTTTGAAGGAAAGCATTAGGCAATTTAGAGGGAGCCTAAACGGAGGAGAGAAGTGGGGAAAGTACCTCTTTTCCCGAGCTCTGTGCTTGTGTTTTATTCAATTGAATAAAAGAATCAATACTGACCTGCAGCAAAACACAAACCAAGTAGATGGAATACAAGAAACTAGGGTAAAGTTAGGATCCTCATTTTCTGCTAGAATGAAACTCTGAAACACTTTTCACTTAAATCAAGAAACTTAACTGAAAGCTCTTCCCATGATTTCACCACTATAGTTGATACTTTATGCTCTCTGGATAGTCATCTGTTTGGCAAAAATAACACAGATGTTTCAGAATTTATGGTAGAGATTTGTTGCAAGTGTCAAAGATTAAAGCTCTGTTAGACCCAGCCTGATTATTAGTTTTACTTCAGTTAAAAAATGTCAAGAGAAGGAAAAAAATAAATATAAATTTATATGGCATGTTGTTGTGAACCACAGTTATATGACATGTTGTTGTTGTGTACAGGGAGAGTCAGAAGTAACCCATAGCTGACCCTCCGGCGGGTTTTCAGAGGAAGTTAATTGCACAGGAGGAGATTGCCCAGCCTTCGCCTGCAAAGCAACTGGTGGCCTTGAACGCTTTTGGAATTGTGACACAGCTTTTTGCCACTAGGCCACCAGAGCTGCCTTACATGATATATTTGATATAATATAGTGCATATATCTTGCATTCCCTGCTGGCAAAATAGTTAAGCACTCAACTGCTAACTAAAAATGTAACAATTTGAACCCACCCAGTTTCTTTTAACATCTGTAGGTGTGACACTCCTTGGAGATCTCCATCTGTATGTGTAGGCCTTTTCTGTTGTCAAGAATTCTAGCAGAGATATGAGTCCAAACAATTTACTCCATTTCTATCCCTCATTCTAGGTAGGACGCAGGCGCACCCTCCTCAGCTTCCCACAATTTTTAACTAACGGGTTTAAAGATGATCGAGGCCACACTCTAGAAAAATTCTCTTTGCATCAGATAAAGTCTGCAGTGGGATGAAGGGTGTTGCATTCCACCCTAATACTGTAACAGTTATTTGGTTTATCAGATCCTGGGGGTATATTTACATATTTCTACATTACATAATTGCATACATGTATTCTGAGGAAACACAAGTCAATCCATGACAAACACTGAGGATTATTTAGCCCAATTTGAGGGAGGGTCTCTAATTTCATGTTCCATCTACTTCCCCATCTCTTCCCTCCTCTTCTTTCTCATCACTCTTAGTCTGCCACTTTGTGTTGCTTATAATTTCCCACTTGGAAATTTGAACGTGGAACTTTTCCCTTTCAAATACCTTTGCTTATGCTGACGTATTCTACTTCTAGTTCTTGGCTCTGTTCCTCTATCTTTGCTACCTCTTTAAATCTTTCAAGCTCTAGCTTGGGTGCCGTAACTAATTTACTCATTACTTTTAAGTTAAAATCTAATCATAGCTGGCGCTCCAGCAGGCTTTTTGGAGGCTGTAAATTGCATGGGAGCAGGTTGCCCATCTTTGTCCTGCAGAACAGCTGGTGTATTATTGGAAGCAACTGCCTTTGGGCTGACAGTGCAACCTCTTACCCACTAGGCCAGCAGCGTTCATGAAAATGACCAAGAATTTTGAAGGCCAAAGAATTTTGTCTTGTGTCCCAGCACCTGGTTACGGCACCCTCATTCTAGTTGAGGCTTGTTGCAGTTTTAAGTTTATTGAGGCTCTAAATCATATATTTATCAACATCTACTTTTTAAAATTAAATTACTTCAGCTGACATTACAGATTACTTTATCATGACTATATTACACAGATGACACAACCTGGCTTTCTGAAACTGAGGAGAAATAAAGTACTTGCTGGAGAAGGTCAAGGACTGCAGCCTTCAATGTGTTTTGAAGCATAACATCAAGAAAGCAAAGATTCTCACCACTGAGCCAATTGGCAGCATCATGATAGATGATGAAGGGATTGAGATTGTTAATAGCTTCAGTTTGTTTGGTTCCACAATCAACACTCTTGGTACTAGCAGCCAGGAAATTAAAAGATGAATTGCGTTGGGAAAGTCTGCTGTCAGAGACCTCTCCAAAGTACTGAAAAGCTGGACAATGATTAGGGATGCTAGAAAACAAATTGATGCCTTTGAGCTGTGATGCTGAAGAAGAGTATTGAGTATAGTATGGACTGTTAAGAGAACAATCAAGTTTGTCCTGGAGAGGGTGACATCAAGCTGCACCTTGGAGGCAAGGATTCTGAAGCTTAGGCTGACATACTTTGGATATGTTGCAAGGCGAGACCAATCCTTGGAGAGGGACGTCATGCTTCGGAGGGTGGAGGGACAGGCCAGGAGAGGAAGACCCTCAATGAGATGGACTGATTCAGTGATTGGGGTAATGGGAATAGGTGTGTCAGAGACAATAAGATTGGCACAGGATAGAGCAGAGTTTAAGGTGTTGTACATAGGGTTCTATGAGTTGCAGGCAACTCAGTGTCACATAACTACAACCATAGCTGCAGGAGCTCTGATAGCCCAGTGGTAAGAAGCTGTGCTGCAATTGCAAAGGCTCATGGTTTGAGGCCACCAGCTGCTGTGCTGGAGGAGCAATCTCCTCCTGTAGGATTAACTGCCTCCAAAAACCCTCCAGAGGGTCAGCTATGGGGCAGTTTCGGCTTTAAGTTATACAAAACAACAGGAGCAGAAGTGAGAAAGGAGGTTGTTAGCCAGGAATAAACAACAAAGTAAAAACCCTAAGAAACCACTGTTTGTTATGTGACTTGATGGTACATAACAACAATAATAACATGTTCCTCAGCTTATGACAGATGTCCAAATTGCTATAAAAATACATAATTTACACTTACTATTTAAATAATTCTTATATATAGGAACTCAGATGTGTAAAAAGAAGCCTATAGAGTAAATTATCCTTCCTCAATATTTGGGGGTTTTTTTCTGTATTTTTTAAGTTATTAATTTTAATGAACATTTACAGAGATTTTGTATTATAAAATAGCTGTTTGATAGATTTTCATTCTTCTTTTTTAAAGAAAATGTTGGAGGCTGCAGGTAAATTTACTGTTTTTCTATAATGTGTATCTCTCTCTGTTTTTCTGCCAAAGTTTCTGTGAGAGACAGGGGCAGCAGACCCATGTGAGTGGCTTCCACTCTGAGTCTTCCCTACAATTCTTCCCAGTGCTCTCTCTGCTCTCCTCCCTTTTGGAACCATGCTCAGTTTGCATCACCTTATGGCATTTTCATTTGTTCTCCTCTGTCCACCATGATCTTCACCTCATTCCTTCATCTTTCTCAGGCATCCTACTCAAAGGCCATCTCCCCAAAAGGTTTTCCCTGGCATTATAAACTATGGTAGTATTCTTCCCCTTCTGCCTTCTGGTCTTTTACCCATATTTTTCCTTATAAGTTTCTAATATTCACAAAATTAAAACCCATTTTTTATTTCCTTGTTGTCTTATATATTGGACTAAACATGTTTTGTGAAGGTGAGCTATTATATCCATACCTGTTATAACAGTTCCAGACCTAAAGTACTTATAGTCATTGCATAAATTTGGAACTGCCTCAGAGCTGACCCTATGTGGGGTTTGCAAGCTGCAAATTACACAGGAGGAGATTGCTCATCTTTATTCAGAGGAACCAAGGATGGGTTCAAAACCCTAGAGAGGTGAGCCCTCTAGGTTGGCAACACAACTCCTTATGGACTAGGTCACCAGATACTCTGCTAAGTGGGAGCTCTGGTGACCTGCGGGTAAGAAATTCCACTGTGATCCCAAAGGCATAGGGTCTGAATCTATGAGCTGCTCCCGGAGAGAAGGATGGGCAGTCTCCTTCTGTGTGATTTGCTGGCACTGAAAACCTGCTGGATGGTCAACTCTATCGCAGTAGGACACAGCAACAACAGTAAACTATGTCTTGAAAAAATAAGTGAATTTTAAAAAATCCTGTTTATATTTTTTATCCCAGTCTTTTCCCCCTCCTATGCAATTGCAGATATAAGAGAAAATGCCATTTTAATGAAGTTTTGTTCTATATCCTTTTAGTAACCAAGAACTGCATATCAAAAAAGGAAAGAGCTTCAAAGCAAGATGCATGGTCAAACAACACTACTTATATTGATATAGCGACAACGTACAGTGTATATGTGCATGTTTTAATACAAAACATTAAAAATATAAGCATGAAATAGCAGAATTATGGTTATAAAAAACAGAAGGACATCTTTAAAGAAATGTGTTGGACCCAAAATCTGGTGCCAGATAATTAAAGGCCATTAGTCATTCTTACAAATTAAAAACAAAGAAGCCAAATATTTTTTTCCAGCATCGTAATCTTGATAGTCATTTGTGTTGATGAAGTCCTCTAATTAGTAGCATTTATATTTATGTGATTATTGGAAGGCTTAAAAACAAATAATCATATGACATGTGAGTGTGAGGCTGTTCCAGAAGAATTAAATACTGTGTTGGAATTTTTATTTGATCATACTTTATAAACTGTTAGGATCTACACCACATCTGGCTTTAAAACTATACAAGAATATTACTTCAAACATAGCAGCAACACAGATATTTTTATTTATTATGCCATTAAAACGTTGGTGCTAAAAATTTCAATCTTGGCCCCTATATAAACTTTCTTTATAATTCATTGAGAATATATTATAAAAATCCTGATTGTAACACAAAATGAGAAATGACTGCAGCTCTTAAGACATTTTCTTCCCGTAGTCCCCTCCTTCCTATCCTCACACACCTGAAGTTTAGTTTTATAATCTGATGCTTTGTACACAGTGGATGCTTATCTACTAAGTTTTTTTCTTATAAACAGTGATGATATTGTAGGTGCCACTGTGTTCAGTATGACTCATAGCGACTCTATGAGCAGCAGATCTGTGCTCTGTCCTAGCCTCTGTTGTCCTCACAAGCTCACAATGAGAGCTCCCTACTTAAAGGTTAGTTCTCACACAATGAAAGACAGATATTTTATTCTGAAAACAAAAAGGATTAATTATGCCAAAATTTCTTCTTTGCTTACTTTTACTTACTCTTTCCTGAGTCTATTAAACTTACCTATATAACCTAAAAGAATTACAGCTGTACTTTTAGCCCTTGGAGATTCTCCTATGATCTTTCTTTCACCATCAGTTCTCTGGATGTAGTAGTTAAAATACAGTATAATGATACATCCCAGTTTCATTCTTCATTCATCAGTTGCTTATAAAGCAGTTGCTACTCCTAAAATTCTACTGAAACTCAAAAGCTACAGGTAATTTAATTGTCATGAACAATGGTCTCACTCTGCATCTTTCTTGTTATAACTATAGCATTTAATACGTAGACCACAACGCTAGCCTTGGCATCTGGGACTCTATAGTACCTCTCTCTCATCCATATCGGTGTTCTTTCTCTTCAGCCTTTCAAATGCAGGTGCTCCACTTTGTTTTTCCTGTAGCCTTTGTCTTTGTTGTTATCACATACTTTCTCCATGTGTAATTCCAAGAAAATATCATACCTATGTTGGTAAATTCCAAATTCAAAGTATAGATCCCTGATATCAATCCTGTCAAGTGTTACCATTCATTATACATCTATAACTAAGATCCGATCTCAAATTTAGTATCATGAATCTTACGTTCTAACCTGGAAGTACTTTTAAGCTGTTTTCTCTTTCTCTTTGGTTGTCTTCTATTTTAACTCCTGACATAGTTATTTTTAAAATCACTTTTTTTAAATCACTTGTTTTGTAATATGATCATTTTTCTTCTTCACTTCATGTCCTAGTCTAGATCATTTTTTGTCTTGAGTATGACAGCCCCTTCGTTCTATATTCATGCTGCAGTGCTGGCTCACGTCATTCTATTTGAGGATGCCAGGTATTGCCTCCCACCACACACATAGTGTCGTAGTCACTCGACTGCTCATGAATCCAAAGTGGTTTTCCATCTGCCAGCTAGAGAAAAATTAAAAAAATAAAAATTCGGCTGTCAGTCCTAAGCATAGCTTAATCCCATTTTAAAACAACTTAATTGATTGTCTTGTTGGGAAGTATAGATACTAGAAAATGGGGCTCTGCTGGTGTAGTGGTGGAAGGAGCTACACTGCCAACTCAAAGGCAGGCAGTTTGAATCCACCAGCTGCTGCACAGGAGAAGGATGAACGGTCTCCTCCCATGTGATTTACCACATCAGAAAACCTGCTGGAGGGACAGCTACGGGTTGGTTCTGACTTGATGACACATCATAACAACAACACATACTGGAAAAGAAAATAGTATCGAGTTTTCTTGCCATACTTGGTTTTCTTGCTACGCCTTTGTTATAATCTACATGGATTGTGAGTTATTCCTTTAATCCATTTTCTTGTTTTCATGTTATTTAGATACATACTAACCTAACCTGTTTTAGGTCTTGAAATTCTTTAAAACTTTACTATCCATCATTATTTGTAGCTTTTTTCCATAGCACAAAGTGGTAATAGAAATAAAACATACTGAGTTAACATTAAAAATCAGAAGTTATTTCTCTGTATCTTGCCTTTCCATAGTATAATGTCTTTGGGGTTTTTTTTCCCCCCATCAATTACATGATGTTACCAACAAACACTAAGAATCCTTGATTGTATCTTTTTCTCAAATAGTACCATTGAGCTATTTGTAAGGGATAGTGAGATTAAAGGGGGAATGTTGAAAAATGAAAATGGGAAAACATTGTGCAAAGGGAAGAGACCTTATTATCTGTATAGGGAAGATAAATACTCTAACGGTTCAAGAGAAGAACACTCTAAATTGATTCTATCACAGAGTTCAAAAGTGTAATTCAAAGTGAAGGTTTGAGACTACACAACACTGACAAATGTGATATAAGATGTAGCATTGGTTCATTCTCAGCTGCATCCATTGCAGATGAACCAAAGGTGACTGGAAGCAAAATTCCTTCCCTGAGGTTGACAGATACTGAATGATGGCTGCCTTCCAGTCAGCTCTCACCTCATAACCAGCCCAGGCACGATAGGATAGGACCATTGTGTTCTATAGGGTTGTCATCACCTGACTTTTCAGAAATAGACTGCTGGACTTTTCTTCTTAGACTTAGTTTGGAATATCAGGTAAAACCAGTTTGGTAATTTTCCACTAAAATATGGAAGGCAAAAATTATTCTACTGAAACCGTTCTCCCACTCCTACCAATATCAAATTTTTTTTATTGTTATGTATCGATGAGTCATTTGAGGCTCATGGCAACCCTATGCACAATAGCTCTGAACCCTGTACTATCCTGAGCCAATTTTGCTGTCTCTGAGACCCCTACTCCCATAATACCAGTCAGTATGTCTATCTGTCTCCTCAAGGGTCTTCTCCTCTTATACTGTCCCTCCATGCTTCCAAGCATAATATCCTTCTCCAAGGACTGGTGCCTCCTGGAAACATGCCTACAGTATGTGGCATGCAGATGCAAAATCTCTGCCTGCAAAGAGCAGTTTGGTTTCGCTCTCTCCAGCACAAACCTCTTAGTTCTCTTGGCAGTCCTAGTTGTCATTAAATCAGGGTCAGCTCATGGGAAACTCTGTCAGGTTGAAACTGTATCCCATTGGGTTGTAAATATCTGACTTTTCAGAAATAGTTTGTAAAACAACTAAGCAATTTATAACTGTGAAACAATATTTCAAATCGAAAAGTCTAAAATTTCCATTAGGGAGAAGAATGAAGAAAATCTGCCTGGCATTTTCTCCAGGACTCACTCATATGTGATGTTCATAAGTTGTTCCTGCTTAGTAAACAGCTAAAAGCCTATGAGAAGAAGAAAAGGGGGGGGGGAAGACCAAAAAAAGTTAATTGCTCCATAAATACCATGTTGGTTTATGAAAAGTAGCTTTTATTTCTTAGAAATAGTAGATGTTACACAACTGGGGAAACTTTCATTATGAATAATCCTTAAAAAGATGCTGAACAAGAATGAGGACTTTCTTGTCCACCTTTCACATAAAGGTACAAGGATATAATGAAATCCTACCTATTATTGGATTTCTAATGACTAAATAGTTCAATTAAGAAAATTGTGGGTTTTGCTTTGTGTATTTCACTTTCATCAAGACTGTAATAATACTCTGAAAATGTCTTATAGTTATTTCATACCCATAGTCTAAGTGACTATTTGTGTCTTTTTTACTCCGATAATAGACACCCTTTTGCATCATGCCAACAGTTTTTCACATATAGGAACAGGCCCGGTTAACACAGAGTTATGTGGTTTTAACTATACTAACAAGTCACCTCCACAGAATGATGGTCAATCTTCTCCTATGTGAGTTACTGCCTTTGAAACCCGTTGAAGGATCGGCTGTGAGTCATGTCATTTTCAACGGACCACAACAGCAACAAGAAGTCACAGGTTTAATTGAGATGTTGCTCTTTTGTGAGGTGTTATCTGTTGCATAAATGGAGAAAATAAGGGGCAATGCTTTGTCAGTAAAACTCACTCCTCACATGATCATAGAGTTCTGATGGCTTTTGTGGTATGGAGCTGTACTTTCCACCCAAAGTCACATGGTTTGAATCTACCAGCTGCTCTGAGGGAGATGGATGACCATTCCCCTCCCGTGCTGCAATTTATCACCTCTGTGTACCCACTGGAGGGTCAGTTCTCAGTTGGTTCCTATTTGATGTCAAACAAGAACAACCTCACATGATCAGCAGTGATTTCTCTGGAGGAATATCTGGGTAGACTTAAACCTACCCAAACTTTTGGTTCAAAGTGAACACATTAACTGTTTGCACCACTCAACAAATGGTAAAGAAGGTGGGAAGGGATTGCAAACCATAGGAAACACAGAAAATTGAACACCAACAAGCCAGGAATGTAGAACAACTGCCTCTTGAGAGTTAGGAGTTTCTGTCTCTTCTTGCTGTGCTGTTAAAAATATTTCCACTGCCCTGCAGATATATATGCACCACTGTTATTTTGACAAGGTTGGTTCCCTGTGGACAGCTGGGTTACATCTGGTCTTTCATTCCATAAAACTCTTGGGGAAATGTTCTTAGAATTCAATTAGAGTACTAGTTTGGCAGCTTTTCATATATCTGCATGGGTAGGACGTCTGGTGGCCTAGTGGTAAAAAGCTGTGCTACAATCCTAAAGTCACATGATTCAAATTCACCAGCTATTCCATAGGAGAAGGATGGGCAATCTCCTCCTGTGTGATTAACTGCCTCTGAAACCCAACTCAATGGTCAGCTTAGAGTTGGTTCCAACTCATCAGCACACAACAACAATATGGATGCTTTAGTATTCAGTAGAACTTGGTAGAGGGTCAAGTAAAGACAGGAAAATGGCTCTGTTAGCATAAATGCAAGATGATGGTAGATTGTAGTTGCGTTATAACAATGGAGATAGCAAAATTGGTCTGACATGATGGATAAATGTAGGATATAAAGAATATACAATAAGCAAGGAGCATTGAGGTACTTGGTATTGAAATCTAAGAGTGAGTGTCACCTCCAGCAGTGGGAAAGAAGGGAAGAACTGATTTAACTTCGAGGTAGAATGGAAGGAAATTAAAATAAGCTTTGGTCTTATTACCTTAAAATACCAGTTAGACATTCATGTGGTAGGTGCCGTCTGGTAGACTATGATTCGTATCAACCACATAGACAACAGATTGAAACTTTGCATTAGCCTTGTACCATTTTCACAGTCTCTTCCCTGGTCAAGCCCATTATTGGGGTCACTGTGCTGGTTCGTCTTGTTAAGTACTGCCCTCACTTTTGCTATCATTTCTAACATGAGGTCTTTTTCTAAGTACTGACCCTTCTGGATAATTTGCCCAAAGTATGTGAAATGATGCTTCACCATCCTTACCTCTAAGGAGCACGGTGGTTATATTTCCTCCAAGACATTTTTTTGATATATGGAAAATATTTATAGTAATATATATATATGATGTATATAATATATATGAGATATCATATGATATATGAACATATATATAATATATGTGATATATTAAGACACTTCACCAACACCACAATCCAAAGACATCAATTCCTTTTCTATCTTCCCTATTCATAGACCAATATTCACAAACATATATGAAGCAATTGAAAATACCATGACTTGGGGCCAGGCCCATTTTAGGCTTTTAGCTTATATCCTTGTTCTTTACTACTTTAAAGACTGAAAGAGATCCAAATTTGTGTCTATGCTCCCCTTCCAAAATAAAAGGTAATTCATTAAAATGTGACAATTATTGAACAGTATCATTAACATTGTGTGCAAGTAAAATCATGCTGGAGATGGTTTTACAAAACCGGTTGATATCAACACTGCCAAGAGCTCAAGTTGGGCTCAGAAGAATCCAGTGGAGATACAGTGAACATCCAGAATTCAGTGACGAATTCTCAACTAGAAATGGAAGTTTAAAATTCATTAGCTGAAAAGTGATGTTGAAGTTACAGAACTTATTCAAATTATTTCAAGGATATGTAGAATAGAGCTTAAGAAGTAGAGACCTGAATCCTGATACTCGAGGACAACATGGGAGAGAAAGGAAGGTAACATAACTGATTGCTGCACGTCTGACTATGTATATAATTCCGCACAATAATTGAAACTTAAAACTTGACTAGACAGAAAGGACTGTTTTTTATATAATCCCCATGAAAACTCTATTGAATAAATTATAACATTGTCAATTGAGTGAGGTGAAGATGGAGCTAATAGAAGTTAAATAATGGAGCATAGTAGACTTTCTTCCATATTCAACACATTGAAATTTTATTCTGTACTACTGATACCTGCCACAGTTCTCAGGCAGCATTCAGAATTGTTGTTGTTGTTGTGTACCACTAAGTCAGAACCTACACATAGGTGACCCTCTGAAGGGTTTTCAGATGCAGTTAATTGCATGGGGTTGCACATCCTTCTCCCACAGAGCAGCTAGTGTTTTCAAAGTGTGTGTCTTTGGGATTGCAGCACAGCTTCTTGCCACTAGGCCACCAGTGCTCTCTACATTCGAAGTAGCATAAATTTTAATCTACTTGTTTAAATGAGTCTTTATCTTTTCAAGAGCATTTTATAAGGATATTAGATAAAGCTACAGAATAAATTGGTTTTCTATTGTTGTGGGTCATCTAATCTCCTATGACTCATAGCAAACCTATGTACAGCAGCTCTGAACCCTGCCCTATCCTGAGCCAGTCTCACTGACTCTGACACACCTGCTCTAATTACCCCAGTTGCTGTGTCAATTTATCTCATCTGAGATCTTCCTTTCCTGTTCTGTCCCTCCACCCTTCCAAGCATGATGCCCTTGGTCACATGCCCAAAGTATGTGAGACAGAGTTTAAAAATTGTAGCCTCCAAGGAAAAGCCAAGACAAACCTATTTGTTTCCTTGGTAGTCCATATATATGTTCAATACTGTTCTCCGGTACTACAACTCAAAGGCATCAATTCTTCTTCTTTCATCCTTAGTCTTTGTCCAGCTCTCTGATACAAGGCAAGCAATTGTGAAGATCTGATTAAAGTACATCTTTGTCTCTACAGTGACATCATTGCTCTTTAGCACTCTGGAGAGATTCCCGACAGCAGGCTTCCCCAATACAATTTGTCTTTTGATTTCCTATCTGCTGATGCCAAGAATGTTAATTTTGTAGCCGAGCAAGCTGAAATTGTTAACAGCCTCAGTCTCTTCTCCATTTATCACAGTGGTGCTTACCGACCCAGTGGTAACAATTTTTACCTTTTTGATGTTGAACTTCAATCCATTTGAAGCCAAATGGATTTTCTAGTTACACAACAACAATTAAGGTTGATGATCTTGAGCACTTAACTAGTTTCTTGCACCAGTAAACCTGGCATTTCTGTGATTTTGAGATTTGTTTCTTATTTTCCTCTCACTTTATCATGGACCTTTGTCTTGAGATCCTTTTTGGAGCAGTTAATGGTGATAGCCAGGCATTATCTAGTTCTTCTGGTCTCAGTGTTATGGATGCTGACATACATATGGTTCATTGATACAAATACTAATATTCTTTGATGATTTTTTTAGTCTTCTTTGCTTGGGCCTTTATTTGAGGAGAAGGTGGCTCTATATCAACCCTGAGTATAGATGTCCTGCTAGTGGTGACATGGACGTGTCTCATTGTCGTCTATTTACTTACTTAGAATAGATTGGGGCACTTTGAGTTTTGTATGTTATTTTCTTCTTAGCTGAAAGATGAGTAGTAGAAGTTATCCCAACAGGAGTACCTATCAGTGAAAAAATTATTGTTTTCATTGTTCAGGACTTAAGCAATGAATTTGCACTTACAAGATATTTTCATGACTAAATGCCTTCTATAATCAACAACGTTTTCTTCTAGTTGACTGCTCCTTTGAAATGATGACAATTGTCATCTTGTTTGAAGTCTTTTATGTGGAGTCAAAAGTGTTTTGTTCTCAAAATGCAAAATTTTATTGTACAGGAACAAGAAAATCAGTTAAAGTTTTGTATTTAGATCTACATATTTATTTCTTTTTTAGAGATTCTATTTCTCTAACTCACTCACCAAAATATATGAGATAAAAACAAAATTTGTTGTTCCTTTGACAACTGTTTAAGCTTTATGCCATGTTTCAGCTCCCACCCAGGCATGATAGTGGATGGTCAGTCTATTGTTTAGAGGTCTCATCCTGCTGTGGCTCTTATGCTACAAAGCAATTCAAGGAGAGTTCAAGAAGTGTGTCATCAGCTTCTGGTAGACCTATTAATTGTTGATCCTGGTATTTTGAGGCCTCTTCTTTCACTGAAGCTATGCCTGAGAAGCTTAGGACAAGAGCATTTGGCAAAACTGACCAGAAGCCACCCTATCTGATGCATGACACGTCCAGCTTCCGGTGGCGTTTCTCCTCCTTGTCACGTATCTTCCTCTCACTGCCTATTGGTCACCCTTGTTCTCCTTTTACCTCTCAAATTCCTGCCTGCTTCCTCTTGTTTTCTTCTTTCCTCTCCATTTCTCATTTTTTCTTCTTCTTTTTCTCTCTTTCCACCACCTTCTAGTATATTTTTCCCCCCTTTAAGTCCTCAATGATCCTATTTTTCTCAAGACTACATTCCCCTACCCTGGACATCTTGAATTTGTCTGTCTTGAAATTAAAGAGTGACAAGTTCAGACAGCTCTTGCTTTCATCATTGCTGATAACCTGGGGCATAAACTTTAAATTACAGCCTAAAAGTTAAAAAAAAAATAAAGACAAATTTTTATCTCAGAAAGTCTTTTCGATGTGTTACATATATTTCAATTTAGCTCTCACATTACGTATCAGCCTTCCTTTATCCAAACTAAGCTTAAACACTTCCTGCATGCTTTAATCGTTTTTTATATTTCTTTTGGCTCAGAACCAAGTATTCTTCTTTCTAAAATTCAAAGATCAAAACTTGAATCTGTTTTCTGATAATGATCAGTTGGAAGCAATTATACTTTTAACTCATTATATCACTTTGAAAAAAGTACAGGGATGGGCAGTAGATCCTCCAATGTAATTAACTACCTCTGAGAACCAACCTGAGGGTCAGCTATGAGTCACTTTTGACTCTTTGGTACACAACAGCGACAATATGTTTAAATTACATATCTGGCTACTTCCCTCTCTGATCCCAAGTTATATTTCTTAGAACATATATTCTTTTTTCTGTGTCACTACTTAAAGCCTTGTTTCATCTAATAAAACTTACTAAAATTTTACACTCATGGCCAAGTGGTAAGAAGCTGCAGTGCAATCCCAAAGGTAGGTAGTTTGAATCTACCAGCTGTTCCTAGGGAGAACAATGGACAGCCTCCTCCCATGTGATTTACTGCACTTGAAAACCCGCTGGAGGGTCAGCTATGAGTCAGTTCCAACTCGACAGCATTCAATAATAACATTTTCCAGATACTTAATAAAACAAAGTTGTTCTGATGTCATTATTGCCTTATGTGTTACACTAACTAAAAGGCCACCAGTTCAAATCCATAAATAGATTCTCAGGAGAAAGATAGACAGTCTTCCGTCAAAGATTTGCTCAAAGATTTGAAACTCGATGGGAGATCACTATGAGTTAGACTCATCTTACTCCTTGGTAGTGTTTTTGGTTCTATAAAGCAAAAGTAATGAAATGAAAACAAACTCAATTCAACATATTACCATCGACTGGGAGCTGACTCACAACTGAACCTCCAGCAGGTTTTCAGAGGTTTTAAAAAAAAACAAGCAGGAGACTATGCAGCTTTCTCAATTAGAGAATTGCCTGCCTTTAGATTCTCAGTCCCACTTCTTACTCACTAGATCAACAGAGCTTTAAAAGAAATGAAATCTAAACAGAAAAAGAAAAACATAAACATTTTTCCACATTATATGTATTTTCTTTATTTATATCCAGGACCTATCTGACATCTGAAGTCATATCCCTGATGTCAGGGCCTAATAAATTGAGCCTGAACTTGTGGTAGTTCTCTCTCAATGCACTGTGCTAGTTGCTTTTGAATGATCTTCAGCAATATTTTGCATGTATATGATACTAATGGTGTTGTTTAATAATTTCTACATTCTGTTGGATTACCTTTCTTGAGTCAGTCGACCCGTGTCCCAAATTTCCTAGCACAGACTGATGATTATGTTCAGGGCCTCATCTGTTTGTTGAAACATGATAATTGATGTCCCATTGATTCCTAGTCTTATTTTCTGTCAATGCCTTCAGTGCACCTTGAACTTCTTCCTTCATACCACTGGCTCTTGATCATATAGTACTTTATGAAATATTCCAGTGTTGGCCAATTCTTTTTGGTACAGTGACTCTGTGTATTCCCTCTACCTTCTTTTAATCTTTCCTGGATAGTTGAGATTTTGCACATAGCTTATCAAAATATTACAACAAGAGACTTCAATTCATTTTTCATTTTTTTCAGCTTGAGAAATGCTGAGTGAGGTTTTTGTTTCCTTTTTAATCTCCAGTTCCAACTTTCTGCACATTCTTTTATAATATTTTGCTTTGTCTTCTCAAGCTTCCCTTTGAAACATCAGTTCTTTTACTTCAGCGTCTCTTCACTCTCCTTTTATTTTTTTTTGCTTCTCCATGCTCGTATAAAAATTTTAGAGTCTCTCCTAATACCCACTTTTATTTTTTCTTTCCACACTACCTTTGTAATGACTCTGCTTTGTCATTGGATGTTAGCCTTGATGTCCTTTCACAACTCATCTGATCATGATCATTGGTGTTCAATAATTCAATCATTTAAAAAAATATTCTTACAATCACTTTTAAATTGAGATGACTAAACTCAAGGTCATATTTTGGGGTTTGTAGACTTTCTTTCATTTTTTCAGCCTCAATTTTAATTTGTATGTGAATTACTGGTGATTTGTTCTAAGTTAGCACCTGTTCTTATTTTGACTGCTGAAATTGAACTTGTGTCAATATAATTTCTATCTAGTTCATCACGTGAGATCTGTGTGTAAAGAACAAAATATTTTTGCTTTATTGACTAGTCAATGGCATTTAACAATGTGGATAATAACAAATTATTGCTAACATTGAGAAGAATGGACATTCTAGAGACTTTATTGTGCAATGAGAAATCTATACCTAGATCAAGAGCTGGTGGTACAAACAGAGCAAGAGAACGCTACACGGTTTAAAACTCAGAAATGTGTGGGTCATGGTTGTGTCCTATTCATTCTGTATTCTGAGCAAATCATTGGAGAAACTAGACTCTATGAAGAAGAATATGACCGCAGGATTGGAGGAAGACTCATCAACAACTTACATTATGCAGATAACATTAAATTCCTTGCTAAAAGAGAAGATGACTTGAAACACTTGCTACAGTAAAATGAAGACTACTAGCTTTGATATGGATTACATCTCAACATCAGGAAAACAAAAATTCTTGCCACTAGACTAACAGACAACATCATGATAACGGGAGAAAGATTGAAACAGTCAACAACATCATCTTACTTTGATTCACAATACATATGCTTTGTACCAGCAGTCTGGAGATCAGGAGACCTATTGCACTGAGACAGTCTGAAGTTAGATATCTCTTCAAATTAATGAGGAGCAATGATGTCAGTCTGAGGGCTAAAGTGTTTCTGATTCAGGCCGTGATCTTGTCAATCCCTTGCTATGTATGCATTGGAGAGCTGGACAGTGAATAAGGATGGCAGAGGAAGAATAGATACCTTTGAGTTATGGTGTTGGAGAAGAGTTCTTAATATTCCAAAGAACATACAGATAGGTCTTGGAGAAGGTACAGTCAGAGTGTTCATTGGAGGCAAAAATAATAAGCTCATCTCACATACTTTTGGGATGTTGCTAGGAGAAGCTAATTTTTGGAGAGTAAATCAGCTTGGAAAAGTGAAGCGTCGATGAAATAGTGGAAGACCCTCAACCAGATATACTGACCTACTACCTGCTACAATGGGCTTGAGTATGTCTGAAATGAGGATGGCACAGGATAGGTCAAGGCTCACATTCGATGTTTACAGGGTTGCTATGAGTTACACTTGACTCAACAGTACCTAACAACCCCAACAAACAATAAAAAAGAAAAATGTTTTCCATTTATTTGTTTTCTTTTTAATCATGAAATACATAATAGAAAAATATCAATGAACAAAAAACTTTGGAGATCAAATACACTGTCAACATGCTTTGCGTCCTTTGATGCTGCTGAGTGCTCAACTTTCAACTGTCTTACCAAACTGTCATCCTTTCTGTTAGTAGGAGAAATACGTATCTCTGAAGTATGACAGTGACATTTTAATAGAATCAGAGAATCATGGGAAGGTAGAAATGAAAGTGCTCTTAGAGGTCACTAATTCAATCTTGCAACAGCATGAAATCACATCAGTCTGTATCTGAGATGCTGCAGAAAATCTGAGCTTAAAGAATCCCAATCGTAAAGTTGAAAGGAACACTTTTTTTTTCTCATTAAACAAACCAGGGATTCAGTAGTCTAGTTATCACTTGAGCAAGTTTTGTAAGCCTTTTGAATCTGTGGTGGTAACAATACCAACAGTTTGATTATTTTAAGTAATAAATAAGATAACAGCTAGAGTTAGTTTATATCAAAGGAGAAAATCTTCAATCAGTACTTCTTTAGTTTAAAGAACTGAAAAACAAATTTAAGTCTCATGTTTCCTTGAGATCCTTAAATAATGAAAGATCATGAATGATGCAGAAAGCATCAGAAGATGAAAGAAATACATAGTCACTGTCCAAAAAAGTATTTTTGGAATAGAAACATTTAATGAAATAAGATATATGATCAAGACCCAATAGAAATCTCAAGAAGCTAAGGAACTAAACAGAAGAGTTCAAAAGGCAGCACAGGAAGACAAAGCAAAGTATTATAATGAAATGTGCAAAGAGCTGGAGTCAGAAAATCTAAAGGGCCAAGCTTGCTAGGCATTTCTTAATTTGAAGAACAAATTCAAGCCCAATTTGCAATACTTAAGGATGCTATGGGCAGAATATTGAATGATCAAGAAAGCATTGAAAGGAGATTGAAGGATTATTCAGAGGCACTATACCAAAAACAAATGGGCTGACACAGAAGAATTTCATGAAATAACAAGGCCCTAGGAATTGAAGGTGTACCAACTGATATATTTCAACAAACAGATGCTGCCCTGGATATCAGAATAGAGCACGGAAGCACTGCATGATTCAAAATTAGGAAAGGAGTGTGTCAGGGGTATGTCCTTTCTCCATACATTTTCAATCTACATATGGAACAGATCATTGGAGAGGCTGGTTTTTATGAGGAGTATGGCATTAGAATTGGAAGACTTGTCAACAACCTGTGCTGTGCTGATGATACAACCTTGCTTGCTGAATCTGAGGAGGACATGAAGTGTTTGCCACAGAACATCAAGAACTGTAATCTTCAATATGGATTGAAGCTCAACATCAAGAAGACAAAGATTCTCACCACTTGGCAAATTGGCAGCACCCTGGTGGATGAAAAAGAGATTGAGGTTGTTAACAATTTCAGCTTGCTTAGCTCCACAATCAACACTCTTGGTACCAGTAGTCAGGAAATAAGAAGACAAATTGCAATGTGGAAGTCTGCTGTTAGGATCCTCTCCAGAATTCTGAGGAGAAATGACATCAGTCTGGAGATAGAGTTATACCCCATTCAGGACACTATCTTTGCAATTATGTGTTATGCATCAGAAAGCTGAACAATAACTAAAGATGACAGAATAAGCATTGATGCCTTGAGTTGTGATGCTGGAGAAAAGTCTTGAACATACCGTGGACAATCAGGAGAAAAAAATAAGTCCATTTTAGAGAGGATGAAATGAAGTTTCTCCTTGAAGGCAAGGATTTTGAAGATCAGTCTCACATACTGCGGGCATGTGACCAGGAGGGACCAGTCCCTGGAGAAAGACTTCATGCTTGGAATGGAAGAGGGACAGTGCAGGAAAGGAAGACCTCAGATAAGATAGGTTGACACAATAACTGGAGCTATGGAAGTAGGTGTGTTGGAGTCAGTGAAACTGGCTCAGGATAGGGCGAGTTTCAGAGTTGTTGTATATAGGGTCACTATGAGTCTCAGGTGACTCAACAACACATAACAATAACAATAATAGAAATAATGAAGGAAGAAAAAACCCTCAACCTATCCTGAAGGTATTGGCAAAAAAAAATAAGCATACAGACATTGATGAAATACCAAATTGATGTGTTTCAACAAACAGATGTATCCCAGAACATATAAACTAGCCTATGCCAAGAAATTTGGACAATAGCTACCTGGCCAACTGATTGAAAGAGATACATGTTTGTTCCCAGTCCCCCCAAAAAGGATGATTCAGAAGAATGTGGAAACTATTGAACGATGTCATTAACATCAACAGGCAAGTAAAATATTGCTTCTGATTATTAAAAATAGCTGGAACAGTAAAACATTGATAGAAAATTCAAGGTGGATTCTGAAGAGCCCATGACAGGAAGGATATTGTTGCTCATAGATCTTGATCGTAAGAAAAGAAAACCTAAAGGGTGCTTATTTGTGTCTTGTTGACTATACAGTCATTTTACTATCTGTATCATAACAAGTTATGGTTACACTGAAAAGACTGGGAGTCCTACAACACCTTGCTGTGCTCATATTAAATCTATAAATAGATAAAGAAGCTGTTGTTTGGACACGAGGGAACACTGCATAGTTTAAAACCAGAAAAGGTGTGCATCAGGGTGGAATCCTTTCTTCATGCCTTTCAATTCATCTGCTAAGCAAATCATTGGTGACACTGGGCTCAACCTGGACAGACTTTGATATTAAATCACCTCCCATTAAATTGAAAATGTTCCTCTTTCTTCAGCCAATTAAACCTGCTCATTCCTAATATTTTCTAACTCTTCTAATATACCTGTTTCCCAAGTACCATCAGTCTGATTGCTCCACTTGAGTGTCCATTGATTTACATGAACCCTCCCTGAAACTGTCCAGAAATGCATATATATCCCCAACATGGAGCAGGACACACACCTCCACTGAGTGAAGTTTTTCTTACTAACTCCTAACAGTGCTCTTTCTTTGGTTAGCGACCTTGACCATGACTGTAACAGTCTGCTTTCAGGACACTGAAAGGAGTGTTACTGTCTTAACATTTTCTAAATAATTTCTTCATTTCGTGATTTTAACATTAGTTGAGATGAGAGAGAGCCTGACTTTCATTCTGTGTCTGATGATTGGAAAAGGGACTTTAAATACGGTTAGAATTTTACAGGTTAGAAAGGTTGTTGTTACTTCTGGGCACATGAAAACTGCCCACCCTTGATATTCTTTTATTTTCATGTCACTGTGCTTACAGAGTTTTTACCAACACCTGGCAATTGACTGTATTGTGCTCTGGTGGCAAGATGCTGTGCTGCAATCCCAGTGGCACAGGGTTCAAGGCCACCAGCTGCTCTGTGGGAGGATGGGCAGTCTCCTCCCATGCAATTAACTGCCTCTGAAAACCTGCCAGAGGGTCAGCTACGGATTGATTACAACTCTATTGTACACCACCACCGCAACAACAATCCTTAGTCCTGCAAGTATTTTTTACTCATTAAATTTCATCTACTTTGACATAAATGTGAGAGGGGGGAAAAGTCTCCAGAATTTCCTTTATCTTAGAGAGGAAGACCTTCAATGAGATACATTGACACAGTGACTACAACAATAAACTCAAGTATGTCAGACACGATGGTACAGGATAGGATCAGGTTCAGATTTCCTGTTCACAGAATTACTAAGAGGCATACTTAACTTGATGGCACCTAACAACTACATAAGAGATCATTATGTAAGCGAACTCTGAACCTTGGAAACTTTGTTCTCAAGATCCTTTCCCTGCTATTGTTATTGTCTCACATACTGTGAAGATGTTGTTGAAGGGGCCAGTCTTTTGGAAGAGATAACAAGTCAAGAAAGGTAGAGAATCAGAGAAAGAGAGGAAGATCCTTATGGAGAGGATACACTAGCTGTAACAATGGACTTGAACATGGCAGATAGTGTGAGCATGGCACAAGGTAGAGCAAAGTTCCGATCTGTTGTTCATAGGGTCTCTATGAGTGGCATTCAACTCATGATATCTAACAACAGCTACCACATTATGGTCAAAGGCTATGCAAGAATTTTATGTTCATTTATTTCTCCATAAAATATGTACATTCGCCTTGGTGATTTTTTAAAGTCATTTGTATTTGTGAATTTATGTTGCTGTTGTGTACCCTCAAGGCAGAACTGATGTAGAGCTGACCCTCCAATGGATTTTCAGAGGCAAATTGCACAAAAGGAGATTCATCATTCTCTCGTGAGGTGACTGGTGGATTTGAACTGCTTACCATGGGTTGGCAGTGCAATTCTTTACCACTAAGCCCCCAAAACTCTCTGTGATTTATGCGTCTATAATTTGTTGTCAACTCTCAAGTTCTCGACTGTTAACAGCCAGTAACAGGTTATCAAGATGACCCCTACTGTCATGCAGACCTCATGTGTGCCAGAGTAAAACTGTACTCAATGGGTTTTCAATTGTTAAGAAAAGGAGCTCTAATGGTCTACTGGGTAAGGAGTTGTGCTGCCAATGTAAAGGCAGGCAGTTCGAGTCTACTAGCTACTCTGTGAGAGAAAGGTGGGCGCTCTCCTTCCAGGCAATTTACAGTCTCTGAAAACCTACTTGCTGGTAGGTCCCGCTGAGTTGAGTATGACTCATAGTGACTCAGTGAACAATAAATCTGAACTATGTCCAATCATGTGCCATCCTCATTATCTCTGACACACTTGAACCCATTGATGTAGTCACTGTATCAGTCCATCTCCTCTATGGTTTTCCTCTCTTTTGCTGACCATCCACCTTTCCAGACAGGTTGTTCCTCACTAAGGAATAGACCCTTCTAGAAAGATGCTCCAAATATGTGTGACAAAGTTGTCATTCTTGCTGCCAAGGAGCATTCTGGCTGCACTTCTCTAAGACTTGTTTGTTTGTTTAGGCTGTCCATAGTGTATGTAGTACTCTTTATCAACATCACAACTCAAAGTCACCAATTCTTCTTCTGTCATCCTTATTCATTGTCCAGCTTTCAGATGCAAAGCAAGTGATTGAAAATACCATGGCCTGAATCAGGCATGACCTGGTCTTCAAACTGATGCTATTATTCCTCAGTAATTTGGAGAGGTCCCTGACAGAGGGCTTGCCCAATACAGTACTTTCCTAATCTCATGTTGGCAGCAGATATAAGAGGAAATTATTGATAGTTTCATTCTTTTTTTCCATCTACCATGATGTTGCTTATCAGTCCATTGGTAAGAATGTTTGTTTTCTTGATGTTGAGAAGCAACCCACAGAGCAGTCTGTATTATTTGATCTTCTGCAGCAATCTCTGTAAGTCCACCCTACTTTCAGCAAGCGAAGTGTTTCATCTGAATAATGTAGTTGTTGATGAGTCTTCCTCTGATCCTGATGCTTTGAGTTGGTAGTGTAATTCTTTACCACTAAGCCACCAAAACTCCTTGTGTTTTATGCTTCTTCATAAAGTTCAGTTTCTTGAGTGAGTTGTTAAGCATACAGATTGAATATGTATAGAGAAAGGTTAAAATACTAATGTATACCTTTCCTGATATTAAACCAGGCAGTGGCCCATTTTACTACTCCAACAATAGCTTCTTGGCCTAGATATAGTTATTCTGTAAGAGTAATTGTTATGTGCCGTTGAGTCGCTTGTGACTCATAATGACCCTATATACAATAGCCCTAAGCCCTGCCCTATCCTATGCCAATTGCACTGCCTCTGACACGCCCATCCCAATTACCCCAGTCATTGAATCAATCCATCTCATAGAGGGTCTTCCCCTCCTGCGCTGTCCCTCTACCCTCCCAAGCATGTTGTCCCTCTCCAAGGACCTGTCCCTCCTTAAAACATGTCCAAAGTATGTCGACGAAGCCCCAGAATCCTTGCCTCCAAGGAGTAGCGTGCTTTAACCCTCTCCAGGATAAATCTGTTTGTTTTCTTGGCAGTCCATGGTACCCTCAATACTATTCTCCAGCACCACAGCTCAAAGGCATCGATTATCCTTCTGTCCCTCCTAGTCATTGTCCAACTCTCTGATGAATAACAAGTGATTGCAAAGACCATGACCTGTATCAGACACACCTGTATCAGTCTCCAGATACACACCGTTGCTCTTGAGTACTTTGGAGAGGTCCCTAACAGCAGACTTTCCCATCACCATACCTTTTTTGATTTCCTTGCTGCTGGTGCAAAGAGTGTTGACCGTGGAGCCAAGCAAACTGAACAATCTCAATCTCTTCACCATCAATCCTGATGCTGCCAATTGGTCCAGTGGTGAGAATCTTTTCTTCTTGACATTGAGCCTCAGTCCATACTGAAGGCTGCAGTCCTTGACCCTCCGCAGCAAATGCATAAGGTCCTCCTCAGTTTTAGCAAGCAGGGTTGTGTCATCTGCATAACGCAAATTGTTGATAGATCTTCCACCAATCCTGACACCACACTTCTCCTCATAGAGCTCAGCCTCCCGGATAATCTGCTCTGCATACAGGTTGAAAAGGTATGGAGGTAGGACACACTCCTGGCATACACCCTTCCCAGTTTTGAACCATGCATTGTTACCCTGCTCTGTTTCTGATGACTGCCTCTTGGTCCAAGTATAGATTTTGCATTAGCATGATTAAATGTTCTGGGATTCCCATTGTTCTCAGAGTCAGGCACAGTTTGTTATGATCAACACAGTCAAATGCCTTTGCATAATCAATGAAACACAGATAAACATCCTTCTGGTATTCCCTGCTTTGAGTTAAGATCCATCTAACATCAGCTACAATATCCCTAGTACCACGACCCCTTCCAAACCCAGGCTAGACTTCTGGCAGTTCTCACTGATATGCTGTTCCAGTC
>NW_006399803.1:12971174-13006891 GCF_000299155.1 Elephantulus edwardii
ATACAATGACTCAGTATATTCCTTCCATCTTCTTTTAATACTTCCTGGATAATTTCATATTCTACCTAACGCATTCTTGATTATAGCAACTTGAGGTTTGAATTTGTTCTTCATTTCCTTGAGCTTAAGAAATGCTGAACGAGTTCAGCCCTTTTCATTTTCCGACTCTAGCTCCTTGCATGTTTCATTGTAGTATTTTGCTTTATCATTCCATGCTGCCTTTTGGAATCTTCTGTTCAGCTCTTTAGTATCTTAAATTCTTCCTTGTGCTTTGGCTTCTTACGCTCCAGTGAAATCTTCAGAATTTCTTCTCACATCCATATTAGCCTTTTCTTCCTCTTCTGTCTTTGTAATAACCGTTTGCACTCTTCCTGGATGATACATTTGACAAGAGTTCTAAAATTCCTTTTCTTCTCAATGTCAGTTATAATTTGTTCTCATCTACATAGTCAAATGCCATTGTATAGTCCATAAAACACAGACAGACATTCTTCTGATATTCTCTGCTTTCAGCCAGGATTCATTCCACATTAGCTATTTTATCTGTAGTCACATGTCCTCTTCTAAAACCAGCTTGAATTCTGGAATTTCTCCCTCAATGTACTTTTTAGTAATTTTAGGATAATATTCAGCAAAGGAGTTGGTTCTGATAGTGGGCCAGCATACAATGATATTTTCGGAAGTATATATTGCCAGGTCTTAAAAGTCACATCTGGGTTGTACTAACAGTTTGCTTACTGATATCAGGGATGATATCAGCTATCCAGATCTGCCAGATTGAAATCTCACACTGTTCAGCCATCATGGGCCTGTCATATGATCCCCTATTGATATTGATTGATCCTATGAACTTTATTTGATCAAATAAAGTGATGTAAAAGAATGGCTCTAAATCGTAGCCTGTAATTTCAAAATGACTCCAAATCCAGAGTATATAATTAAACATCAAATAGCCTCATTTTTGCGTTATAGGAAATCAGTTTGCTGGTCAGAAGCATAGACTATGTGATTCTGTTTTAATTGGTAATTTTCCTTTGGGGGAACTTGAGGAGCTATAGTGGTTAAAGGAATAAAAATATCGAATAGCAAATCCATTAATGAATAATTACTCAGCAGGAAAGATAAGAGCCTCTAGCTTTTATTTCCAGAGTCTGAATGTTTTGATAAGGTATCTGCAGTGGATGACTTGTGATCTAGAATACAACATCAACCACAGACAGAAGGGAGGGAGAAATAAGCAAATATCATCAAGTCAGGCGTGCCGGGTTTTATTTAGGGAAATGTCTTCTCATGTAGGCAGTGATGTGTTTAAAAGCGAGACATTTTCTTTTGCTTGTTACTATTTGAAGTGATTGCCTTGACAGGTCTTTGAAGAAAAGATCATTTTTTTATCCTGTAGATTCAGTAACTGCCCTTAACTGTCTGATCATGTTACATTGTCCGTGGAGGCCGCATTGTGATTTGCTTTCAGGGTGATCAGCTACTCAGTGATGGCTAAAGCTAATGACACTGTATTGTCACAGTATGGAGCAAGACAGCCGCTAATTATTTATTTGTCATAATACCCTAGTGAGAAAATGACTAATATTAGTACTTAACACATCCTTTGCATTTTACACTTGCAAAGTGCTTAAAAATTCCTTTCTGGCTGTGAGGAAATGACCACGTGCGCTGTTGTTAGCAGGACATAAGGAAGTACTCCCAAGGCCGCCTGTGTTCATTCTTGGGCAGTCATGGGCCTTAAGTTTTAAGTTCTATGGTAACCTGAATAGACTTTGTTGCTTTGAATTTGAGCTGGAAAGTAGGATGATTACGTCTGAGGCATTTTAACACATTTTTCTAAACTCCAGAGATAGAACTTTGAAAACAACAGTTTATTCCAATTATAAAGCTGCTTCACTAACAACAAAAAAAAAAATGTAGCTTTTATTTGGAAGTCACACATCACATACAAACTAGAGAATTTTAAATGTATTATACAGGAAAAAGCAGCAATCTAAATAAGATTACATATTGATCTATAAATGGAATTGGGACCAACATGAGGAGAGCTAAGTGTGACCTGTACTAACTTCACAAGGCAGAGCAGTCCCCATCAATAACATCCACAATCCAAAATCAATTTATCTTAGGTCAGACATGCCACTTCCTCCAACATCTACTAATTGATTCCTAATAGGGCTCTTGCTTATTTACAACAGCTGGTTCTACTAGTCTGTGGGAATGGCCACACAGAACTCCCAGACCGTATGATGATTTTAAGTTTTACTAGGGAAGTTAACAGGTTGGAAACAGAATACAACTCTCCAGTCAAGACAGCTTCTCAAGCATGCTCAGCAGTGTGCAGGAGAGTCAGCTATGAGAGGGTTTCAAATGTGAAGGCAGTGAGTAAGTGTCTCCTCTAGAAACAGAAGTTGAAGAAGGAAGGACTACAGATCATTTTTCTCAGGTGAATAGTGTAAGAATGTCTAATACTCTAACAAGCCAATTGAAGAAATATTATACAGCATAACCAAGGTTTGATTTGTTATTTGTTTCTTTTTAAATGTTTGTTAGGAGGCAAGGTAACAGGTTTAATTTTGAATTTTATAGTATTTTATTAAAGTAAAAGCAAGGGAGCTTTTAATTGCCAGATCAAAAAGTTATCAATATATTAAAGTGCCTGAACATTTTCTACCTATAATGTGGTAGAACTTGGACCAAATAAGTAAGTCCCTTATAAGGTTGAAAAATGAGAATTGTGCAAGTCCACAATAAATCTCCCTTGTGCTCAATAAACCATTTGTTTTCCAAATAAGTTTTGACCTCACTTTATCATTAGATACATAATTCTTAGGTCTTCCCAAACAACTCTGTTTGAAATAATGAAGACAACAGTTTGTCCAAATATATTATCCAGACTTGACCTAAGATTTCTATACAAGAAGTTTTTAGGTGCTACTTAGAAAGAGATAGGCGAGTGTTATTAGTTGTCTTTGACGACTGTTCCTAAGACTGAACAACAGTAATCTGTCTTCCCAAAAAAAATCTAATAGCTGAGACAGATGAAGTCATCCCTTGACCACTGAAGGTCAAATTTAAAATTTGGTAGATTGACTTTACCCAGAAACATCCCAGAAGAATGGCCTTCAAAGACCCAGCCCCAGGAAGCCCAGTTCTGCTCTGACATGCATGGAGTCACCTGGCATTGGAATCAACTCCAACCAACCTTTGTCTTTTTGTATTGTTGGTTCTGGTTTGTTGTGTGTTCCCCTGCCTCCCATTTGTTAGTTGTATACAACATAAAAGAATTATTTGCAATTTGCATCTGCTCTCCCATAATTGGAGCTGCTTTTAAGTTGCAATATAATTATCATCCTTTTATTTACATACAAAATATACAACATGAGACTACAAAATATTTCCTTTTCTCTTTCTACAAGAGTCCAGGTAGATATGGCCCCAACTAAGTTAAATGAAAAGGAGTTCTTGTAGTCTCATGGATATAGTGTTGTACTGCCAACTGACAACCAGCCAGTTCGAATCCATCAGTGATCTGTGAAAGACAGACAATCTCCAGAGTCATTTAGAGGTTTTGCAAACCACTAGAGGGTGAGCTTTGGGTTGATTCTGACTCAGTGGCAATGAGTGTATAAGAACTTAGATAAAAGGAGCACTTGTGTCACAGGGTTTGAAGCGTTTACTTGCTAATAAAAATTCAGTGATTTTTAACTCACCAGCTACTCCTCAGGGAAATGTGTGACAGTAGGCTTCTGTAAAGATTAGTGAGCTTGGTTTTAATACATTTCCCCCTCTTTTTTAAAATTCATTTCAATGAACATGTACAGAAATTTTGGACTTCCAATCATTCATTGTTGCACTTTTCTCCCCACCCACCCCACCCCCACTCCCAGTTCGCTCTTCTCCTTGAAAAGCAAAAGACAAAGTTCTTCATTGGTACACAATCCCCCACACACACACCCCCACCCCGAGTATACTGAACTCATGCATTATTCAAAATGGGTGACCCTGGAGGACATTATGCTGAGTGAAATATCTCAGTCACAAAAGGACAAATACTATATGGTGCCACTGTTGTAAAATGAGACTGACATCAGGGTGGGGGTAAGACTGAGAAAAACTGGATACATTATGTTTACTGCAATGAAGCCAATGAGGGAGAGAACAGTTTAAAAGTAATATATTTTAGGGCATTATGATTATCATTAAGAGTCCGGAATGAGGGTTTTAATACATTTAATATACAGGTTACAGCATAATTGATGAGCTAACCTAACAGAAGGACATAGTCAGGGCTTTTTTAAAAATTAATATTATGAAGGGAGCTCTGGTGACCTAGTGGCAAGAAGCTGCACTGTAATCCCAGAGGCACAGGGTTCAAATCCACCAGATGCTCTGCTGGAGAAAGAGGGGCAATCTCTCCTCCTGTTCCAGTCAGACCAGATTTGACGGTACACATGCAAAATATAATAAAATAAAATATTAAAAAAATTAATATTATGGTTGGCAAAGATGACATGTCAGATGCTCCTTTCATTTTAAATACCGTATCATTTCAAAACATCATTATAATTTTAGGTACAATATGAACAGAAGATGTGTTTAAGTGTTCCAGAAACATTCGCTTCAGTCCATCCTGTGTGTTTCATTTCCCTTTCCAAAGTTTAATTTATTTTTTTTATGACTGACCCACATTCTGGTTTTATTTGTGCAGTCTTCTTCATTGATGTTATGGTGCTTATTTGATTTTTCCCTGTGCGTACAGACTCAAGCCATGTAAATACCATCGTAATGCTTCTCTGCTCTTCCTTTGCACAAAAAGCCAAAGGAATGCACATTAATACTTTTGTCACAAGGTAGTGCAGTCAGAATACACAAAGGTTTCATCCAAGGTTATTTAGAATAAAAGCTTGCATCTGAAACGGTTGTGTTGCATGTGATTATGGTTTTGTGTTTTTTTTTCAGATTGCTTAAGGTTGCATTACTTTACTGTGTGAATGCTATACTCTTTTCTTTTCTCCTTTCCCTCCCTTTGTTAACATTCCCCTGTTTAACAGCAGACAAACCCAGGGAGCCCTGAATGACTCCGATGATCCTGAAACAGGCTGTCTAACAGATAACAAGCCAACTTCTCGACACTTCTATCCTGTCGCCTTGCTGCTTGTCAGCTCACACCTGTTAGTTGTGTGGCTTATTTTAAGTCTTGCTTTACTATTAGCCAAATACCAATAAGTTTATCATCGTATTCCTGTCTTTTCTACAAATGACCACGGACTTGAAATTATGTGGACAATGCTGTAATGTTTCTACATTTTCAGACTCACAAGATTTAAAAAAGAAGAAAAAAATTGAACTCTGTTTTTGTTTGTTTTTCCTAAAATCTAAAAAAAGCACTATGCATTAAGTCAATTATTTTGTTCATTTGTTCAATTAAAAAAAGTATTTCCCACTGTTAAATAGTTCAAGAAAAATTTTTAAATTACTGTCTTATGAATAAGACAAAGAACAGAATCCTGAAAGCTTGAAGTTCTGAACCTCCTTTTCCTCTTTCCATTGAATTTATTAAAGAAATTAAGACTGAATTTGCACAAAATAAGAAAACCCAGAGTTAAGTCCGAGGGATATGGGAGGTTGCAGATTTGATTTTCCACTGTGCTAATATCTTTGTTGCCATCAGCTGTAAGAACCTTCTGTTTGGGTTTTACCCTGTGACTTATGTTATTTCTTCACTGCAATTAACCCTTCTCTGTCAAGTAACTTTATGGAGAGAATGACTATTTATGTTTTGTAATTAAACTAACCTGTTTGTAACTATTGTTTGGGTTGATTTGGCTCTCAGAGTACTTTTCTATTCTTTTTAACAAGGTCTGGTTAGTGTCTCAATGCTTCATTTTCAGCACCTGTGACTTTTGTACGTCTGTGAACAAGCCCTCTCCCTTTCTAAAGCTGAACCTTGGACTAGGCTGTTAAGAAGCCATTTTCTCTCTCTGTTGCACAGCTAAAATAATAAAGTAAAATAGAGATGAAACTTTCCTTTAAAAATCTATAGGGCCAGACTTAATAAATTAAATGCCTTATTCCTAGAACCTGCATCCTTAGGGCTACATATAGATTTTAACGTGTTTAAAGAGACTTGAAAAATTAATTTGTGGAGAAGCTATAAAAGGTAGATATATTTATGGAACTAAAGTGAAGTTGTATCGTGGAGCAAAGTATATTTAAAGAGTTTATTAAACCTTAAGTATCTGTTCAGAGTAAAGAGACATTAAGAATCTCTTTCCGTGGGCAATAATGGTATTGGGCCTGGCCTAGGATTTAATTTTGTAAGATGTATCATCACTTGTGAAAAAAAAAATTGAAATGTAGAGTTGAATCTTTGTTATTTTTACTTGGACTGTTGCTGCAACTCTGCATTGAGCAAATAAAGCATATTTCTTTATCCGGTGTTTCATGAGGTTGTACTTTTTCCCTTCACCAGAGAAGGATGCCGCATAGAGAATGTACTGAAGAATATCAAATGCAGAAAGTATGCTTTCAACATGCTACAGCTGATGGCTTTCCCCAAGTACTACAGACCTCCAGAGGGGACTTACGGAAAAGCTGACACCTAAGTTTAACGCCATGTAAATAAACAAAACCACAAATTCGTTGCAGGTGGATAACCTCCAGAGAGTGGTCTTTCTAAATTTCTTTAATGTTATAAGTTCATCAGGGAATGGTAATCAAAGATGTTGTGCCAAAAATGTGCTATTGCTTGAATTAGCGATCAGCTTCTTACTTTGGGAGAAATTCATTTACAAAAAAGGTGTAACTTGTATTGTATTGCTCTTTCAAGTAAGTTCGAAGTTTCTGTATGTTAGCCTCCAGTTCATTTAAAGTTGGGATCTCTTCAGAATGTGTGGATTCATTCATGGGGCATTTAAATGAAGGGCAGACAGTGATTCAGAGGGTGGCTCAGTAAGTTCGTACCCTCCAAAACGTGGGACAGAGGGGAGGGAATTTACTTGATTGTATTTCACAGATAACTTTGTAATCTGTCTGGGGGAATTTTAATTATTTCTTCTAGTAAATTGAAATCACATAGAGTTAACTGAAGGAGCCTTGGTGTTACAGTGACTAAGTATCAAACTGGTCACCAAAGAGTCAGTGGCTTAAACACATCAGTCACTTCCAGGGAGGAAGATGCGGCAATCCGCTTTCGTAAAGATTACAGTCTTAGAAACCTTATAAGTCAGTTCTAGAAACTCTACCAGAAAGTTTTATTTTGTCCTATGGAGTCATTATGAATCAGAATAAACAGAAATTAGAAATGGGAGATCTTGATTGCTAAAGCATTTTAATGGTGCAACTGTACAGATATTTTTGTCATTGAATCAAGTGGGATTACTTCTGATGAGAAAGCAGTAAATTACCCCATAAAATGTTGGTGCCTTTTCAAAATGAAACTTGTGTGGTCCACTGTGAAAGTGACAATATAAAATGTTTGACAGGTAAGTAAAAGACTGCAAGGAACTGAGACTGTGAGAAAATAATTGTTAGGTGTTATGAAGTTTAGTCTAACTCATAAACACCCTGTGTACAACAGGTTGAAACCTGAACCATTCTATCCAGAAATTCCAGAAGGAAAAAGAGAAACAAACCGTCAAAAAATCAACACCCACCATATTGATCTTAACATTTATTCAGTACATGAAGGTCAATAAAATATATTTGAGTTATTTTCTAACAGTAAAGTATAAGCACTCATGATTTAACAGTTTAAAATACAAATCAAACACACTGAGATTCAGTAAATTACAATTTGTAGCTATCCAGTAGAAGAGAGGAGAGCTTCCCTAATGGGTTACCAAGACTATAAATCTTTCTATAGTCATACTGCCACGTTTTTCTCCTGGAGGGGATGGTCACTCTACTCCACACCTTTCAGTCATCATCTGAGCATGGTGAAACCAAGGTTGTGTGCTCTATATGCTTCAAGTGGACTAAAACTCATAGTGACCCTATAAATGACATCTCTACACTTGGCCCTATCCTGAGCCAACCTCACAAACTCTGACACAAGTGCCCCCTTTGCCACAGTCATTGTATAATCCTTCTCATCCATCTCTTCCTCTGTTGAGCTGACCTTCTACCCTTCCAAGCATCATGTCCTTTTCTAAGGACAAATTATGTGAGACAGTTTCAAAATCCTTGCCTCCAAGGAGAAACTTGATTTCACCCTCTACAGGATAGGCCTGTTTGCTTTCTTGGCAGTCAATGGTATGTTCAGTACTCTTCTCCAACACCACAACACAAAGACATTCTAGGCTGTTGTTGTTATGTATTGTTGAGTCAGAACTGACCATAGCTGACCCCCGGTGGGTTTTCAGAGGCAGTGAATCATATGGGAGGAGACTGCCCATCCTTCTCTCGCAGAGCACTTGGTGGATTTGAACCACAGAACTTCAGGATCTCAATGCAGTTTCTTGCCACTAGGCCCATATCCCTGCAAAAACATGTAATCATAACTAATAATAAGTTGTTATTAGAAGGCATGGCATCAGTTCTACATACAAGGCAACTTGATGTGTTAGCAATTAAAACGTCATAGAGCTTTTTAGACTGTAATTTTATCCAAGCAATTTGCCAGGAGTTTTCTTCCATGGCATTAACGAATGTGTTTAAGGCCGCCAATCTTTATGATAGCAGCCAAGATCTAGCAGCTTGTGTCATCCTGGCTCTTAACGAGAAATTAAAACAGTCATTTCCCATTAAATAAAATTTTAGATTTTTTGTTACTCATAATTCATGAGTTTCCAAAATTCAGAATCAAAAGATGCCTAAGAGATCCTCTTGTCTAACACCATTATTTGAAAAATGGTTGCTTTAAAGCACCCAGATGATTTGTTCTCCCTCATTCAGCAAGCTAAGTGCAGAACCACAGTTACAGTCTCTCTCCACCTTCTAGCCTGGGGCTTATTATCTCTTCTCCAAAAGAATGTACATGAAAATCAAGGGAGAATTCTAGTTAAAAAGAACATGGTATTTATTGCTAAGAATGAAATTTAGCATTCAAATCTGGAAAAAATTGAAGTCTATTTTGTCGGCATTTTAAGAATTTATTATTTCCTCTTATAATTAAAGAAATATGCCCTATCCTGAGCATGATTCTTTCCTAGAAATGTCATAATCTATTTACATAAATCTCTTAAAACTAAGTACATGGCCAAGGGATGGTATGAGAGACTTCCTGTAGACAAGGTGAAAGCCGAGATTGCTAAGATGCGAAAGATAAGCAGTTGAAATAAAAACTGCAAATAGATCTCTAGCCCCTGTATTATATAAAATTACTATAATTCTTATATAACTTTTTTGTAATTTAAAAAAAAAAACAAACCAACACACCACTTTTCAATTTATTCTTTTACTAAATTCACTGGAGGAATTGTACGTGAAGCAGTTGCCAAACTACTCTTTTTTTTAATATATGAAAAAGTACTATGTACTCTGAATGAACTCCTGGACAAAATTATCTTGATATTCTATTTTACATCTCATTCTCCATTTCAGTTACCAGCTGTCATCTTTGAATTTTTAAATTCCATTGACAATTTTAGGCTGGATATCATTACTTCATTTTTTTACTTTCAAGATTCAGGGTGTAATTTTTAATAAGTTGTGCTGCTAACCCAAAGACTACATGTCTCTGGTGGTTCAAATCCAACAGCAGCTCTGCAGGAAAAGAAGTGCTCTCTGCACCTTTTATGCATTTGAGAGGTTCCAAAACCGTATGCAAAGTCATATGCGTCAAATCAATTTGATAGCAGTGAGTCTGAGATTCCCTAGGGTAAAGAGATGTGACAACAAAAACACATGAACCTTCCCTTAATATATCAAATCGTGAATGGTATTCTAAGCACCTGAAATTACTTGTTAATAATCTTGTAAGCAATATTTTTTGTTTGTATTTTTTAAGGTGAAATCTTTGGACTCAAGGCAAAATAACTGTAAAGATAACGATCAGGGAGCAAATTTAAATACAGGGTTTTATATTTGTTAGAAAACATATCTAAGATATTTCTTTTTAAAAATAAATTTTAAAGAACCTTCTAAATGTAGAGCTTGTTGCAATATGCATACATATGAGTTTGCATTCATGATCAGTGTAATCATATGTTGTTCCTTAAAGGAAGCTTATATTTGTGCATACTTATAAAGTGGTTTTTATCAGAAAAAATTATTTTAGCTAAACAGCAATATTGTTTCTTTGCTGAGATATTAAAAATCCTTCATTAGAACACCATTTTGATATATATTAACCTAATAAATATTTCAAATCAAAGAACAAATGTTAAAAAAAATATTTTAAAATCTCCCTTGTACAAGAACAGTCTCACTGGCGCCTTTCTCTCTACATTTTTATTTAAAAGGTGCATCCGTAAGCCCAGTTAAAAGATCATTTTGGCTGAAAAGCTGAGCCAAGAAAATGACATTTCCGAGTAATGTAATGTTTTGTTCCCAAATACATCTTCCTCTTAATATCATTAAATATAAGGATTAGCTACTTAACAGAGTCTCAGGAATAAAAAATTCAAGATAAAGTTAAATGTTACTATGATTATGTTTGACCCAGTGAGAACATTCCAGGGAGTTGAGGAAACATTCTATGAAACAGCAGCTGAATATCATTATTTAAAATTTTCATTAAAACTGACTCACACTCAGTCACACTTATCAATCTAATCATTTATTTCCCATGTGGCTGTTTTTCTTGAAAAATACTTCCTTGGGGCTTTCTCTATGCTCTGATAAAGCAATCCCCTTTTCTACAAGAGCTTGATCTCAACAATAATTCAGTGAGAGAAATCATTTGATCTAATTGACAAAATAAATGTACTAAAATGACCTAACAGTCCAGTCAGAACAGTCCAGCATATGACAAAACTCCAGGTTTACATTTTAAACAGGACACCTACTTTGCTGAAAAGCAAGAAAACCTTAAAGGCCAGCATTTTGATAGGAAATATTGTCCCTTTTACCTCTGACTGAATGCTTTGTGTAAAATAGGACTCCAGAAATGATAAAATACCCTTTGAATTCTATAGAGCAGAACATTTAATCTAAGTCAGTCAAAACACCCCTTAAAGAAGGTTGATACTGTGTCAAATAGGAAATCCAAAATGATTCTCTGGAGCTGGTTTTATTAAAAATTAAGTTGTAAAATATTTTCAAATCCAGCAGATGCTCTGCTGGAGAAGGAAGAACAATCTCCTCCAGTACTAGTCAGATACAAAACAAAAATTAAAAATATTAAGTTGTAAAGTATAATCAAATATGTTGCATTTAAAGAACAAAAGTAGTAAATATGTAAAACTTATCACTTCCTACCTGTTTTACTGTTTCCTGTTCTCTACTTGTTTTTACTTCATCATCTCATTTTTATGGAATTTGTAATGACTCATAGCTGACCCTCTAGCAGGTTTTTGGAGCCTATAAATTGTACGGAAGCAGCTGACGAATTCAAACTGCCACCTGCCTTTGGGTTGAAGTGCAACTTGTTATCCGCTAGGACACCAGAATTTGTCTCACATACTCTGGGCACGTTGTCAAGAGGGGCCCATCCTTGGGAAAAGACATGCTAGAAAAGATACGGGGTCAAAGAAAAAGAAGAAAACCCCCAACAAGATGAACTGACACAGTGACTCTAACAATGCGTTCAGGCATTATTACTTCATGAGGATTATGCAGGATAGGACAAGGGTCTGTTCTGTTGATCTCAGGGTCACTGTGCACCAAACAGCAACATTTGTTTTCCTATTAAATAGTACCCATTATGTTGTGATTCTTTATACCTATTTGATCCAGAAAATGAAAATCCTATCCAGTAGTTTGCTGCTGTTCATCTCTTCCCAATTCCATTTTCTGTAATGTCACATTGGTAGTTTAACAGCCTACAGTGGGAGTATTTATATTACAGAAATTGGCAAGGTCCGCAAACCAGGACTTTTGATTCCTGGAGAGCCACTTGCTAAACATTATCCAGCATTCCTCAGCATGGCAACAGAGCCTTTTCTCCAGAAAATAACAAATTACTGGAAGCAGTAAGAATCTTAAAATGGTATTAAATGCAATCTCTCTTGAAACAGAAATGGCTATAAATGAGTTTTGGTGTTCACTCCCTTTTAAAGGCACCTATTGGCTATAAATTATATTTGGTGTCATGTTTTATTCATAATTAAGCTATGCAACTATAGAGATGCATTCTGAAGCACCTCTCTCTAGAATATTCTGCATTGGAAATCTTAACAATGCACTATATAAGTGTGGGCAATAACAAGTGAGGATTAAATCCAGGGAAATATTAGCCCAATCAGAACATCACTGGAAATGTGCTTCATGATCAGATGTTGATATAATTTTGGCATTTGCTTACAGCAGACAAAACAGTAACATATTACTGTGCTCAGAGAGTCTAATAAATATAGCTCCATTGAAACCCAAACTGTTAGATTAAACAAATTAAACTCTGGCAGCATGCTAAATCACCACAGATGCTCTAGGTGTATGATTTCCAAGCAGTGTGGTATATCATTTGTTTAGTTCATTATACACGGCACCTTTCATAATCCTTTAGGAAGTAAATTCACTTAAATCACAGATTTAAAACCGGTCAGAGGAAAAAAGTGATGAGCCGTTACAAAGGAGAAATATTATGGAACACAAGGCATTCAGAGTTAGCTGCGGGCTTTACAAATTATGCACAGGTGAAAAGAATGATTTGCTAAAGCAGTGTGATGGGCAATGTTAGGGTAACTTCACATTTGTTTTATTCTGCTACAATCAACATCAGCTGTGCTTTCCTCCCTCCTACTTTTGTGTCTTTGTTTTATAAAGAAAGCCCCAATATACCATATCCTGCTTCTTTGGAAGTTTTAAGTTTTGCTTCCAAATAGTTACTATGAAAAGCAAAAACTTCCTGTGAAAAATAGGAAAATAAAACTAATACAATAGGGGGAAAAATGCTGCCCAGTTAAGTGCAGAGGATGGGAATGTACAGGTTTCTCTCTGAGGCATGGTGGGTGCTTTATAATCAGTCTTTGAATTTTCCTTCTAAAATATTAAGGAAAGCCTAAAAAATTCCCATTGGAAAGAAGCAAATCATATCTTGTTAACAAAAAAATAGGGAATGAGTGTAAGTCAAGATATGTGTATGCAATCAGCTCTCTTAAGCTTGAATTTTTTTAGTTGATAAAAGAATATAGACAACGTAAATAATTAAGGCTATGAGACTATACAAGTGATGCTGCCTGACAAAACCCATACATTGCCATGAAATATGTATTTATATATACATTTAATAAGGAACCTTGACCTAATGAGTCACCACATTGTGAAAATAAATCTTACTATTAAAAATTTGTAAATTTCCCAACATTTAAAAAAGACAAATCTAAGAGCCCATTATTAATAATGGCCCTGTGTTATTTCACTGACTACCCTCAAACGTTGACAGCATTGTTATATTATCTGTGTAACCGTTATAACAATTTTGTTAATTAAAGTGATGTTTTTACATTACTATTAACATTTTTAAACTATCACATGTCAAGGAATTTTAAAACTTGTAAAGGATAAACTTCCTATGCCTATAGTTCTTCAATATAGCTGACAGTTCAGTGTATTTGTACACACATATTTCTTATGTGGATATTTTATTTCAATTCACCTAACATCTAATTTTTCAGAATCTTGTGGTACTTACCTGAAAGTTTGACATCGGTTTTCTTTTCTTTTTTGATGTTAAATATATATTCTAGATGAACCAATAATAGTAATTTTTAGAATACGAGGCACAAATAGTTAGATCTTTTATATTGGCATTTGAAGAAATAGCATTTTTGTTTTATTCTCTGTAAGCCATATTCATTGTACATTGTGTGTATATTTTTGTTTAAATAAATGTGATTTTTATTTTTTATGTTTCCTTGTTTTTCTCCTATTATATTTCTTTTTCATTTTCATCAATGTTAAAACCACTCTAAAATTTAATTAAATATCAAAAGTAATGCCTTAGGCTATTTTACAAAAAGATTAGGATCATTTTCTTCTGGACCACAACTGCATAGAAATTTAACATTGTTGCTAGATTCATTTCATATTCACTAACATAATGCACTTACCAGGGTTGATTTCTTTGGAAACAAGAATGGCAAAATTGTTAATAAAGATTCTCACCCCTGGGCCAATTGGCAGCACTATGATAGATGGTGAAGAGATTGAGATTGTTAACAGCTTTAGTTTGCTTGGCTCCACAATCAACACTCTTGGTACCAGCAGCCAGGAAATCAAAAGATGAATTGCATTGGGTAAGTCAGCTGTCAGGGACCTCTGTATAGTACTGAAGTACGTCAGTTTGGAGACTAAGGTATGTGTCAGTAGTTCAACATCAATTTTGTTGTCATGATTATATGCAGAGCTGCTTTCAAATTTCAGATAACTTTTAATGATAGAATAGTTTTATCTTATCATGTATAATACATTTTAGCAGGTAATAAAAGAAGGTAGATTCCAAAGGGTTTAGATCACAAAGCATTTATCTCAAAGAGACCTCTGTTTTCACAAAAAGAAATAATGGAGGGGTTTTTTTATCTGCAAGATTTCATGAATACATCTCATCTTGCATCAAGAATTCTTTTTCCTGTCTACTTTTCTCATCATTCATATATACAACTATGAATGTTGTTCTTTGTCTCCTGAGTGATAATGATGCTGAAAGTATCCCAGTTGTAACAATAAGCACTGTCAATTATCCATACAATTCCATGCAACCAGAATGATAGTCTGGATGAGTTCAGTATTTCTGTTACCTTAAACATTTGTAAATATGCTACCTAATGTTTGAAGATAGTGACATTCTCTCTTATAGCTAAACTAAGAAAACCTCTTCAAGGCTTAATTTTAGTATTTCTTCCTGGTAAAATCAGGGGAGAAAGAAGGTAAAGAACTCTCTTGTTGATGTTAGACTTCTAACACAAGAAGAAACTGTTAACATTAATCTTGTTCTTTTTCCCAAAGAGAATTCTCCCTACTCATTTTACATAAATATTTCTTCAAAAGCTGTTTACGCACCAGCCATATAAGAGTATGACAAGAATCCAGAATGAAGGTTACATAGTGGAGTGTAACTGGGGTGAAAGGGATTGTATACCAATGAAAGAATTTTTCTTTTACTTTTCAAAGAAAAGAGCAAATTAGGGGGGAGGGGTAGGCAGGGAAAAAAATGCAACAATGAATGAATGGAAATCCAAAATCTCTGCAAATGTTCTTTAAATAAAATTTTTTAAAAGACTACAAAGCTGAAAATGCAAGGAAAATATCATAGAACTTTAGGAATGCATAATGATGTATCTTTCTCCCATAAAGCTGTTAATGATTTCGAACTGCCAACTTTTCAGTTAGCAGTAAAATCCTCAACTCACTATGCCAACAGGGCTCCTTTCTGTTTTTAATTCTTAAAATAGTAGCACTGAAAATGTCAAATGTTTTCCAGGATGAAAGATCACAGGACCTTTCCTACTTTGTCAATGATAAGACAAACAGGTACAGTTTTAGAAAAGTTTTCTTGCTTATTAAAAAATTAAACAAATCATTACCTCTCGATCAGTAACCTTAATCCTAAGCATTTACTCAAAGAAAATAAAATGAATGTTCAAACAAGGATCTTAACATAATTTTTATTACTAAAAAAAAGTAACATTCCTTGAAGAATACATACACACTGACAATTCATGTAAGAGCTTAGTTGACCAACAATCTAAACTTCATTAGATTTATTTTGACAAAATTGGAAGTTAAGAGAGCCTGTTGAAGATATTGTTGTTATGTGTCCTCGAGTCGCCTGCGACTCATAGCGACCCTATGTACAACAGCCCTAAACTCCGCTCTGTCCTGTGCCAATCGCACTGTCTCTGACACTCCCATCCCAATCATCCCAGTCACTGAATCAATCCACCTCATAGGGGGCCTTCCTCTCCTGCGCCAAGCATGATGTCCCTCTCTAAGGACCGGTCTCTCCTCACAACATGTCCAAAGTAAGTTAGACGGAGCCTCAGAATCCTTGCCTCCAAGGAGCCACCCGGTTTAACCCTCTCAGGACAAATCTGTTTGTTTTCCTAGCAGTCCATGGTATTCTCAATACTCTTCTCCAGCACCACAGCTCAAAGGCATCAATTCTCCTTCTTTCCTCCTTGGTCATTGTCCAACTCTCTGATGCATAACAGGTGATTACAGACTCTATATAGTAGCAGCATCCACTTCCATAATAGCTTGCCTCCGGAAACTCTATGAACCTGGAGAGAGGATGAAAGGCATCCAAGCGTCGAGGACTCTCCTTCATAGGGTCGCTATGAGTTGCCTGCGACTCGACGACACTTAACAACAATATCATCAACATAGAGAGATCAGCTGGCCCAGTGGACAGAAAGCGATGCTACCAAGCCAAAGGTGGGTGACTTTTAATGCGCTGCCCTCGGGCCTGTCTTTCATTGTTTTTGTTCAGACATTCCTCTAGGTCGTATAGCCCTGGTGTGTCCACTTGCTGTACAGCGGTCACTTGTGGTTGCTGTGAGGCTGAACACTGTGCCACTGATGTGTCAAATGCATTAATGGCTGGTTACCCAATGCGGACAGAGAGTGGGGTGGAGCTCCTCGATTAAAACAAGCTTGGAAGGAAGAGTGGCATCCAATTCTGTAAGCGCTTGCCTCCGGAAACCCTATGAACCTGGAGAGAGGATGAAAGGCACCCAAGCGTCGAGGACTCTCCACAGGATCGCTATAAGTCGCCTGCGACTCAATGGCACTTAACAACAACAACACATAAAAAGTGTATGTAGAATCAGAAAAATCAGTTCTAAACATTGCTTCTGAAACTACATCAGCAGAAACCAGAACATCATTCTACATCATAGACTAGTACCATAATTTAAAACCACAAACGTCTTGTTGAATCTTTTTATAAAAAGGTTGTTTTCTTTCTCTTTCAGATATATATCAATAACTTAAAAGTATTTCCGTTGAAGTTGGCATTTTTAAAATGTTTTACTTGAAATGAGTTTTAGCTAGCTGGATAACTCATTCTTCAATAATGCTTGACAAATTATTATTATTATTATTATTATTATCATTATTATTATTATTATTATTATTATCATTGTATCTTAACTATCCATTTTTAAACAGGATGTCAATTATTTTCTTAGAGGACTATTATTATGTCATGTCACAGATGCAGGTGCCAGTGCTTTACATAGCTTTGTCTTGTGAAAGTTGACCTGCCAAGGTACAAAAAAACTAGATATAATGATAATGTAAAGTTTGAAAAAGCCCACAAAAGCCTTGAGAAATTATTTCTTTTATAAATTATTTCAAGTTGACACGGTCACAGACTACTTTCTCTCTGGTAATAAAAACATGTTGAAAATATACACATGAGGGAAAAAAGAAACTAGAAAACAACTTCTGAGCCTTATATAGCATTTCCAGACTATTTGGAACAGAACAGAAAGTACCATGTGGCTATCATGTCTTGTCTCTTTTAGCAAGCACCTGTCCTTCCATAACTGTATGTTCTGCTTTTATTAAGTCAAAATAATCTCTCTTTATTTATTGTCCTCCTAATTGTTAACAACTCACTGATGTTAAAGTTCAAAACTGTTGTTGACATGTGAATAACCCTCCTCAAATGCGCTGGCTTACTGGGTTCTCCCTGTGTGTCTCTGTTATTCTGTGCTCATCTAGTATTGACCATCTGACAAAAATTCTGCATATAAACATATTTTGTAGGGTAACTGTGAAATATCCATCATGAAATATCCTTATTGATGCAGAGATCACACATCAGAACTCCTTACAGGCCTAGAATTTTGGTATTCAGACCCAATCAGTTGTGGTCGTTATTCAATAGTTACCTAATCCAAAAAAGTGGTGAGTTTTATCAGCATGTCTCAGCACAAGAATCAAAATGTCATAGACTTCATTGCTATACAATAACCTATGATACAAAACCTTTGTTTTTACAGGTTACAGCTGTGCCCCCCACAGAACATTGAAGTTGATTGAGTGGGTAGCTGAGAAGCTGATTGGTGTTTTTACCTCAAGTTTTTAAGCAGCATTGTTAGCTAACAGGGTATATAATGTACTGGCCCATATAAAAGCTCAAAAATAATCTTATATAAAAATTTCAAAGTGAATTTACATGGTAGGTGAAACATGTCATTGTTGTTTGCCACTGAGTTGAGCATGACTATAAACAAAAGATCTGAAGCCTTTCTATAACTATCAGTGTTTCTCAATGTTCCTAGAGTCTCCAGAGGCATTTAGTTTAGGAAATGAATGCCACTCCTGCTTCCAAACCTGTCTTAGCCTTGGAGCTCCACTAAGCACTGTCCACCATGGGTAACTGTTATGGTATTTGACACCCCAGTGGCACAAGGTTCAGCATCACAGCAATGGATTACTGTCTTACAAAAGAAGTCTTTCTCATTTTCATATACTCATTAAACCTTCCTTTTTACAGTAACCATACAGCATTATAGTAATTTCCATCAAATGGTAATTTCATGCAAGTGAAGATTTTTTCTTTATTACAAATACAAAATAGTCAGAAATCTCTACTTCTATTGAAAGTTAACTAGCTGATAAGATTAAACTGTGTTCTTAACCAAAAAGATGTTTAGGAACATCTAAATCAGTTTGCACTGAAATGATAAATAATGGGATGCACATGTCATTTGGCTCTCTTACTGTGGACGTTGTAGTTTATTGTGAATAACTCTCCAAACAATAAGTAAAACCATTAGTACTGTTTTTACAATACATTGTTGTGCAAGTGAACAACTGAAAATGATGTAGTTTGTCAGGCAAAAGCTTGCCCACCTACCTATTCTAAATCAAAGGACCCAGGGAGGCATGAGCCATGGTTCTGTCCCAAACACTGAATTTTCTTTTCTTAGTTGTCCTAGTAAATAAAGAAAAACCTAAGAATAATTCTTCTACATAACGTTAAATCAAAGAGGGATAAGGTGTGTGGAGAGCATACCTTGGTCCTAATCTATCTCCTTATCATTTGTCTTTATTTTTCCTAGAGTTTTTTTTATTTCAAATTAATATCAGGAATGATGATAATGAGATACTTTTTTACACAGTATGATAACTCTTAGTTTTAAACCAATTGTTCATAAAATGCTACATCCATGATAATTTCTCACTCTTATGTCAAACCCTCCTAACTCCTAATCATTCTTTAATCTTAATTATTCCTTCTGCCTCCTTTGCCTGTTTCTTACATTTAGAAATTACTCAGAAGTTGAAATCTCAGTATACTTCTTTGACACGTCTCCTTAAATGTCTTCAGTTATGACTTCTAAAGGGAAAACTGCTCAATGCCAAGGCAGGCGGACTTTTGTTCTTTTCCTTATTAAAGGAAAATTGCTTAGTATTTCTATCTTCAAATCTTTATCTGTGTTTCATTGACTATTCAAAAACATTTTTAACTGTGTGGATCACAACAAATTATGGCTAACCTGGAGAAGAATGAGAATTCCAGAACACCTGATTATGCTCATATGAAACACATGTTTGAACCAGGAAGCAGTCCTTAGAACAAAGTAAAGAAACACTATATGATTCAAAATCAGGAAAGGTGAGTGTCAGGGATGCATCCTGTTTCCATACCTTTTCAATGTGTATATGGAACAGCTCATTCAAGAAGCTAGACTTTATGAGGAGGAATGTGGCTTCAGGCTTGGGGGAAGAGTCATTAACAACTTTTGTTATTCAGATGACACAACCTTACTTGTTGAAACTGGAGAAGGCCTAAATAATTGGCTGTGGAAGGTCAAGGACTATAGTCTGCAATATGGATTGAAGATCAACATCAAGAAAACAAAGATTCTCATGACTCGGCCAATTGGTAGTATTGTGATAAACAGAAAAGAGATTGAGGTTTTTAACAGTTTCAGCTTGCTCAATTCCACAATCAACACTCTTGGCATCAGCAGTCAGGAAATAAAAAGACAAATCACATAAGGAAAATCGGCTATCAGAGACCTCTCCAGAGTGTTAAAAGCAAGGATGTCAATCTAGAGACAAAGGAATGCCTTATTCAGGCTATGATCTTCACAATTACTTGCTATTCATCAGAAAGATGGACAGTAAATAAGGATAAAAGAAGAAGAATCAATAATTTTGAGTTGTGGTGCTGGAGAAGAGTAGAATATTGAACATATTATGGATTGCCAACAGAACTAACATGCTTGTCCTAGAGAAGGTGAAACCAAGTCTCTCCTTGGCGGCTAGGATTTTGAGGCTCCGTCTCACATACTTTGGGCATGTTGCCAGGGAAGACGAGTCCTTGGAGACAGGCATCATGCTTGAAAGAGTGGAGGGATAGCACAGGAGAGGAAGACCTCAGGTCAGATGGATTGACAGTAACTGAGATAAAGAGGGTAAGTGTGTCAGAGAAAGTAATGTTAGCTCAGGATAGAGCAGAGTTCAGAGGTATTGTCCATAGAATCACTATGAGTTGTAGTCGACTTTATGACACATAACAAAAACAAAAATATATTTCTTACCTCAGTGTTGTTGAAGAAAATTAAGTGAAAAGTATAAGTGTAGGTGCAGCTTTTTGATCACAGCCTGCCATGTTGATTATTATTAAGTTGGTACTCAATATTGTTTCCTACTGGTTTTATGCCCTTGTAGTCTATCTGTAGCATAAGGTCTTAAAACCAACCAACTCCTTCCATCTAGTTGACTGGAGGTTCCAAATCAGGTATTGAAGGATGTCAATGCTTGAAAAAGTAGACTCCCAGGTTTCTATTACAAAGTGGCTCAGAGATTTGGCTTCTAATTTTTCAGCTGTCCAACACATAATGTACTATGAGACCAAGGATCCCAGGAGTCCTGGTGGTGCAAAGGTTTTGTGTTCACCTACTAACTGAAACTCATGAGCTACTACATAGGAGCAAGATGTGGCAATCTGTTTCTGAAACAATTACAGCCTAGGAACCACAACAGGGTAGGTTTATTCTGTCACATAGAGCCATTGTGTTTTGGAGTTAATGTCGCACAGAAGCATTATTTGCATCTCACGTACTGTCTTCCAGTTTGTTGTCCTGTGACAATGTGTGCTCAGGATCAAATCCAGGAAGGAAATTCCTTCTGTATAAATGTTCATAGACTGAGAAGGAGTCAAACTGAAAGACGTCTATTTATTGCTTCAGAGATATTTTGTACACAAGAAATGAACAACATTGTATCCATAAGAGGCCATCTGGATCCAACCTCGAATCAGCAATGGTGCCCAAGGATGAGAGTGGTCATATAGGGCTGGAATATGTGTTCCTGAGCTCATACTAGCTAATAATAAAATTGTATGGCAATGAAAGGAAGGAAGTGAAGCTGCTCAATAACATAACCCCCTAGAGTTACTAACATCAAAGTTAAAATGAAGGAAAAGTATACTTTAAGGTAATTAATACAAAAAACCAGAGATAATTCAGTTCTAACTTAGAGTTGCTCAGAAGTAGCCATTTTGGAGGTGCTTTCAGTGTCCTAAACAGTAGGGTTAGTGCTGGAAGCTTTTCTACTGGTGTTTCAAGTTATCAATAGATTCACCCATGATGAACAGTTTTCAGCAGAACTTCCAGACTTAGACTAGGGAGGAAGGTCTGATGATCTATTTCCCGTAGTAGGCAATAAAAGTATTGTAGGCCACAACAGAATCTTATCTGGGAGAAGGATGGGCAATCTCCTCCCGTGCAATTAACTGCCTCTGAAAACCTGCCAGAGGGTCAGCTATGGGTCAGTTCCGACTAGATGGTGCACAACAACAACAACAACAACAACATAATGTTCCATTAGCCCTCTATTCTAGAAGACATTCAAAATATACAGTGGCAGCAAGAATGGGCTCAAGCATAAGAATTATCCTAAATGTGATATGATCAGGCATTCCATTTTGTTGAACAGAGTCACCTGGTGTTGGAGCTGTCTGGTGGTGATAACCACAACATTCCTGTGTTTAGAAGACAGAGGGGAGCAGAAAAAAGGTGAACACCATTTTTCATTCTTGTATCAGCATGAGCAGAGAAGTTTGCAGGATAATGTGAATAGCTGTTAGACATAGGAATATTGAAGGTCACCTACCAGCTTGGCACTGGGGTGGCTGTGCCTTTAGCAGTGATGAGAGCCATGGAAACAGCTTTCTCTGGACCTCTGGGTGGAAATCATAGTTTCTGGCAACTAGATCAAAGCTGTCCGAAACCAAAAGTCAAATATGGAGCCACATATCTTTTAAAGTTCTTCTAGCTCTCTCGGTAAGTTCATAAAAACTATATTAAATATACTAAAACCATTTTGTGCTTAAAGTAACTGGACTAGAGTATATATCTGGGTTTTCAGAAACCCTAAAACATGGTTTTTTTTGTCCATTGTGTTATCCCATTTTGGGGTATGATTCCCAGATACCTTAACTGAGGACACATGGTCTTGCAAATCATCAACAGTCGTGGGACCAATATAAGAGGGAGAAAGAAGATGGTGATGTGAGACTGTGAAGACACTGTGAGAGATGGTGACAATACTATGGTGTAACCAGGGGAACTCTGGAAATTAAGGCCACAGTTAAAGGTTTTGCTTGCTAGGTAATTAAAGGAAAAGACGACTTGTAACTGCCCTAAGATAAAGTCTGCTTAGATGACTGAGGAAATCAGAGGCTTTTTTGCATTTGTGCTGTTGAGCTGAACCTGGACTTTCATTAATAGAATAATTGTGCCTTGTGAATCTGGCTTGAGACTTCTAGACTAAACCTGGACTTGCATTATGTGATTTTTAAAAAAAAAATTTTTTTGCATCCCCCACTCTCCACCCTATTTCCTGAAGAAGAACTGTGAGTAAAGTCTGTAAGTTTTGCAACAAACAATGATTCATAGAAATAGATGCAGGAGTGTATGTGCCAGCATGTCTGACCATGTAGTTATTTGTATACTACAGATATTACTGGTGCAGAAACCTCCTCTTAATGAAGTGGGTAGAAGTCAGACTCAGCCACTCTCCTTTTTCAACTGCCTCTTTTACATGGTCTTTCTGCTGAATCCTGACTGATAAATTCAAATTGTGGTACATGCTCAACATAATTATTTTCTGGTAGTTGTTTTTACTAATTAGTCTTACTTGTACTTTACAGTTGAGTTTTGAAAGAACTTTCCCAAGTATCTGTTAACTCTTCACAAATGCACATATCTTAAGATGTACATATTTCAATATTCTTCTCCCATTTCATAACCAGCCCTCCTAGGTCTCCTGTTCCTGTTAAGGGTATCTGCATCCAAGTCATGTAAGTACTTTAACTCTCGTCTTAACCTTGTTGAGTACTGTTGAATTAGAACCAACCCATGGCTGACTCACCAGTAGGTTTTCAGAGGCAGTTAATTACAGGGAATGAGGTTGCCCATTCTTCAACAAAGCAGCTGGAGTGTTAGAACCATTTATGTAGTTTGGGGATGACAGAGGAGCTTCTAACCACTAGGTTATAACACATCCCTTCCATTTGTCATAAGGCCAACAAAATCTATCACCACATTACCTCATCTCTATTACTTCCCCCTCCCTGGACACTTCTGTTTAATATGCAGTTTCTTCTTTCAGTCTTGCAATAATATCCAAGAGAGTTACTATCCATGTACATTAAAATTTTATTCAAATTGTATAAGTCTGGCACTCAATTAAATATTTTCATCATTCTCACTATCATGGCTTGGTTTCCTTATCCTGCAATTCTATCTTCTATAAACATATTAGGAACCCATGTACCCAATGAGGGTCCTTTTCATATTTCTCTATTGTCCTCTTGCCTTCCATTCTCCATCCCATTTCTTCAAATTTTAACTTGTACAACTATTATTCTCCCATATGGAGTTAGTGTCCAAAAGATCAAAGACTACAGCCTTCAATATGGATTATGTCTCAACATCAAGTAAATAAAAATCCTCACCACTGGATCAATAGGCAACATCATGACAAATAAAGAGTGAAGCTGCCTATAACTTAATTTTACTTTAATCCACAATCAATACTCTGAGCTGCAGCAAAGAAATTAAAAGACGTATTGCTTTGAGGAAATATGCTCTCAAGTACTTCTCCAAAGTGTTTTAGCAAAAATATCAGCTTAAAGACTACCATGCTCCTGATCTAAGCCATAGTATTTTTATTTGCTTACTATGCATCTGAAAGTTGGACAATGAATAAGGATGACAGAACAGAAAACCAATGCCTTTGAATTATGGTTTTAGAAAATAGTACTATATATCTCATGGACTGTCAAAAGAGCAAACAAATCCATCTTAGAGGAAGTGTAACTAGAGTACTTCTTAGAGGCAAACATGGTGAAACTTTATCTCACATATTTTGGTTGTGTTGATAGGAGAGGCTAGTACTTGGAAAAAGACATTATGCTTGGAAAGGTGAATGGTCAGAGAAAGAGAGGAATACTATCAACAAGATAGATTGTCACACTGACTTGACTGTATCAACGGGCACCAGCATATCAGGGAGGGTAAGCATGGCTCATGAATGGACAAGGTTCAGATATGTTGTTCATAGGTTTCTCTATGAGTCATAGTTAACTTGACAGCACCTAACAACAACATCAACAACAACAACATTCCAATCCTTCTGCATAATATCTTAATAATTCTTTTTTAGAAAATTTTAGTGGATTCTTTTGAGTTTTGATGGAGCTAACATAGTTAGACATGATATTTTGAGGTAACCAAGAAACATCATTGGTCAATTTATGTAACAGTCTCATCTAGTGGATAAAGTAGACAAAAAAAAATCCAGTATTGTTACTTTTAATACATAAGATGGAGAAATTTTGACAGAATTATGGGCATGTAAAGTTATTGCTTTAATTATTGTGGTCAGAACCAAACTCTCTAAGGACATGTTAGTTTGACAAGGCCTAAGAAGACAACCATGGAGAGGAAGACCCAGGCATTGTGTGGATTGTGATAGCCTATGGATCACATAGGAAGGGGCTGGGAAGAAAGAGGAGATTAGAACTAGACAAAAACAATGAAAAAGAATTTCATTTTTATTTTACGTGCAACTGGAAAATAATTGAAAGCTTGCAAGCTGAGAAATAAATTGCTTCTAATTTTGATTCTTGAAGGAAAATGAGTTACTGAGATTCAAGACTGAAAGTGGTATGGTAGTCTGAAATGTATTCTATATTAGAGTTAAAGGTGATATTGACTTAGAAAAAGTTTGAAAAGTGAAAAGAAACAGATCTGTATCATATTTGGAATGTATTAATGGCAGAACTGAAGCTCCCATGGACAGCCAAAAGAGCAAATTCGTATGTTTTGAAGAAAGTGAAGCCAGAGTGCTCCTTGGAGGCAAGGATGGTAAAGCTTCATCTCACATACTTTGGATGTTGCTCAGAAAGGCTATTCCTTAGAGAGGGACATCAAATTTGGAAAGATGGAAGGTCCCCAAAAGAGAGAAAGACCTTTAGTGAGTGCAACAATGTTGTTGTTGTTGTTAAGTGCCATCAAGTTGTAGGCGACTCATAGTGACCCTATGAACGAAAGACCTGAACACTTGTATAACTTTCATCCTTTATCCAAGTTCATAGAGTTTCTGGAGGCAAGCTATTTCAGAAGTGGATGTCACTCCTGCTTCCAAGCTTGTTTTAATCGGGGAGCTCAACCAAACACTGTTCACCATGGGTAACCATTATCACATTTGACACATCAGTGTCACAGTGTTTAGCATCACAGCAACCACAAGTTACCTCTGTACAGCAAATGGGCAGACCAGTACTATACTACTTCGAAGAATGTTTGACCAAAAACAATTAAAACCAGGTCTGAGGGCCGCAGGTTAAAATCACTCACTTTAGGCTTGGTAGCCTAACTTTCTATGCACTTAGCCAACAGAACTCTCTTGTTATTGTTGTTGTTGTTGTTATGTGTCATCGAGTCATGGATGACTCATAGCAACCCTATGAACGAAAGACCCAAACACTTGTACAACTTTCATTGAATGCAATCAACTCATAGCCAAAGGCCAGCAAATAATGCCCCAGAGTCTCACCAGAACCAGAAATCAAAACCTCTGCAGAACCAGAAATCAAAACCTCTGTAGAGTCAGACTGCTTCAGAATACTCCCCACCTGGATCCCAGACCCTTCCTAGTGAATAAATAACTTTTTAAACCAGAGACTGAATATAATCAACTCATAGCCAAAGGCAACAATAGGGTCAAGTATATCTGAGATGTGAATGACAGGATTTAGATCTGTTGTTCATAAGGTCATTATGAGATTCCAACTTGGCAGCACTTAACAACAACCAGCAACAATGGCAACATTAGGGAGCTCTGGTGGCCTAGTGTGTAAGACGTTGCACTATCAACCCAAAGACACACAGTTTTTATCCACCAGCTGCTCTCTGGGAGAAAGATGAACAATCTCCCATTCAATTTACAACGTATGAATATCCGTGGGAGGGTCAGCTAGGAGTTGGTTCTCACCTGAGGGCACATAAACTCAACAGTAACAGTTGGCAGCTTTTGCCAATCAGTTGTGTATAGGGGAAAGTGAGCTAGAATAGGGAATCAAGCTAAATTTCAGCTTTCTGACTTGAGTAACTGAAAAGTCCTGGTAATATTTACTGAGATGGAGAAGAATGAAGCAGGAATCACTTTTGAAAACAGTCAAGTGTTTAGCTTTGAACTTGTTAAGATTCAACTACACCTGAATCAACTAAACAGAAAGGTCAAGTGTGTCCATGGATATAAATGCAGAGTTCAGAGGAGCAGCTAAAGAGGAAAAAGAATGTTGTAAGCTGTCACTACATGCAAACGGATAAACAACACTTGGAAAAGTCATCCTTTGATGGTTATGACAAAAAAAAAATCTTCACTAGCTGAAAAGTTATTTTTGTGACTCATAAACTAAAAAGACAAAAGTTTGGTCATTAGGCACAGCTGCGATCAGATGTTTACTTGTTCTGTTATTCTCCTGTGTGTGTGTGTGTGTGTGTGTGTGTGTGTGTGTGTTCATTCTTCTTGATTGTTTTCCTCTGTGTTAGTGTCATTTTCCAGAACACCCCTGACAGCTCCAGGCTCACATGAGACTTCCCACTTATGTCTCACAAAAAAAAAAAAGAACTCTCTTCTTTCTCCAAGCAATCACATCAATACCCAGAGGAATGTGTTCACTCTCTGTGCTTTGAGGAAGGAACTGTGAAAGGCCAACTTGGGCTCCCTCTCCACCTCTGTGGCAGGTGAAGTGGGACAGGTGACCGGCAGCTCTAGACATTATGCATCATTGGGAAGGAGCAATTGCCAAAAAGGCAGAGATGGGAACAACCAGACTTGCAGTTAATGTGAGCAGTGGCAGTTGTTGTTAGGTGTTATCATGCAGGTTCCAATTCACAGTGAACCTCTGAGAGAAAAGCCCAAGCCAAAGCCCTCCAGAACTCCAGTACAAAAGGTTGAACTTTCTATAGTAAAAGCAGCCTGTTTTTAGGAAGAATTACATTACTGTAAAATTGCACTTTATTTCAATTTACAGTCTAAGGTCATTGCTGTTTGGTGTGATCAAGTTGGAACTGACTTATCAGCAGGTTTTCAGAGGCAGTAAATCACACAGGAAGAAGTTGCTCATCTTTCTTTTGTGCAGCAGTTGGTGGATTCGAACCACATGCCTTTATGTTGACAGTGCAGCTCCTTACCACTAAGCTACCAATGAAAAGTAATTCCACTGTGAAAGGAATGTAACTAAGGAAGCGATTAGAATATTGCAGTGGATCTTCAGGAGGTAATCAGATCACTTTCTTTTCTGTTTCCCAGATGTAAACTGAGTAGCATAACTCTTTCTCTTGACAGTTTCAGAACAAGTAAACCCATTTGAATGCAAGAGTTCACTGAAACACGCACTGCTTCTAGAATATAATTTCATTTCAGAGCTCTCTGATGTACTCCTAAAGAAAAGTACAGACTTTATTTTATTTTCATTTTAAGGAAAAGTATAATCTATACAAAGGACAGCCATTTGTTTGTGTTTCATGTTTTAAATGAGGATGAGCCTCCAGGGTAATCCTGTGGTCTCTCATCACATGTTTCATATCCTGCAGTTAATACAGTGGGTAGTGAATGCACTGTGAAAGAATAAATAGCTATGGATTGTCTTGTCATCATCTCTTTTATTCTGCCTTGACATTTTTCTGCCTCCACAAAGTACATTTCATGATGAGAAGAGATTTTCAAACTAATTTTTTGGGGTTAGTATCACTCTGATCCTAAAATAACAACATATGGAAAGAAAACCACATATCAGTATGGCTCACAAGGAGACAAAGATTATAAACAAAATCGTGTTGTTGTGTACTATCGAGTCGGAACTGACCCATAGCTGACCCTATAGTGGGTTTTCCAAGGTAGTTAATCACGTGGGAGGAGATTGCCCATCATTCTCACATGGAGCTACTAGTGGAATCAAACTGCTTGCCTTTGGGATTATAGCGCAGCCTCTTGCCACTCAGCCACTAGAACTCCAAACAGAATTGTAGCACCTAGAAAAAAAAAAGTTGTAGCTACTCAAATTCAGCAACTGAGGTTTCAATGCAATATTAACATGAAAATCAGTATTGGGACCAGGTCTTCTAGTAAAACATGTGAGAGGAATTCTCTCCATTCTGGTCTTTAAGGAGTATTTGGATTGCACTTCTTCTAAAGCAAGTTTATACTTTTGATAAACCATGCTCATTGCTGTCAAGTGAAGTCTGACTCATTGTGACCCACCATTCCTTTTCTAAGGCTGTGAATCTTTATGGAAGGAAACAACAATTCTTTTACCTCAAAGCTTCCAGTGGATTAAAATTGCTGACTCTTCAGTTAGCAGCCTTACCTAGTTCTTCATCAAAGGTTGGTGGCATGTTTTGTATTTTTTACCATAACATAATTCAAAGTCAGCAATTCTTTGGTCTTCTTTATATGTTGTCCAACTTTCACAGATGTATGAATAATGGAAAATACTATGACTTGGGGCCAGTATACCTTCATCATTAAAGTGATACCTTGCTCTTTAGCACTTTAAAGATATCCTTGGAAACAAAATTTCCCAATGTAACATGCCATTTGTTTTGACTGCTGTATCCATGTGTGTTGATTACAGAGCCAAGTAAACTAAAATCTGACAACATCATTCTTTCTTTGATTTGATTATCCACATAACAGTTTTAGGGGCATAATTTGCAGCATAATTCGTTACCAACCAAAATGTCAGCATTTTAAATCTGCTAGTCAGGAAATCAGGAGATCAGGAGATGTATTGTACTGAGAAAGTTTGTAGTCAGGTATCTCTCCAAATTATTGAGGAGCAATGGTGTCATTTTGAAGACTAAGGTGCATCTGATTCAGGCCATGATCCTTTCAGTCACTTGCTATGTATCTGGGAGCAGGCCAATGAATAAAGATTATAGAAAAAGATTTGATGCTTTTGAAATGTAGTGTTGAAGAGTGGAGAATATTCCCTGTACAGCCAAAAGAACAAGGAGATATGTCTGGAGAAGATGCAGCCAGAGTGCTCCCTGGAGGCAAAGATGACAAAGCTTCCTCTCTCATGCTTTGGGCATATTGCTAGGAGAGACTGTTCTTTAGAGAAAGACATCATGCTTGCAAAGATGGAGGGATGGTGAGAGAAAGTAAAACACTCAACGTAGTGGAGGGTCAGCTAGGAATTGATTCTAAGTTGATGTGACACAACAAACAACAACAATTAATTTAAATTTTAAATAAATATAGTATTTACAATAGTATTAAGGTCGTAAATGATAAAAGAATGGCCTTTCCACGATTAATGCTTCAATAAATGGACTTTCATATATAACAAATAAATATTCATTACTATCTCAAACCTTACATAAATATTAGCTCAAATATAAATGCAAAAATATAATAATACAAAAACTTCCAGAATAAAATATGAGAGAAAATGTGATGTTAGACTAGGCAAAGTTCTTAACAATAGCATATAATACAAAGAAAAGAAAATGAATAATTGAACTTTACTTTCATAAAACATTTTTGCTCTGCTATTGATATTGTTAACTGATTGAAAAATATAGCAGCATATTAAAGGGAAATATTTCACATGATATATTTGTAAATGATCTGTATCTACAAAGGCGAGTAAATGTTAAGCACAGGAAAGGCATCTTATTGATTTAACTGTGCCGTCTTACATATATATAGCTGAGCTTTAGTGGCTTAGTGGCAAGAAGCAGCACTGTAATTCCAACTGCACATGGTTCAAGGCCACCAGCCATGGGAGAAAAATGGGAAATCTCCTTTCATGCAATTAACTGCCTCTGAAAACTCAACAGAAGGTCATCTAGGAGTCAGTTCTGACTCTATGATATTCAACAGCAACAGCAATAACATATCTGGTGGCCTAGTAGTAAGAATCTACACTGTAATTCTGAAGGCACATGGTTTGAATCCAGCAGCTGCTCTGTGGGAAAAGAATGGATAATATCCTCCCATGTAATTAAAAGTCTCTGAACTACAACATATATTTATATAATGATAAAATGTGTGTTGTTGTGTACCATAGAGATGCATTAGTCACAATATTATAGTAAGCAATCTCAAAATTAGAAATGATATGTTTTGATATATTCAGTAAATGGAATTTTACACAGATATAGGGAAAGAGTTAACTAATATTACATGCATAGGTGGCATCTCATGTTATTCTGGTGGTAGAGTACATTGCATTGCTAACCAAAAGTCTGCTAGACTCAGACAGTTTGAATCCACCAGTGACTCTGTACGAGAAAGATTAGTTATTTCTACTCATTTATATTCCCCGTCCGGACATATCTATTGGCTTTAAAAAAATTCTTTTGTTAATTTTTTTATATTCTATTCATTTACAAAATTTGAATACATTTTTTTCACAACTTTCCCATTTCCTTCACACCACCCATCGAATTGTGCAATATATGATTAACATTCTATCCCCCCATTCCTGTTCCTCCATTTCCATCCTCACCCCCCACCCCCTGCTTTGGATCCTCATACTTATTCAACAATAATGGTTTTATACAGTATTTGTCGTGGGACTGAGTTCGTTAACTCAGCATAATGCTCTTCAGTACCTCCCAAGTTAGGTAATAATTTATAAAATTATTGCTCCTGTGTGCTGTGTAGCATTCCATTATATGAATGTACCATAACTTCTCAATCCATTTGTTTGTGATTGGACATCTTTGCTGTTTCTATGTTCTTGTAATGGTAAATAATGCTGCTATGAACATTAGTGTGCAACTTTCCACTTGAGCCTTAGTTCTCATTTTCTTGGGATATACTCCAAGCAATGAAATAGCTGGATCATATAGAATTTCTGTGTTGAACTTTTTGAGGAAGCACCAAACTGCCTTTTAGAGTGATTTTACCATTGTACAATCCCACCAACAATGTAAAAGAGTTCCTATCTCACCACATTCTCTCAATATTGTGAAAATGACAATCCTACAATAAGCAATCTACATAGTCAATGCAATCCTGATACAGATACCAAACTCATTTTTCAAGGAGATCGAAAGGGAAATTGTCAAGTTTATTTGGAGAGGAAAGAGATCCCGAGTAAGCAAAGCACTTCTGAGAAACAAAAATAAGGTGGGAATTATGGTCCTTCCTGACCTCAAAACCTACACACAGCAGTAATAACCAAAATAGTATGATCCTGGTACAATGACAGGTACATAGATCAGTGGAACAGAATTGAGAACCCAAAAATAGACCCAAATATCCATGGTCAAAGGATATCCGACAAGGAAATCAAACCTATCAAATGGGGAAATGATACATTCTTCAACAGATAGTTCTGGCAAAACTGGACTGCTAGCTGCAGAAAGCTGAAACAGGATCCACATCTCACACTACACACAAAAAATCACCTCAAGGTGGCTAAGAGTCTTGGGAGTAAAGCCCCAAACCAGAAAGTTCATAAGAGACAAACTGGGATCAAGCTTATGAAGCTCTAGTCTATGGTATAAAGAGACTGCCAAGTACAGCCAGAGACTGCCAAATACAGCCAAAATACACAATCTGAAGAGGATAAAATTGATGAATGGGAACTACTAAAGATAAAATCCCTGTGTCATCAGAAACTTTTCCAAAAGGGTGAAAAGAAAACTTATTGACTGGAAACAAACATTTGGCAATACTATCTCATACAAGAGTCTCATAATGAAAGTTTATAGAATACTTCTGGGCCTCCACAAGAAAAAGTCTGATAACCCAATTACAAAATGGGCAAAAGACATGGAAAGAATTTTTGCAGAGGAAGATATCCAAATGGCCAACAGATATGTGAAGAAATGCTCCAAATTACTGCAAGTAAGAGAGATGCAAATCAAAACCACAATGAGATACCATCTCACTCCAGTAGCAGTGGTAAAGTTTGACAAAAGAGCAAGTAATAAATGTTGGAGAGGATGTAGTAAGATAGGAACTCTTTCCCACTAATATGAAAAGAAAAAGATGGTCACTAAATGTTAGAATCAACTTAATAGCTCTAAGTTTGAGTTTTTAAATGTCACAAGTAGCCAAAAAAGAAATTTTTCAAGTGTAGAAGTCAGGCAAAAATATTTCACAGTACATTATTCCATTTCTATATATTCAAGTAGAGGGAAATAAATCTTTAGAGTCAAATGTTAAAGTAGTGATTATTTTTTCAGAAGATAGAGCAAGAGACACAAAGTGGACTTCTGATAAAGTTTTATTTCTTGAGATCTGTAACATGATTTATTCACCTTGTAATAATTTGTCTATGTTTATTTGTATGATCTGTGTCCATTTTCTAAATTGCTTCTTTATTTTTAAAAAGTAAGAACAGCTGTGATTTGTGACTGTGTGTTCCTTCATTGGCTTAGAAAATTACTTACTTGAATTCAAAACATAGAGTAACAGATCCACAACCCAACTGGTAGAGGTATAGTCTTCCACAGCATTAAGAGTTGACATTTCTGTTAAGGAATCTTTTGAAAAAGTAAATATTCAGTCAAAACAATCATAATTCCACAGCCAAGTTTATGGCAAGCACCATTTTGGAGTAGTACTGAAATTGCCTGTGGGTAACAGAGTTCTAGATCACATACTCCCACAGCCAAAGGAATTTAAAAAAGAATCTAGAAATTGAAATAGACCATAAAAGAACACCTCAAATTTGGCCAACAAAGGAATAATTATTTACTTTTTAAGAGAATCAAACATCGAAAACATGATCTGCATGGAGACATCATGAAGATAAAGAGATTCTGAAAAAGTCTTTGTTTCCTTCCTCCAGGTTGACCAGCCAAAATCCAAATGTTAATCACCTGGGTCTCCAAGAGTTAATCATTAGTCCTCCTAAATCTTGGTTCTCTGCACCAGACTGACAAATTTGAAGTAAAATCAGTGGTTGAATACAACTGGAAGAACTACAAAAAAGCAGATTCTTTCTATAATACAACACAAAGGAAGAACACCACCAAGTGAGAAATAGACATAGCAAATATAACCCCTGGCAAACCAATCCCTCCTATTAACCACAAGGAATCCCTGGAGATTTTTTTGAAACCTGTGGGACACAGAATAACTATGATAACAACAAACCTCAAACTCAATCTTACACTAAATTAAATGAACACAAAATATAAAAATTATGGGGCAGAAAGAAAAATATATTCATCCCCAAACATTTTTTAAAAAAATAATTAAGAAGCATGCCTAATATTTATTGACTAATTAGAAGGCATACAAAGAGCCAAAAGAAACAAATAAAATTCCAACCAATCTTTACAGAAAGAATTTAAATTAATTTATTAATAATTTAATTATTAACCTGGTTATTAATTTTGATTAACTAAAGGTTATTAAAGGTTCTAACATAAAAGATAAACAATATGCAAAATTAGATGGGAAATTACAACAGTGAGAAAATATATATATTAACATGGCATTGAAAAATAAAGGGAGTCTACGTGGCATTAAAAAGCAATTAAAAACTACTCAAGAAACACTACACAACATTGGTGAGTTTAAAAAGACTTTATGTTAAGTGGAATAGCTCAGTCACAAAAGGATAAATACTGTATAAGACAACTATTATAAAAATAGTAATATTATAGGGGTAGAGATAATAGATCAATAATGAACACTGTATTTGAAATGGAGAAGGGATTGTCAACATGAAATAAGCAGATGCTCTGACATTACGTGAAATTAACAATCTGAAACAGGATATGCATAGCTGATTGAGTGAGAGGCAAAAAACTAAGGAAAGATTTATACACAAAATAATTGTGAAGGATTGACAGAGAATGGAGAGGAGGAACAGGGAAAGAGAGATTAGCAGAAAGGATGGGTAGGACGAAGAGAAAAGCAGTGTATAGTGAGGATTTGATGAGACATTATAATAAATGGCATGATCAAATGTAATTAATATTGTGGTGGTGTTGTTATGTGCCGTTGAGTCACCTGTGACTCATAATGACCCTATATACAACAGCCTTAAACCCTTCTCTATCCTTTGCTAATTGTATTGTCTCTGACACATCTACCCCAATAACCCCAGTGACTGAATTAATCCATCTCAGTGAGGGTCTTCCTCTCTTGCACTGTCCCTCTACCCTCCCAAGCATGATGTCCCTCTCCCAGGACTGGTCTCTCCTTGTAACATGTCCAAAGATGTCAGGGGAAGTTTCAGAATCCTTGCCTCCAAGGTGCAGGCTGGTTTTACCTTTTTTAGGATGAAGTTGTTTGTTCTAGCAGCCCATGATATATTCAATACCCTTCTCCAGCACCAAAACAAAGGCAACAACTCTCCTCCTATCATCCCTATTCATTGTCCAGCTTTCTAATACATAGCAAGTAATTGCAAAGATCATGGCTTGTATCAGATGCACCTTAGTCTCCAGAGTGACATTGTTGCTCTTCAGTACTTTTCAGAGGTCTCTAACAGCAGAATTTCCCAATGCACTTTATCTTTTAATTTCCTGGCTGCTAGCACCAAGACTGTTGATTGTAGAGCCAAGCAAACTGAAGGTTGCCAACAATCTCAATCTCTTCACCATCTATCATGATGCTGCCAATCCGCCCAGTAGTGAGAATCTTTGTTTTCTTTTTTGGTTTTGTTTTATTTTTTCTTTATTTCAATAATTTTAATGAACATTTACAGAGATTTTGGATTTCCAGTCATTCATTGATGCACTTCTCTCCCCGCTCAGCCCTCACCCACCCCACCCCACGCCAGTTCGCTCCTCTCCTTGGAAAGCAAAAGAAAAACTCTGTCCCTGGTACACAATCCCCCGCACCCCTCCCACCACCTGAAGTACATTCCACTATGCAACCTTAATTGTGGACTCTTGTGATAACCATAATACCCTATCATATATTGCTTTTAAATTATTCTCTCCCTTATCTGTGAAGCATCAGGATGGATGGTGAAGAGATTGAGATTGTTCACAGCTTTAGTTTGCTTTGCTCCACAGTCAACACTCTTGGCATCAGTAGCCAGGAAATGAAAAGGTGCATTGCCATGGAAAAGTCTGCTGTTAGGGACCTCTCCAAAGTACTGAAGAGCAATGGTGTCTCTCTGGAGACTAAGGTGCGTTTGATACAGG
>NW_006399803.1:13007392-13016213 GCF_000299155.1 Elephantulus edwardii
ACTCATTTGAATAATATTGCATGAATTCCTTGTTTTTCAATGCAGCATAGTATTCCATTGTAAGAATATACCACAGCTTCTCTATCCATTCATTTGTTGATGGACACCTGGGTTGTTTCCAACTCCTTGCTATTGTGAACAAAGCCGAGGTAAGTATGGGTGTGCATGAGTCTTTCTTTTCTTAATGTTGAGTTTTAATCCATATTAAAGGCTGCAGTCCTTGACCTTCTGCAGCAAGTGCTTCAGGTCCTCTTCAGTTTCAGCAAGCAGGTGTGTCATCTGCATAATACAAATTGTTGATGAGTTACCTCTAATCCTGATGCCACACTTCTCCTCAAAGAGCCCAGCCTCCCAGATAATCTGCTCCACATATAGAGTGAAAAGATATGGGGCACATCCTTGATGCAAACCCTTCCCAATTTTAAACCATGAAGTGTTTCCTTGCTCTTTTCTGACCATTGCCTCCTGAACCAAGTATAGGTTTCACATAAGCACAATCAAGTGTTCTGGGATTCCCATTCTTCTCAGAGTCAGCCACAGTTTGTTGTGATCCACACAATCAAATGCATTTGAATAGTCAATGAAACACAGATAGACATTCCTCTGGTAGGCTCAGCTTTCAGCCAAGATCCATCTGACATAAGCTATAATATCCCTAATGTCACAGCCTCTTCTAAATCCAGGCTGCACTTCAGGCAGTTCTCTGTTGATGTGCTATTCTAGTCGTTTTTGGATAATCTTTAGTAGAATCTTGCTTGCACATGATATCAATAATACTGTTCAATAATTTTCACACTCTGTCGGATGACCTTTCTTTGGAATGTGAAGAAATATAGATCTTCCCGTCAGATGCCAATTAATATCATAAAACAAAATATATATGAATAATGTTAACAATTCTTTTTTAAAAAATATCCTTCATATATATCAGAGGAAACAAGAGAAGAAAAAATTAAAAAGATAACTTGGAGAATGCCCTTGAGTCTGTTTCATCAGTAGAGCTAACACAACCAAAAAACACATGAAATGAAAAGAAAGTTATTAGAAATTACCCAAACAAAATACTAGAGAGAAAGTAAAGAAGATCAGAATGGAGCTTCCAAGACTTGACAAACTTGTTGCTATTGTTACATGATATCGAGTAGACCACAACTCATAACAACTCTATGGATGATAGTTTTGGACCATTTTCTATCCTGAGCCAATCTCACTGTCTTTGACACACCTACCCTCATTACCCCAATTACTTTATCAATCCATCTTATCCAGGGTCTTTCTCTTCTGTGCTGTTCCCCCATCTTTTCAAGCATGATATCCTTCCCCAAGATCTGGTCCTACTTGGCAACATGGCCAAATTATGAGATGGAGCTTCAAAAGCCTTTCTTCTATGGATCAGCTTGGCTTCACCCTCTCCAGGAAAGATACTTGTTCTCCTGGCAATACACAGCATGTTCAACAATCTTCTTCAGCACCTCAACTCAAAGGCATTGATCCTTCTTCTACTATCCTTAGTTATTGTTCATAGCAAGTAACTGTGAAGACCATAGCCTGGATCAAGTGCACCTTAGTCTTTTGCTCTGGAGAAATCCTTAATAGCTGACTTTCCAAATGCAATTTGACTTGTCATTTCCTAACTGCCACTGGCAGAAGTGTTAATTAGTGAACCAAAGAAGCTGAAATTGTTAACAACCTCAATCTCTTCTCTGCCTATCATGATGCTACCAATTGGCCCAGTGGTAAGAATCCCCATTTTGTTGATATTGATCTTCAATCTTTATTGCAGTCTAGAGTCCTTGGACCTCTTCAGTTTTAGCAAGCAAGGTTGTATCATCAGCATAACACAGGTTGTTAATGAGTCTTCCTCCAATCCTGACAACACATTCTTTTTGATAAAGTCCAGCCTCCCAAATGATCTGATCCACATATATATTGAAAAAGCATGAAGACAGGACATGTCCCTGATGCATTTCTTTCCTGACTTTGAATCATGCAGTGTTTCCTTGCCCTGTATTGATGATTTTCTCTTGGCCCAAGTATAGGTTTTACATGAACATCATCAGATTTTCTGGGACTCCCATCCTTCTCAAGGCTGTCCAAATTTGTTGTTATGCACACAGTCAAATGTCTTTGCACAATGAAACACAGATATACATACATTCCTCTGGTACTCTCTACATTCAGCCAAGATCCATCTGACATTCGTGATGATATATTTAGTGCCATGACCTCTTCTAAATCCAGCTTGGATTTTTAGTAGTTCTTCAGTCATTTTTTTAATGAAAGTTAGCAGAATTTTGCTTGCATGTAGTCTATTAGTGACATTATTTTGTAATTTCCACACTCTGTTGGATAACCTTCTTTTGGAATTGGAATAAATATGGATCTCGTCTAATCACTTGACCAAGTGGTTGTCCTCCAGATTTCTTGGCACAGCCTAGAGAGCACATCCAGAAACATATCTGTTGGTGAAATAAAAAAAGATCTGGTATGTGAGTAACTGTAAAACAAAAAGAAGAATGCAGAGAGAATAGGAGAAATTGTTGATTAAATAATGGCAAAAGCAAAGAATTATCAAAATTTAAGGGCAAATATAAAAATATAGTTTTAAGAAATTTATGTAGCACATATACAAAAATAAAATATAAAACAGTGTTGTGCACATATTGCATTGAGAGCTGAAAAGTAGTGTTTTTGTTGTATACTGTAGAGTCAGAACTGACCCATAGCTGACCCTCCAGTGGATTTTCAGAGGCAGATAATTGCACTGCAGGAAATTGTCCATCCTTCTCCTGCAAAGCACATGGTGGCCCTGCACCACATGCCTTCTGGATTGCAGCACAGCTTCTTGCCACTAGGCCACCAGACCGCCCTCAGAAAACCAATAGTCAAGGGAAAATCATTAAGGTAGTCGCAATTTTAAATTTTACACACACACACACACACACACACACACACAGAGAGAGAGAGACATGATGTTGGTTGTTGGTTTAGTGCCAGTTGAGCTGAGTATGACTCATAGCCAACCCATGAAGCACATACCTGAAACCTATCCTATCCTGTGAAATCCTCCTAATTTCTCACACATGCGAGCTCGTTGCTGTCACTCTGTCAATGCATCTTGTTATGGATTTTCCTCTCTTTCACTGACCTTTTATCTTTTCAAGCATGATGTCCCTTTACAAGGAATAGCCTTTCCTATAGTGTTACAGGTAAAGCCCAGAATGGCCGTTCTTTCAAAACGAGGAGAAACAGCTGCAAACATCCTTTATTAGTTGAAACATGGGATGTACAAAATACGAATGTTGGAAAACTAGAAGTTGTGAGAAATTAAATAGAACACAAGAACATCAACATTTTAGGTATTAGAGATATGAGATGGACTGACTTTGGCCACTTTACATCAGATTATCACATGATATACTATGCAAGAAACGAAAAATAGAGAAAGAATGATGCTGTATTAGTAGTTATAAAGATAATCTTAAATTCTATACTGAAGTACAATGTTGTGAGTGATATTATCCTTAGGCATACAAAGAAGACCTGTTAATAGGACTATTAGTGAACACAAGGGATTCGTTCTGTAGCCACTTGCCAATAAGACAGACTACAATATTCAAATCTTTTTACTGCAGATCTGGGGCAATAGAGAGAATTCCCTCAAAAACTGTCTCCCCTTATAAGGATGATGACTAGGTTAGGTATTTAATCTACTTAACATATTACTATTGCTAGTTCAAAAGATACAGTCAAAAGAATACTTTACATACAATTACAAGTAAATGATCAATTTACAAAAGACTAAGAAAATTGCAGTTCAAAAAGATAAATGCTAATTCAGGAAAGATTAATTTCTTTTCTCAGTAAACAGACAGTTTAAGGCAATCTGCATGACTATTGAGATGTTACAACAGGATCTGAGGATCACACAAAAATTAATTAAATGGTTCAACCATTTCAGTTTTGCATCCTGAAAACCCAGGATATCAAATTTTTAAAGCCAAGCTGTAAGGTATGTCTGAACAATGCTGAATTTATTAACACCACCTTATCATGAGTATTATTCAAATATAGACACCTACAACTAAAGTCAACGAGAGGGAAATTAAAGATTTTTATAAAATTTTGCAGTCTAAAATTGACCAAACATATAATCAAGATGCATTAATCATAATTGATTACTGGAATGCAAAAGATGGACAAAATGAGGAAGGAAGGGTAGTTGGACATTATGAACTTGGTGAAATGAGATCGGATATAGAATGATCAAATTTTGCACATTCAGTGGTTTATTCATTGCAAATAGCTTTGTAAAAAAAATAATAAATAAACAACACACAAATGTTGATTTTACACATGGGCCTATCCAGATGGATTACATAGGAATCAGATTGACTACATCTATGGAACACATCATTGGAGAACCTCAATATCAGCAGTCAAAACAAAGCTAGATTCTGATTTTTGAACAGAGCATCAGTTACTCATGTGCAAGTTCTAATTGAGGCTGAAGAAAATGAAAATATATCCAGGAGAACCAAAATATGATCTTAAGTCTATCTCACCAGAATTTAAAAATCATCTTAAGAGTAGGTTTGAAGCACTGAATGCCAGTGGTCAAAGATCAGATGAGTTGTGCAAGGAGATTAAGGGTATCATTCATAAAGAGAGCGAAAGGTCACTAAAAAGACACAGGATAAAGAAAATGAACTGGAAATTGCACTGGAGCAACAAGAAGTCAAAGTAGAGGGAAGAACTGCTGAAATAAAAGAGCTGAACAGAAGACTTCAAAGAGCAGGTCAGAAAGACAAAGTAAACCACCATAACAGAAAATGCAGAGATCTAAAACTGGAGATTGAAAAGGGAAGAACTTGCTCAGCAATTAGAAGCTGACAGAACTGAAAAATAAATTCAAGCCTTAAATTGCACTACTTAGAGATGCTATGAGAAAATTGTTGAATGATACAGGAAGCATCTAATAAAGATGGAGGGAATAAACAAAGTCATTGTACCAAAAGAATTGACTGACATAGAAATATTTCAAGTAGTAATATATTATGACCAAGAGCCAATTATAATAAAGGAAGACATTCAAGCTGCACTGAAGACACTGACAAAAAATAAGGTCCTAGAAATAGATGGGACACCAATTGAAATATTTCAAATGACAGATGCAACTCTGAACATTATCACCAATCTATGCCGGGACATTCTCAACAGTCTATGGCAAAAGGATAGTGCCTGGCAGAAGAGATCAATGTTTGTTCCAATCCCCCCCGTCCCCCAAAAAAGGTGTTTCAACAGAATGTGGAAATTGCTGAGCAAAATAATTATTACCACATTAAAGCAAAATACTGCTGAGAATCACTCAAAAAATGGCCAAAAGAGCATGTTAACAGAACTTGTAGACATTCAAGTTGAATTTAGAAGAGAACACAGCACCAGAGATATCATTGCTGATGTCAAATGAATCCCAGCTGGAAGAATACCAAAAGAATGTGTATCTGTGATTAATTAACTATGCAAAGGCATTTGACTGTGTTTATCTTATCAAATTATGGCTAACATTGAGAGGAATAGGAATTCTTGTACTCCTGAGAAACTTAAACCTAGAACAAGGGACTGTCGTGTTAACAGAGCAAGGGAATATTGCATAAAGTCAGGAAAGGTGTGTGTCAGAGTTGTGGCCTTTTTCTATACCTATTGATATGCCAAGCAAATTATTTGAGAAGCTGGACTTTATGGGAGAAAAATGTGACATTAGGATTGGAGAAATACTCATCAACAACCTGTTTTGTGCAGATGACACAATCTTGCTTGCTGAAAATGAGGAGGACATGAAACACTTGCTGCAGAACGTCAAACACTACAGCCTTCAATATGGATTGTATCTTAATATCAGCAAAACAAAAATCTCCAACACTGGACTTACAGCAGACATGGTAAAATTTTATCTTATACTTTGTATATATGGCTAGGAGAGGCTATTCATTATAGAAGGATATCATGCATGGGAAACTGGAGGGGCAACCAAAGAGAAGAAGACCCTCGACCTGGTGGTTTGACATTGTGTCTGCAGCAATGGGCTCGAGGGTGTCAGAGACTGTGAGGATGGTACAGGATAAGACAATATTCAAGTTGGTTGTTCATAGGGTTGCTATGAGTTGTTCTTGACTCAATGGCACCTAACAACAACAGAAATATGTCCAAAGTAGGAGACACTATCTTCATCATCTTTGGCTCCAAACAAGGAGCAATCTGGCTACACTTTGGCCTAATGGTAAGAAAATGCACTGTAAAACCAAAGGCATGTATTTCAAATCCACTGGCAGCTCCATGGGAGAAGGATGAACAATCTCTTACCATGCAATTAACTGCCTCTGAAAATCTACTGGAGGGTCAGCTATGGATCAGTTCTAATTTGAAGGTAAACAGCACCTATTCTTTTTGTAGTTCAGTACTCTTCTCCAACACCATAGTTCAAAGGCATCAATGCTTCTCTGTCATCTATATTCATTGTCTAGCTCTCAGATGCATAGCAAGTGAAAAAAAGACTACAGTCTAAGTCAGGCCCACCTTACACTTCAAAATGACATCATTGTTCTTCAAAATTTTGGAAATGTCCCTGGTATCAGACTTGCTCAATGGAATATGTCTCCAAATTTCCTGACTGCTGGTACCAAGAATGTTGATTGCTGATCCAAGCAAAATGAAATAATTGGCAACTTCAATCTTTTCTCTATCATGATGTGGTCTATTGGACCTGTGGTGAATATCTTTGTTTTTTGATGTGGAGATGTAATTGAAGACTATAATCTTTGATCTTCTGCAGTAGGCATTTCAAGTCCTCTTCCCTTTAACTAAGCAAAGTTGTGTCATTAGCATGAGTTTGCCTATAGAATCTCTCAGTATTGAAACTCAAAGCTTGAATTTGTTTTTCAGTTCTTTCAGCTTGAGAAATGTCAAATGAGTGCTTCCCTTCTTATTCTCTGACTCCAGTCTTTGCATATTGCATTATAATATTTTGCTTTGTGTTCTAAAGCTACCTTTTGAAATTTTCTATTCAGCTCTTTTACTTCTGCAGTGCTTTCCTTTCTTTTGAATTCTCAAGCCTCTAATAGAAATTTCATAGACACTTCTGACATCCATTTTGATTTTTTCTTTCTTCTTTTTCTTTGTATTGATCTTTTTCTTTCCAACATTTTATTTCCTTCACCTACCTCCATTATTCCATCACATCCAGGGTGTCCCTCTCCTGTACTGTCCCTTCACCCTTCCAAGTATGATGTCTATCTCCAAGGACTAGACCCCACTGATAACATACACAAAGTATGTGAGGTGGAGTTTCAAAAGCCTTGCTTCTAAGGAGTAACCTGGCTTTACCCTCTAAAGGACATACTTGTTTGCTCTCTTGCAGTCCACAGTATTACTTTTCACCACCATGACAACTTGAAGGCATCAATTCTTCATCTCTCATCGTTAGTCATTATCCAGATTTCTGATGCATAACAAGGAATTCCAAAGACCATGGCTTGCATCAAACACACCTTAGCCTACAGATTGATATCATTGCTCTTCAGCACTCTGGACAGGACCCTGAAAGCAAACTTCTCCAATGCAATTTGTCTCTTTATTTCCTGACTGCCAGAGTGTTGATTATGGGTCCAATCAATATGAAATTGTTTACAGTCTTAATATCTTTTCCATCTGTTTTGACACTGCCAATTTGCCTGATGGTAAGAATCTTTGCTTTCTTGAAGCTGAGATCCAATCCATATTGAAGATTGCAGTCTTTGACCTTTGTCAGCAAGGACGTCAGGTCCTCCCCAGTTTCTGCAAACAAGGCTGTGCCATCTACATAATGCAGGTTGTTGCTGAGTCTTCCTCCGATATTCATGCTACATACCTCATAATAAAGTCCAGCCTCCGGAATGATCTGTTTTATATATAAAATGAAAAAGTGTGGAGAAAGGATACATCCCTGACACATTCCTTTCTTGATTTTGAACCATGAAGTGTTTCCTTGCTTTGTTCAGATGACTGCTTTCTGGTCTAAATATAGGTTTTGCTTGAGCACAATTATGTGTCCTGGATTTCCATTCTTCTCAAAGGTAGCCAAAATTTGTTGTGATCCACAGTCAAATGCTTTTGCATAGTCAATAAAACACAAATGTACATTCTTCTGATACTTCTTGCTTTTAGTCAGGATCTATCTGACATTGACAAGGAAGTCCCTAGTGTCATTGCTTCTTCTAAACCAGCTGTCTTTTTGGCAATTCTCTGTTAATGTTCTGTTCCAGTCCATTTTGTATAATCTTCAGCAGATTTTTGTTTTCATGTGTTATTTGTGATATTGTTGGATAATTTCTATACTCTGCTGGATCACCAGGCAGTTGACCAGGCAGCTGTCATTCATATTTCTTGGGAAAGCCTTGTGAGCATATCTAGTGCTGCATCTGTTTGTTGAAACATGCCAGTTGACATTACATAAAGTAATTAATAAAATGCAAATCATTACTCAATACTTTATATATTTCAATACTATTGTATAATTTTCCATGGGCCATTTTCACCTTAAAATTATTCCTAAGTACTTTTCCTTTTTGATACTCTTAAAAATGGAATTCTTTCCATAATTAACTTTCAAATTGTTCATTACTCTTATTCAGGAGTAAAACTTATTTTTGTATATTGATTTCACATCTTTCAACTTTACTGAATTTAATAATGTCAAGAAGACAAAGATTCTCACCACTGGACCAATTGGCAGCATCAGGATGGATGGTGAAGAGATTGAGATTGTACACAGCTTTAGTTTGCT
>NW_006399803.1:13017738-13021741 GCF_000299155.1 Elephantulus edwardii
AAACATTAATGAGCAGAATGATTTGATGCTGAAGGTTTCCAAGGTTGCAAATCACCATCAGGAGCACAGGAAACACTGGTCAAAGGTATCAGGCCAGGACCAAGATCAAAGGGAGAACAAAGGATTCAAGGAATATCAACATATCAACAAAGGGAGTGAACAACCTCAACTACCATGGAGTGCCTCTTCCTTCCCTCCCTAGAAGACCACCCACCTAGCTAAACCACAGTGGACTGTCCCTCCCTAAAGACCCTTACTATAAAATCTGCCCTCATCCACTTTAGGGCGCAGTATTTCCTTGGTCCACCCCTCTGTCTGTCTATCTCTGCAGACCAAGGAATCCCACCCACCCGGGAGACCCCTTAATAAAACTTCTTTAGCTTAAAAAAAATTATTTAAAATTATAATGGGCTCTGGTGGCTTGGTGGCAAGAAGCTTCACTGCAATCCTGAATCCTGAAGGCACGCAGTTCAAAGCTGCTCTGTGGGGAGAAGGATGGTCAATCACCTTCCATCTAATAACTGCCTCTGAAGATCTGCCCGAGGGTCAGTTAGGGGTTGGTTCTGACCCAATGGTAGACAAGAACAGCATAATAAAATGTAGAATATAAGAATTATTAAAAAAAATTAATTATGACTTGAAAGTAAAACAAAATTAAAAAATGAGGCGCTCTGTTGGCATAGTCTGCAGAGTATTTTGTTGCTAAACCAAAAGACTCACTTATACCAGGATGAATCTACCAGTCACTCTGAGAAAGGTGGACAATCTCCCCCTGTGCCGTTACAGATTCAGAACCAGCTGAAGGGTCAGCTCTGAGTTGGTTCCAACTCAATAGCAATGAAAGAGAGAGACTATATAACAGGAACAATTAAAATAACACAGTGAGAATGATTTGCTACATACATACCAAACAAAAGAAATCTGACATACATTAATTTCAGGAAAAACAAATACAATTCAGAATAAGGTATTATTTCAAGAATAAATAAGTATGTTATATATCCATAAGTGATAAATTTTCCTAGAATATTTGACAATCCTATGGATGTAATATCACTAGGGAAGGTTCAAATTCACCAGCACCTCTGTGGGAAAAGGATACGCAATCTCCATCCATCCTATTTACTGTTCTGAAAACCTCCTGGAGGGCCAGCTATGACTAAATGGCACAAAACAACAACAAAATATTTAGTGTCTACAACAGCACTTACCAAGAGGGCAACAGCTCATAGAATATAAGGGAGAAATGAAAAAAAAAAAATCCACCATTCTAATTTAAAACTTTAGCATTTTTTTCCTCAGCAACTGATAGACCAAGGAGGCAGAAAATAGTAATGATACTATTGTTGTTGTCATCGAGTCAGACCTGACCCATGGCTAACCCTTTAATGGGTTTTCAGAGGCAGTAAATCACAAAGATTTGCCCATTTCTTTCTCATGCGGCAGCTGGCAGATTTGAACCATATACCTTCGGGTTTGGGACATAGTATCTTACCACTAGGCCACCAGAGTTTCCTAAATAGATGATGTAAATGGTACTAAGGCCAAATTTATATAATTGATATTTTAGAACACTTAATATTGGAGAATTGTTGCAAATGGAACAGCCATTTGAACTTGATTAGATAAACCATGTTCTATGCTTCACTGAAAGAGGCAAAATTAAGAAAATTGAAAAGAACAGGAATCATACCTGATGCGTTTTCTTTTTTTTTTTTTTTCCAGATGCGTTTTCTATAATTTCATTAAGCAGTTCTGTTGCTGCTTTACTGGTTAGACTGCTAATTGAAAGTTGAGTGGCTCAATTCATCACCTATTCCAATGGAGAAAGACGTAGTCGTCTACTCCTGTAAAGATTTACATGTCAGTGTTTGGAAGCAATGAATCCTAATAATTCAACAGTGGGTTTATAGGGTAATGAAACCATAATCCAGTAATATATAGGAAAAACAGAAAGTCTAAAACAAAGTTGAAAAAAGGAATTTGAGTGGAATCAAAACTAAACACTTAGTGCTTTCAGCAAACAGTTACAGCAATCAGATACAGTCTTGAGGGTGCACATTATTCTTTGCCAAGAAATCTGGAAGATAGCTACCTGGCCAACTGATTGAAAGGGATCCACTATTTGTACCCATAAAAAAAAAAAAAGAAAAAGCGACCCAACAAAATGTGGGAATTATCAAACAATATTACTAATATTATATGCATTAAAAGTCTTGCCAGAAATTATTCAAAAATAGCTGTAACGGTACATCAAAAGTTAACTGCCAGAAATTCAAGCTCGGTTCAGAAAATGCTATGTTATTGTTAGGCGCTCTGAAGTCAAGTATGACTCATAGTGACCCTATTAACAATAGATCTGAACTCGGTCCATACTCATCATCTCTGGCGTACTGAAGCCCATTGCTGAAGTCCCTGTGTCAATCAACTTCATTGAGATTCTTCCTATCTTTCACAAAGACTCTTATTTTTCAAGTATAATATCTCTTTCTGTGGAATAGTGACTCCTAACAACGTATCCAATAGTGGCTTAGTGGTAAGGAATTGTGATACCAAGCCAAAGGTTTTAGTTTGAATCCACCAGCATCTCAAAGGGAGAAAGATGGAAACTCTCTCCTCATGTTATTTGTTGTTGTTATATGCTATTGAGTTGCCTGGGATTCATAACGACTCTATGTACAATAGCTCTGAAGTCTTCCCTGTCCTGAGCCAGTCTCACCAACTCCGATACACCTATCCCCATTGTTCCAGGTACTGTATCAATCCATCTTACCTGGGGTCTTTCTTTCCTGAGCTGTCCCTCCACCCTGCTGAGCATGATGTCCTTCTCCAAGGACAGAACTCTCCTGGCCATGTGAGACAGAGCTTTACAATCCAAGCCTCCAAGAAGAAATTTGGTTTCACCCTCTCTAAGACAGACATGGTTGTATTCTTGCTGGTCCGTGGTACATTTTAGACTGTTCTCCAGCATCACCACTCAAAGATGTCAATTTTTCTTCTGTCATGCTTACTGGTTGTCCAGCTCTCTGATGCATAGCAAGTAATTATGAAGACCCTGGCCTGCATCAGGTGTACATTAGCTTCTAGACTGAGGTTATCGCTTCTCAGGACTCTGGAGAGGTCCCTGACAACAGATTCAAGCCATTCAGTACATGGTTCAAAATCAGGAAAGATATACACCAGGGATGCATTCTATCTCCAAAACACTTCAACCAGTATGCCGAACAGATCATCTGGAGGCTGGGCTCTATGAGGAGGAATGTGACATGAGGATTAGAGGAAGGCTCATCAACAACCAGTGTTATGCATATGATACAACTTTACTTGCTGAAACTGAGGAGGACCTGAGGTATTTGCTGCAGAAGGTCAAGGACTGCAGCCTTCAATATGGACTGAGGTTCACCATCGAGAAAACAAAGACTCTTACCACTGGGCTCATTGGCAGCATCATGAAAATGGTGAAGAGATTGAGATAGTTAATAGCCTCAGCTTGCTTGGCTCCACAATCAACATGCTTGGGACCAGCAGTCAAGAAATTAAAATAGATAGATAGGTAGATAGATAGATAGATAGATAGATAGATAGATAGATAGATAGATAGATAGATAGACAGACAGATAGATCATACATACATACATACATACATACATACATACATACATACATGAATTGCATTGAGAAAATCTGCTGTCAGGGACCTCTTCAGATACTGAAAAGAAGAGGTGTTAGTCTGGAGACTAAGGTGCACTTGATTCATGCCTTGATCTTCATAATTACTTGCTATGCATCAGAATGTTGAACAATGACTAAGGATAATAGAACAATTGATGGTTTTTAGTTGTGGTGCTGGAGAAGAGTATTAAACACACCACGGACTGTTAAGAAAACAAACAGGTCTGTCCTTGATAGAGTGGAAGCAGGCTGCTTCTTAGGGGAGGGGTTTTGAAGCTCCATCTGACATAATTTGGGAATACTGCAAGGAGGGACCAATCCTTGGAGAGAA
>NW_006399803.1:13021911-13023976 GCF_000299155.1 Elephantulus edwardii
CATATAACAAGTGTTCCCTTGCTCTGTTCAGACAACAGCTTCTTGGTCTAGATATAGTTTTGTGGTTTTCATTTTGTTTGGTTTTTTTACGCTGGTTTATTTACAAAGTTCATATACATTCTTTTTCACTAGGTATAGGTTTTGTATGAGCATAATTAAGTGTTCTGGGATCTCCTTCTCAATATTACATATAGTTTGTTATAAATCACATAGTTAAACAGGGTTGGTTTGGGTTTGCTTTTTTTTTTTTAAATTATCAATAAAACTCAAATACACACACTTGTCGTATTCTCTGCTTTCAGTCAAGATCCATCTAACACCAGCAAGTATATACCTAGTGCCACTCTCTGTAGGAAAGGTTGTGTCATCTGAAGTAGCAGAGTGAGAAAGACTTTAAATTATTTAATGTGAAAACATCTTTTCTACAAAACTTTTTCCCAGAAAAAGAAAAATGTTGTGAAAGTTTTACCAAGTTTAAGACAAACATTTTAAAGAAATTTCAGAATACACAATTACCAGAACCAGAAAAAGTCATTCTACCAAAACTATAGATTAATTTTTCTAATGACTAGCTATAGTAAAAACCTAAATATTAGCCAGTTAAATCCAGCAATATACGAAAAGCTTGTATTTTAAAACTAAGTAATGTTCTTTCCAGAAATGTACAAATCATTAAACATACATAAATTAGCCAATATAAATTATCTCATAATACCCACACTAAATGATAGGAGACATGTGGCAAACTTTAACAACTATTTGATTAAAGAAAAGACTATCAGGAAACTAACGTTAATCATTACCATCAAGTCTATTCCAACTCATGTTGATCATATAAGGCATAGTTGTTGTTGCTGTACGCCTTCGAGTTGGAACAGACCCATAGCTGATCCTCCAGTGGATGGGACTTTAATCACACAGGAAGAGATTGTCCATCCTTCATCCAAAGGGCATAGTAGACCTGCAAATTTATTGAAAATGTTTTTGATGTTGTGTGCCACTAATTCACCTGTGACTCATAGTGACTCTGTGTACAACAGCAGTGAAGCCTGTGTGTCACTGATTCCGACACACCTATCCTCATTGCCCTAGTTGCTGTGTCAGTCCATCTCATCTGGGATCTTCCTCTCCTGTACTGTCCCTTTACCCCTTCAAGCATGATGTCCTTTTCCAAAGATTGGTCTCTCCTGGCCACATGCCCAAAGTATGTGGGATGGAATTTCAAAATCCTAGCCTCCAAGGAGAAATTTGGTTTGATCCTCTCCAAGACAGATCTATTTATTTTCTGGGTAGCCCATGGTATATTCAAGACTCTTCTGCAGTACAACAACTGAAAGGTATCAATTTTTTTCTTCTGTCGTCCTTAGTCATTGTCCAGCTCACTTTTGTTGCAGACTGAGGGTAAAGTAATAATGAGACAGACAGCCAAGAATGAGATAAGAGAGAGTAAAGAAAGGGGGCCAGCAGTCCTAATGACTGAAGCACCCAAGCCATGCCCCTCTGTGTATTTATTGAGAATCATCAGGAAGGTAAACAAAGGATAATCCCAAGGGAGTAGAAAACAAAAACAAAGGATCATGGGGAAGTCTTTCTCAGATAAAGCAGAGTTCTTCTCTATTGTTCACCTGATACTAATCTCAGGAGGGAGGGATTCAGCAAAATACAAACTAAGAGTGATGTTGACTCTTTTTATATATATATATATAATTTTAATGAACATTTACAGAGAATTTGGATTTCCATTCATTCACTGCTGACTCTTAAGGAATGCCTTATTGCCTCAGGGTGAACTCCAGCTTGTATTACACCTTCCTTATATCCTGATACAGCATTTGATTTATTATTAATATTAAATTCCATATTCAACTTCCCACACTCTTAAGTCTCTAGACTAACACTGTTACTCCTCAGTATTATGGAGGGGTCCCTGGCAGCAGATTTAGCCAATGCAATTGGTCTTTTGATTTTGTGGCTGCTGGTGCCAAGAGGGTTGATTGTAGTACTGAGTAAACTGTAACTGTTAAACTATCTCAGTCTCTTCTCCATCCATCATGGTGCTAATTGG
>NW_006399803.1:13025076-13026095 GCF_000299155.1 Elephantulus edwardii
CATAACAAGTATGGTAAAAATATAGATGCACATGATAGTTGTTATTCCTAAGTACTGTAGAGTCAACTTTAACTCATAGATAACATATGAAAAATGGATCTAAACCCTGCCCTATCTTGTGCCATCTTCACCATCTCTGACAAACTCCAGCCCACCATTACAATCACTGTGTCAATCCATCTTGTTGAGATTCTTCCTCTCCACCTTCACTGATCTTCTACCTTTTGCAAGCATGCTGTCTTTTCCAAGGATTGACACCTAATATATGCCCAAAGAATGTGACACAGACTTTCACTGTCCTTGCCTCCAAAGAGTCCCCTGGATGCATCTTTTCCAAGATATATTATGATTTTGTCAGTCCATGGGATAGTCAGCATTCTTCTCCAACATAAAAACTCAAAAGCATCAGTTTTTATGCTGTTATTCTCTTTCTCTTGCCTGCATAGAAAGTAATTGAAAAGATTGTGGTTTAGATAATCTTCAAACTGGTATCACTGGTTTTAAGCACCTTAGAGTTCCCTGATAGCAGATTCTTGATGAGCTGGATTGATTCAGTCACTGGGGATAGGTGTGTTGGAGACAATAAAATTGGCAATGGATAGAGAAGGGTTTAGAGCTGTTATAGGACTTATAGGTTGCTATGAGTCACAGGAAACTCAACGGCATGTAACAACAACATCCTGAAGTAAAATGTGACAGCAGAAAATCCATGTGAAAACAAGGCAGACCTGTTAATGTCCCTTATCTGATATGTTATTACCAAATACTTTTTCCCAGTCAGTGGCTTCCCTTTTTACCTTGTTGGAGAAGTTTTTGGATGTTCATAGAGATTTGAGTCTTAGAAGATCTCATTCATCTACTTTATCTTCTCTTGGTTGTAGGTTTTTCAGGATACTTGGAAGACTGTTTATGTTGTGGATTAGGACTTATAGTGTTGTTCCTAGCTTTTCTGTAATAAAGTTTATAGTCCTTGGTTTTAGTCCTAGGTCCATGATCCACCTTGAGTTGCTTTTTGTGTA
>NW_006399803.1:13030771-13031454 GCF_000299155.1 Elephantulus edwardii
TTTTATGAAATTCCTCTGTGTCAGCCAATTCCTTCTGATACAGTGACTCTGTGTACTCCTTCCATCTTCTTTTGATACATCCTGAATCATTCAACATTCCTCCCAAGCTATCTTTATGTATTGCCACAGCATCATTAGTAATAAAATGTAGTGTTATCGTGTATGTTTTGTCAAAATACAATAGACTAGGCAGATCACCTCTCTGGTCTTCTTCCTTACAACTCATCACTTGAGTCTAATAATGAATATTTGGGATGGACATAGTGGCTGCAAAGATAGCCTCAAATGTAATTACCAGTCATGAGGATTGTACAGGACTGGAGATTGTATTGTTCTGGTGTACACTGGTTCAGTAGGAGTCAGAACCAACTCTATGGCTCCATCTCTTTTGAGATATAGTGTTAACTTTCTACCAAATTTGATGCCCTTCTACAATGACTGGTCTCTCTTCAAGATGTGTCCAGATCCTCACCAGCATCATTTTTCCCCCCTACTAGAGACCTTCCAGAAGTCCAGAAGGTGTTGTGGTACTAGGGATATTGTAGCTGATATTAGATGGATCTTAGCTGAAAGCAGCGAATACCAGAGGAATGTATATCTGTGTTTCATTGATTATGCAAAGGTGTTTGACTGTGTGGATCATAACAAACTGTGGTTGACTCTGAGAAGAATGGGAATCCCAG
>NW_006399803.1:13031989-13040842 GCF_000299155.1 Elephantulus edwardii
AATTGATGCCTTTGAGTTGTGGTGCTAGAGGAGAGTATTGAATATACCATGGACTGCCAAGAAAACAAGTGAATTCATCCTAGAGAGGGCTAAACCAGGCTGCTCCTTGGAGGCAAGAATTCTGGGGCTTCATCTGATATACTTTGGACATGTTGTAAGGAGGGACAGGTCCTTCGAGAGGGACATCATGCTTGGGAGATTGGAGGGACGGTGCAGGATGGTAAGACCCTCTATGAGGTGGATTTCTTCGGTGACTGGGGTAATCAGGATGTGTGTGTTAAAGGCAGTGCGATTGGCACAGGATAGAGCAGGGTTTAGAGCTGTTGTACATAGGGTCGCTATGAGTCACAAGCGACTTGACAGTACATAACAACATAACAACAGTTTATTTACAAAATTTGAATACAAATTTGAACAAATTCTTTAAATTTTCCTGACCCCCCCACCCGTCATATTGTACAACCTAATGATTAATTATTGCCCCCTTCTCCCTGCACATCCATATCCCTCTGTTTCCAGCCTCTCTCACCTCTCTTGGATCCTTATACTCATTCTACAATAACGATTTTATACAATATCTATTCTTATGGGACTGAGTTCATGAAACATAATGCTCTCCCAGTCCCTCCCAAGTTAGGTAATAATTTACAAAGTTATTGCTCCTGCGTGCTGCATAGTATTCCATTGTGTGAATGTACTTTAATTTCTCAATCTATTTGCTTGTGGTTGGACATTTGGGCTGTTTCCATGTTTCTGTGATGGTAAATAATGCTGCTATGAACATTGGTATACAAATCTCAGTTTGTGCCTCAGTTCTCATATTCTCAGGGTATATTCCAGGTAGTGGAATAGCTGGGTCATATCGCCAGCATCATTATAAGGAGCATTCTGGCTATACTTCTTTGAACAATGTTTGCTGATTTTTCTAGTGGTCCATGCTGTGTTTAATTTTTTTTTTAACTTATAAGTTCTTTAATATTCTTTGCCACAATTCAAATGTGTCCATCCTTCTTTGGTTTTCCATCTTAATTTTCCAACTTTTACATTCATCTGTGCTGATAGTCTTTTTAAACATTTTCCAGGTCTTGAGTAATATAGAAAGACTGAGGAACTGTCACAAATGAAGGAGACAAAGTGCAAAGATATATAAGTGCAATGTGGGATACTTTAACAGAAAAAGAACATTAGTGGAAAAACTGAAAATACAAGTAAGGTTTATATTTTGGTTTATTATGTCAATAGTGCCATAGTAAAAGCAAAACAAACAAAATTCAAACTCATTGTGGTTGAGTCAGAACTGACTCACTCCAGTTGAGGCTTTAAATCATACTGGAGGAGACTGCCCATCTTTCTCCCACAGAACAGCGAATTCTACCCACATGGCTTTGGGTTGGCAGAGCAACTCCCTACAGACTATGCCGCCAGAGGAGGGAAAGTCAGGGGAACTCTCTGTACTTTTTCATTTTCTATAAAACCAGTTATCAAAATGAAAAAAATTAATAAATCTTTTCTTTGTTTCTGCCACTTATTTGCTCAGAACTTAGAAAAAAAATTTATTGTTGTTATGTGCCGTCGAATTGCCTGTGACTCATAGCAACCCTATATACATCAGTCCTAAACCCTGCTCTATCCTGTGCCAGTCTCACTATCTCCAAATCACCTACCTCCACTACCGCAGTTACTGAATCAATCCACCTTATAAGGGTCCTCCTCTCCAGTGTTGTCCCTCCACCATCCCAAGCATGATGTTCTTCTCCAAGGACTGGTCCCTCTTTCCAATATGTCCAAAGTATGTCAGACAAAGCTTCAGAATCCTCGCCTCCAAGGAGCAGCCTGGTGTATCCCTCTCTTGGTTGAACTTGTTCATTTTTTAGCAAGCCATGATATATTCAATACTCTTCTCCTACACCACAGCTCAAACACATCAATTCTCCTTCTATCATCCTTAGTCATTATCTAGCTCTCTGATGCATAGCAAGTGATTGCAAAGACCATGGCCTGTATCAGGCACACCTTAGTCTCCAGAGTGACACCATTGCACTTCAGTACTTTGGAAAGGTCTTGAACAGCAAGAGATTTTGTAAAGTTCCTATAAGTCTCCATATGTCCACTATGACCATGTAAAAAGTTATACAATGCATTATTATAAAAGTAAATAGAATAGTTGCGGTGGTGGTTGTGTGGTGTCAAGCTAGAACTGATCCATAGCTGACATTCGATAGAGTTTTCATATGCAGTAAGTCACAGAAGAGATTGCCAATTTTGTTCCATGGAGCAACTGATGGATTAAAATCACGTGTCTTTAGGTTAACAGCTGAGCTCCTTATCACTAGGACACCAGAGATCAGAAAATATAATAGTTAAATATGTATAATTAGATAAAATGATTTTTCTTATTATAGCTTTTATCACTTATCTTTTAAAAAATTGCCCTTCATACTACTGTAATTTTAATGTGTCTTTTGTTAAAATACATAGTGCCTTTATAATCTACCCAACTGAGTCTTTCATTTAGTGAATATTTGAGGTTCAAGTTGTAGCTTGATTATGCAACTTTAATTTACCCATTTTAAAAATCTTTTAAAAAATGTTTTCATATATTTCACTGGATCTGTTATTGTGTATTTGACTTTGAAAATATCTTTATTTCTAATTATACAGAGAACTGACAGGAATAGTACTGTGTTCCCAGCAGACACTTTATGTAAATTATTGGAGTATAGTAAAAGCTTTAACATTGTATATGAGATATTTATATGAATTATTTCTCTGTTTAGTAATATATATTTTTACATTTACTACTTTGGGGAGTAGCTAAACTAAGAAAACTAGTATTTTAAGATTTCACATGTATAAATATTCTTAATGTTTATGTATGGATTTTGAGAAACATATTTCTGAAACATTTTTTAGAATTCTGAGTTCTTGGAGTTTTCTTTGAGGAGGAGAACTATGGATATTAAATATTTTGGTTCTGCACTTGAAGAATAATCATGGAATTATTTTTAACTCTTCACTGTTTAAGATTAACAACTCTGGTGGAATAGTCTATAAGTTGTGCTGATAAAAGTTCATGCCTCTATGAGGTTTGAATATACCAGCAACTCAGTGAGAAAGAGAAGCAATATCTTCCTTAGTGCTTTACATTCTTGAAGGGTCAGCTATGAGATGGTTCCAACTGTAGTGCAAAGGGTTTGAATAAATGCATTATACATTTGGGTTGGGCTTTTTTTTTGTTGTTATGTTTTGTTCGTCTGCCTTTGCATTTTGTTTCCAGTAATATATTTGCTAGGATAGATAATTCTTTATCTGATGAATGTGATGGGCATCCAATATTTATAACTGAAAATTTTAAGCTATCTTGTTGTAAATGAGTCTTGATGGTGTAATGGGTTACATGGTGTGCTGTTAACCCAAAGGTCAGCAGTTTGAATATATAAACTGCTTCAAAGGAGAAAGATAAGGTAGTTTGCTCCCATTAAGATTTATAGTCTGATTGGAAAAATATCTGCAAAAGACTCAAGCAAGACCCACACCTCACTCCATACACAAAAACCAACTCAAGGTGGATCATGGACCTAGGACTAAAACCAAGGACTATAAAATTCATTACAGAAAAGCTAGGAACAACACTAGAAGTCCAATCCACAACATAAACAGTCTTCCCAGTATCCTGGAAAAGCTACAACCAGGAGAAGATAACATAGATGAATGGGACCTTCTAAGACTCAAATCCCTATGCACATCCAAAAACTTCTCCAGTAGGGTAAAAAGGGAAGCCACTGACTGGGAAAAAGTATTCGGTAATATCATATCAGATAAGGGACTTATATCCAGAATTTATGAAATACTTGAGCACCACAACAAGATAAAGGTAAATAATCCAATAGAAAAATGGGCACAGGATATGAACAGGCATTTCACCGAAGACGACATTCAGATGGCTAACAAACACATGAAGAAATGCTCAAAATCCCTAGCCCTAAGAGAGATGCAAATTAAAACAACTATGAGATATCATTTCACCCCAGTCAAAATAGCAAAATTTAACAGAACAGCAAGCAACAAATGCTGGCGAGGTTGTGGAGAAACTGGAACCCTGATTCACTGTTGGTGGGAGTGTAAAATGGTGCAACCCCTGTGGAAAGCAGTATGGCGCTTTCTCAAAAGTTGCAAATAGAGATACCATTTGACCCAGCAATTCCACTACTGGGAATATACCCTGAAGAGACCATAGCTGACATCCAAGCAGATATATGCACACCCATGTTTATTGCAGCTTTGTTCACAATAGCAAGGAGTTGGAAACAACCTAAGTGCCCATCAACAAACGAATGGCTAGAGAAGCTGTGGTATATTCGCACAATGGAATACTATGCTGCATTAAAAAACAAGGAACTCATGCAATATTATTCAAAATGGTTGACTCTGGAGAACATTATGCTGAGTGAAATATCCCAGTCACAAAAGGACAAATATTACATGATGCCACTGTTGTAGAATGGGACTGTCCTTGGGGTTGGGGAGAGACTGAGTAAGATGGGTTCAATAATGTTTACTGCACTGAAACAGAGGAGGGAGAAAACTGTTTAAAAGAGATATATAACTAGGTATTTCTGTCATCACAGGAGACTAGAGCGAGGGCTACATGGTGGAGGGGGCCTGGGGGAGGGTTTGTAAAACAATGAAAGAATCTTTTCTTTTACTTTTCCATAACTTTGGACTCATGTACTTATAACTTGTTAGTCAAATTTGTGTCTTCTAGGTTGCAACACCCCCATGATACATCTTCAAGGATATGAACATGTACGGCCAAGCACAATCAATAAGAGTGCCTCTAAATTCCAAAAATCAGTCTCCATAATAGTCTATGTGTTTCCTACTGCCAAAGGGGCCCTTTAGAGTAATGAGAGAAGATCTTCACCCTGAAACCCACAGCGTCCCTTTTCAGCAGAAAGTAGCTAAGAGAATACGTCATCCCCTTCTCCTTATGACTCAGGGTGAAGTCTCTCTCAGGGAGGAGTGATAGGGAATGGCAAAGGACACACTGACAAAGAAGATTAATCAGAACTGGCTTTGACAAGCACTGTGGCATTTGGACAAGAACAAACTGGGAGGAGGGTAGAGAGAATAGTGCAACAATGAATGAATGGAAACCCAAAATCTCTGTAAATGTTTATGAAAATTAATAAAATATAGAAAAAAAAAGATTTATAGTCTGAGAAAAGGGAGGATTGTCATGCGTCTGAATTGATTTGAGGGAATGAGTTTGACGTTCTGTCTAATTTAATTCAAAGTCTGTAGATGTTGCATATCTGACAATTTAAACTTTTGTTTTTGTTGTTGTTATGTGCCATCAAGTCAAATGCAGCTCCTGGCAACTCTGAGTAACAGCTCTCAGGCTTGCCCTATCCTGAGCCAACCTCACTGTCACTGACACACCTGATCTCAATGCCGCAGTGATCCTGACGAACTTCTTCTCCTGCACTAACCCTCTATCATTCCAAGCATGCTGTCACTCTCCAAGGACTGGCCCTCCCTGAAACCTGCCCAAAACATGTGTGATGGAACTTCAAAATCCTTGCCTCTAATGAGTAAATTAGTTTCACCCTCTCCAGGACAAACCTGTTCGTTCTCTTAGCAGCTCTGGTATCTTCAAGCACTCTTCTTTAGCACTTCAATTCTTTTTCTGTCATCCTTATCCATTGTCCAGGTTTCAGATGCATAGCCAACAATAGAGAAGACCATGGCCTGGATCAGGTGCACCTTATTCTCTAGACTGGCATCATTGTTCTTAATCTGTTGCCATGGGGGAGGATAAAAAAAGCACTTAGATAAATGTAAGTAATTGAGTGTATTTTCTGACTTTTATTACTTTGGAATCAGAAACTAGTAAAAGAATATAAAAAACATTTTTAATATATTAAGATGCATAATGAATCTTCAAGAGAAGAGAGGGAAGGGTTCAGAGCTGCACAACATACTATATTGCTTGTGGTTTGTTTTTAAAGTTCGTTATTATTATAGTTTGGTGAAACACTCTTCTAAGTGGTACAGCACTCTTCTTTCAATATGCTGTATTGAGGTAACCTGGGGTTGCTGTAATGCTAAAGTTTGTGCCACTAGGGTGTCAAATGCCATAATATTTACCCACAGTGAACAGTGTCGAGTTTCCAGCTTAAGACAGGTTTGGAAGCAGGAGTGGCACCCACTTCCTAAACAACATGTCTCTGGAAACTCTATGAACTTTGATAATTGTTGATAGTTTTAGATAGTTTCAGTCTTTTTTTTTTTTCATAGGGTGGCTGTGAGTTGTGCTCGGCTCAAAGGTGATCAATAACACTAGAATAATGTTTAGGGTGTTATAACAAATCATCTGTCAACAAAAGGAAAAGTCACTTGCTGCTATAACATAGTGATTTCCATTTCCAGAAAATCCTGAGGCAAGGATATGAGCAGAGAGAAGCTACTTCAAGGGTTCAGCGTGAACTTCCATGCAATATCTAATGTGTTATTCACTGTTTAGTGGGTTGATTTGCACTTTAATCAGAGAAAGCTGTGTTATTACTAAGGCAGAGGATAAGACATATGTTTTCAATAGCGTAAAATTCACCATTTCTAGAAAATGTTAATGAATGATGCATTTCTGACATATTGTTATTTATGTACAGAGAAGTTCTTTTTTTAATTTTATTTTATTATTTTTGTGTGTGCATCGTCAGATTAGATCTGACTAGTACAAGAGGTGATTGCCCCTCCTTCTCTAGCAGAGCATCTGGTGGATTCGAACAGCATACCGGAATTGCAGTGCAGCTTCTTGCCACTAGGCCACCAGAGCTCCCTGAGAAGTTATTTTTAATACAGCATTTTATTATAATTGTTGTGTGTTGTCAAATCTTAACTGACTCATAGCCTACCCAGATGCAGTAAATTCCATAGGAGACAATTGTCCATCCTTTTCTCAAAAAACTAGTGCATTTCAACCATGTGCCTTTGGGATTGCAGCACAACATCTTAGCACAAGGTCACCAGAAAAATGGTAAAATATAGTATTTCTTTCTGAGAAATACTTTTCAGAGTCTCTTTTAAGTTTAAAGCAGTGATCTGCCTAAAATGATTCAGGTTTGGGATGTTTTGCTTGTTTTTTCTTAAAAGTGTTATGGTCTCTCAGAGATGTAGATTTTTTTCTTTCTCTGACTGTTCTTTGTTCTAAGCTTAATTTTAAATAAACATATATTAAAGACAAAACTGAAGGGAGGAAGTATGTAAAGTTAAAATGGGTAAAATTTTCCTTTTTGTTCATACTTGTATTCCTTCAGTAAGTATGCTCTTTTGCTTCACAATTCAAAGCACACTGAAAGGAATCATTTGTTTTCTTGAACAAATACAGTACTTTGAAAAAGCTTGGGTCCTTTCACCTTGACAGCTAAAGTACAGTAGTTGCATTGTGAATTTCTTTTTGCATTATATTTGTGATACATGAGATCTATATAAAATGGTTTTCTGACTTCTGCTTCCTTATAAAAGAAATAAAGTCTATCATTGGAGCCTAACTCTACAGGATAACTAGAAATTGCCTTAAGTTGTTTCCTGCCTAAATGAACAATGTGCAGTTTCCCTATATTTATATTTCTTACATTCCACTTTCTAGTCATTAGTTCCTGCTTACAACTGTTCTTCCTCATTTGTGCTTCCAAATTCGTGGGCTCAACCTCAGGTGCCATATCTAATAGGTGGTAGTCTAATCTAATTGTGTTCCATTGTATATAGGGTTTTTGAAAGCCTGTTATTTCTGGGAAGTGGATGGCTAATTCTTCTCTCTACTCTGTCTTAATTTGTATGTTGAGTTTTAGAATGCTATCTGACAGACAAGCATTTTACCAAAAGGAGTAGATGAAAGACATTTCCCCATTACAGAAGTTACAAATGGATTCAATGTCAGTACCCCCTGTGGCACATGTCTCTTGTCAGCTCCTCTTCCCTGCCCCACCAGCAACCCCTTCCACTCATGTCTATCCTATCTAGCACCTCCCTCCCACTTGTCAACCCTGATGTGATGTCTGTGCCTCATGCTGCTGCAAGGCTCTCATGTTGCTGTAAGTCTCTTGAGTTAAGGAGGCTCTAAGTCAAAATCCCATACACCAGCTTTAGGTAAGGATTTCTGTCTGAGGCAATATTAGGGAAAAGTCCTTGTCCCTGAGCTTCTACTCCAGGACTATCATCTTGTGACTTAGTGTCCCTGCTCCTCTGTTTGCAGCACACTGCTGTCACAGTAAGATAATTTCCCAGGTGAGGCTTTGTCTCCTCTAGATCTGGTAGCTGGTGGTGTTTACCTGACAGAAGTGGAAGTTTTACAGGCCCAAAAGCCAAAAGCTAGTTTGGGTTGGATCCCTTGTATTTCTTTATTCCTGACTGTCAACAAAGCCAGGTGGCATTCTGGGAGGATGGATGTTACCTGATTTGAAAGACAAAGGTGATTCCAGATGCTCTCCATGTGTAAAGCCCAGGAGTTCCCAGTGCTAGTTTGGGTTAGATCTCTCTCTTGTCTAGCCTGGTGAAATTCTGGGAGAATGGATGTTGCAAATACCTTTTATAAGAAACATAAATGGCAATTATACACATGGATTTCACCTGATGGTATGCACAGGCATCAGATCAATTGTATTTGTGGAAAGAATTGTTGAAGTTCAGTATCAGCTGTGAAAACTAAGCTAGGTACTGATTGTGAAACATACCATCAATGTAAGTTGAACTAAAGCTAAAGAAGGTTAAATGAAATCCACAGTAACCAAAATTTGACCTTGAGTCTATCCCACCTGAATTTAAAAACCATCTCAGGAACAGATTTGAGGT
>NW_006399803.1:13041832-13054381 GCF_000299155.1 Elephantulus edwardii
TCTAGCCATTCGTTTGTTGATGGGCACTTAGGTTGTTTCCAACTCCTTGCTATTGTGAACAAAGCTGCAATAAACATGGGTGTCTTAAGACTGTAAATATTGCACTAGAGTACTGAGATGCCAAAGCAATGGGAAGAATGCAGGAAATCGAAAAGAGAAGATTTCAAAGGGTATCACAGGAAGACAAAGGAGTGCGTCATAATGAAATGTGGAAAGAGCGGGAGTCAGAAAATAAAACAGGGCCAAATTCCCTTTGCATTTCTTAAGCTGAAGGAACTGAAGAGCAAATTCAAGCCTTGAGTTGCCAGACTTGAGGATGCTTTGGGTAGAATATTGAATGACCCAGGAAATATTAAAAAAAGATGGAAGGAGTACACAGAGTCACTGTATAGTAAGAATTGGCTGACACAGAAGAATCTAAAGAAACAACATATGATCGAGAAGCAATGGTCATGAAGGAGAAAGTCCAAGCTGCCCTGAAGGAATTGGTGAAAAACAAGGCCCCAAGAATTGATGAAATAACCAATTGACATATCTCAAGAAGCAGATGTTGCCCTGAACATGCTCACCAGGTTGTGCCAAGAAATCTGGAGAACACTACCTAGCAATTACTGGAAGAGATACACATTCATTTCCATTGAAAAATTATAAAAAATTCACCTGACAAAGTGTGGAAATTATCAAATAGAACTAATATTACACACGAAGAAAATGGTGCTGAAGATTATACAAAGACACCTGGAACAACACATCCACAAAAAATTATTAGAAAAACAAGCTGGTTTTAGAAGAGGTCATGGCACTATAGACATTACTGCAAGTGTTAGAGGAATCTTGGACGAAAGCAAAGCATACCAGAGGAATGTCTATCTGTGTCTCATTGACTATGCAAAGACATTTGATTGTGTAGATCACAACAAACTGTGGCTAACTTTGAGAAGAATTAGAATCCCAGAACATTGTGCTCACATGAAACCTATACATGAGTCAGGTAGCAGTCATCAGAACAGAGCAAGGAATCACTGTATGGTTCAAAATCAGGAAAGGAGTGGGTCAAGAATACATTCTGTCTCCATACATTTTCAATCTATATGCAGAACAGATCATCCTGGAGGCTAGGCTTTATGAAGAGGGATATGGCATCAGAACTGGAGGAAGACTCTTCAACAACCTGTGTTATGCAGATAACAACACAACCTTACTTACTGAAACTGAGGAGGACCAGAGTGTGTGTTGTAGAAGATCAAAGACTGTAGTCTTCAATATGAATGGAAGCTCAATATCAAGAACACAAAGATTCTCACCACTGGGCCAATTGGCAGCACTATTATGGATGGAGAAAAAGATTGAGGCTATTAACAGTTACAGCTTGCTTGGCTCCACAATCAATATTCTTCTTTTTTTTTCTTTTGGTTTTAGATTTTAATGAATGTTTATAAAGAACTTGGGTTTCCATTCATTCACTGTTGCACATTTTCCTATCTGCCCCCCTCCCCCAGGTTCACTTTTTTCTTTGGAAAAACAGTTTTTTCATTGTTACACAGTCCCCACCATCACCACCACCACTTTAATATGCAACTCTTATTCTGGACTTTTGTCATGCCAATAATACCTAATCATATGCTCCTTTTATACAGTTCTCTTCCTCATCTGTTTCAATGCCATGTATGTTATTTATACCCTCTTTTCTTAGTTTCCCTCTAACCTCCATATCAGTCCTGTTCTATAACAGTGGCATTCTTGACACTAGCAGTCAGAAAATAAAAAGATTAATTTCAATGGGGAAGTCTGCTGTCAGGGACCTCTCCAAAGTGCTAAAAAGTAATAATGTCAGTCTAGAGACTAAGGTGTGCCTGACCCAGCACATGGTCTTTATAATTACTTGCTATGCACCAGTGAACAGGACAATGACGAAGGTTGACGGAAGAAAAATTAATCCCTTTGAGTTCTGCTGCTGAAGAAGAGTAGTGAACCTACCAGTATTGACCACTAACAGACCAAACAGGTATGTCTTGAAGAAGATGAAACCAAGTTTCTTCTTGGAAGAAAGTATTCTGAAGCTCCGTCTCACATGCTTTGGACATATGGCTAGGAGCAGTTCTTGGAGAAGAACATCATGCTTGGGACAGCACAGAAGTGGAAGACCCAGATGAAATGGATTGACTCAGTGGCTGAGAAAATGAGGGTAGATGTATCATAGTCTGTGAAACTGGCTCATGATAGGACAAGCTTTAGAGCTATTGTACATGTGGTTGCAGGCAACTCGATGACACATAACAACAACAGCAACATTTGGTATCACTCTACAAGATATGAGCATGAAATTGAGAACCCACCAACACAAATTAGAATTTTTTCTAATTAAAAAAATGGATATCAATGTCCTCTTCAGCATGCTACACAAGAAACATTCTTCTTAAGCTCATTTTGAAATATATTGAAATACACATTGGCCTTTGGATAGAAAATTCAGTTCCACAAGCATAATTATGTATATTGTGCTTCCCCCACTTGTCTGTAATTTTGTCTCTCAGTTTCCTGTGTTTTCCATGATGCTGTGATGTCATTGTTATTTTAAATACCAGGAGGGTCATTGATGGTAGACAGGTTTCAGCAGAGCTTCTAGATTTAGAGTAAAAACAAGACTGCTCCTTCACTTCTAAAATAACAGTTCCTAGAAAATCCATGATTATCAAGGGAATATTGTTCATTATAATATTGAAGATGAGCTCCTGAGCTTGGAAGACACTCAAAATTTTATTGAAGAAAAGCTGTCTCTTCAAAGTCAAGTCTACTATAATGATGCGGATGGAGTATAGATTTTCCTCAATGAAAGGTCTTCATATGCTGATGCTACAAGACCTAATATAAGGAAAAATAGCTGCAAATATTTGTTAATGATTAGAATATGGAATGTTGTTGTTGTTATGTGCCATCGAGTCACTTGTGACTCATAAGCTACCCTATGTACAACAGCCCGAAACGTTGTTCTATCCTGTGCCAAACTCACCGTCTCAGACACACTCATTCCCACCACTCCACTCACAGAATCAATGCATCTCATCAAGGGTCTTCCTCTTCTGTGCCATTCCTCCACACTCCCAAACATGATGGCCCTCTCCAAGGATCAGTCCCTCCTTGCAACATGCCCAAAGTATGTCAGATGAAGCTTCAAAATCCTTGACTCCAAGGAGCATTCTGGCTTCACTCTCTCCAGGACAAACCTGTTTGTTCTCCTAGCAGTCCATGGTAAACTCAACACTCTTCTCCAGCACCAGAGCTCAAAGGCATCAATTCTCTCTCTATCATCCCTATTCACTGTGCAACTTTCTGATGCATAGCACGTAATTGCAAAGATTATAGCCTGATCAGGTACACCTTAGTCTCCAGCCTGATGTTGTTGCTCTTCAGTACTCTTGAGAGGTCCCTCACAGCTGACTTTCCTAATGCAATTCATCTCCTGATTTCCTGGATGCTGTTACCAAGAGCATTGACTGTGGAGCCAAGCAAACTAAAACTGTTGACTATCTCAATCTCTTCACCATTCATACCGATGCTGCCAATTGGCCCAGTGGTGAGAATCTTTGTTTTCTTGATGTTGAGCTTCAGTCCATATTGAATACTGCAGTTCTTGACCTTCTGCAGCAAGTGCTTAAGGTCCTTCTCAGTTTCAGCAAGCAGGGTTGTGTCATCCGCATAATGTAGGTGTTGATTATTCTTCCACCAATCCTTATGCCACCTTCCTCCTCATACAGCCCAGCATCTTGGATGATATGTTTTGCATGCAGATTGAAAAGGTATGGAGACAAAATACATCCCTGACAGACCCCTTTCTTGATTTTGAACCATCCAGTGTCTCCCTGCTCTGTTCTGATGTCTGCCTCTTGGTCCAAGTATAGGTTTTGCAGTGGCACAATCAAATGTTCTGGGATTCCCATTCTTCTCAGAGTCAACCATAGCTTGTTGTGATCCACACAGTCAAAAGCCTTTGCATAGTCAATGAAGCACAGATAGACATTCTTCTGGTATTCTCTGAATTCTGCCAAGGTCCAGCTAAAATTAGCTATAATATTCCTAGCACCATGGCCTCTTCTAAATCCAGCCTGCACATCTAGCAGTTCTCTGTTGACATATTGTTCCAAACATTTTTGGATCATTTTCAGCAGAATCTAGCTTCCATGTGATATCAAGGATATTGTTGGATAATTTCCACACTCTGTTGGGTCACATTTTTTTGGAATGGGAACAAATATCGACCTCTTCCAGTCAGTTGGCCTGCTGGCTGTCCTTCAGATTTCATGGCACAACTTAGTGAGCACATCCAGGGCAGCGTCTGTTTGTTGAAATAAATCAGTTGGTATGCCGTCAACTCCTGGAGCTTTGTTTTTTTCCAATTACTTCAGAGCCACCTGAACTTCTTCCTTCACCACCTCAGGCTCTTGTACTAAATGTAATTTTAGAAGAATTTTACTTTTATGCCTTGAATACAACAATGGACTTTAGCATGGCACAGAGTAGGGCAAAGTTCTGATCTGTTGTTCACACAGTCACAATGAGTCGTCCTAAACTCAACAGCTCCTAACAATCTATGCTTGGCTTTGTGCTAGGGGACTGGATTCAAAATCAACAAAATTCATTTCCTGCTTTTAAAGATTTCAGTTTCAAATTGTCAGAAGAAACCTGTAATTTGTGTAGAATACAGTGTAATAAGAGTGAATCAGTGTCTTTTGGGCTTGAATAGGAGTGAAGGATGAAGGAAAAGCTTTCAGAAGGATACAAAACCTCAATTCAGAGGGATATACAAGGGCTAGCTATGACAACTGACTGAACCATTTTAAACCAAATCATCTGCAAAAGTGTTTTAAACAAATGTGATATGATTTCAAGTAGCTCCATGCTTTAGATCTAGTGATAGTTGCAATAAAAGGATCTACATAAAGGGTAAAAAAAAAAAACCCAACACCAAAATCCAAACAGTTTAATAAAGAAAACAAATCAAGAAATACTTATGTAGCAGAGAAGTATTTAGCAATCATGAGCTTTATTTGGGCACGCCTCAATTTAATGTCCTTTAAAGTCTGTTTGTTCATATGCTGGTTTATGTGAGGTTTTGAATTTTGGATAAAAAAGCTGACTTAAAAAATGAAAACAACCTATTTATATTTATTTATTCATGAGAATTCTAAATGGACAGCAGTGAGAAGATATGCACACACAGTTAAAGATGTGTGCACATCCCAAACAATACAACTCTATTTGCATTAAACTTATTAAGTCAAATCAATTTTACAGACATGTGGGCCAGAACTTTGGCAATTAATTCCTCTTGATCTTCCACCTGGTAAATTTCATTTCCCACTGTGTTTCCTTGCAATTTATTCTTAACATTGTATTTGTTTGGACATCATTAGGGAAGGAAATAATATTTCTCAAAGCTGCAAGGTGCAGAATAGCATCTCAGTCCAATGAGAACACAACAAATAAATCCCTAAATTCAATTCTTTGGCCAAATGGTAAGAAAAAAAATTGGAAATATATTCTACTAGTGAGGCTTTGCATGACTTAATTGATAAATAGACAACAAGCCTGCGAAGAGGAATGAGTTACAAAGGGATTAGAAGGAATGTATCTCGAACTTTCTATTTTTCAGAAATGATGAGAATAAAAAATTACTATAGATTGAGCATCTGTTATATGCTAGTTTAATGATAAACATTTTTTTGCCATACTTTGCATCATTTAGTCTCCAAAACAATTCCATAAGGTAAGGAAATAGGACTAAGCTAAAGTAAGCAGACTATCATCAGTTACATAGAAACAATACAGAGATTCTAGCTCCTACTTCAGTACTTCTTGTGGTTCTCCTCACTGTTGTTTTCATCAATTACATTCAACTGTGGAGGCTTATCTCCCTGGTGGTAAAAGACTAAACCTTCAGTACTAACTCCATTCCTGCTTGCTTCCATGCAATAGAAAGATGTGGGAGCCTGCTTCCATAAAGAATTCAGCCTTGAAAACTCTTTGGGGCAACTCTGCTTTGTCCTCTAGCATTGTTATGAGTTGTAATATACCTGATGACAGTGGTTTAATGATGGGTTAAAGGGCACTGCTAGTGCAGTGATTAAACTGCTGGCCCGTCAACTGAAAAGCTGGTCGTTTAAACCCACCAACTCCTCTGCACGAGAAATGTGGTAACCTGCTTGCACATAGATTACAAATCTATGTAGAAATCTTACTCTCTTCTATAAGATCACTATAAATTGGAATCTAATGGCAATAGGCTATGGAGTATTAATTGCTATAATTTAGATTAACAATCTATGAAATGAAAGCAGTCCTACTTAGTATGTGTAAGTGGAAAATACACTATTCATTACAAAACCAATCCATAAACTTTCCCTTTGCATGTATGTGAGAATCATCTCTACAAACTGCTTAACAGACTATGTATGACCCAGGAGCCTGTACACTCTGCTGGTCTTTACACAATCAAGACAATATCTGCTTTTAGGAAAGAAGGCACTTTTATAATTTAAAAATAAAGACATTTTTATTACCTGAAGAAATGTGTTCTAAGTTAGATTTCTTACCAAGTTCATTAAATCAAGGAATCTTAAGTAGGAACCTCATCTTTCAAAACTTTGTGTAAGTGCATACTTACTAATATTCCCTGTGATATTACATTTTTATCTGCTTTAAGCCTTGTGGTGATAAAACTTCTTACATTTATCATTCCCATGGTACTAATAACCCTGATCTCAGTGGCCAAGTTTAGCTGTAAATTTAGCTCTATTTCCAATCATAAGAAGCCACAGAGCTGTTCTTCTTAAATAATGTATTTGCATTGGGCAAATCTGCTGTAAAGGACCTCTTTGGAAGGCCAAAGAGCAGGGATGTCATTCTGATGACTAAAGTAAGCCTGATGCATGGTATTTTTAATTAACTCTGGTTGCCTAATGGGTAAGGAGTTGTGTTGTCAACCAAAAGGCAAAAGTTGCAACCCACCAACTAGTTCCTGAAGGGGCAGCTATGAGTTACTTCCGATTTATTGACGATGAGTTGAGTTGAGTTTATTTGTATGTAAAAGTTGGATGAGCAATAAAGAATAAAAGAAGAATTGATGTATTTGTATTATGGAGAGTTGATGGAAAGATATCAACTATACCATACCATGGACTGGCAAAAATCCCAAACAAATCTGCCTTAGATGAAGGCAGCTAGAACACTCCTTAGAAGCAAGAATAGAAAGACTTTATCTCACGTATTTCAGAAATGTTATTAGGGTGAAGTCTGTGAAAAAGAAAACATTCAATGAAATTGATTAAAACAGTGACTATAACAAGAAGGTCAAGCTAAATAAAATCATTAATATGGCATAGAACTGGTCAGTGTTTCGTTCTATTTGCATAAGCAGGCTATGGGTTAGAACTGACTCAACAACACATAAAAACAACAACATGAATCTGTCAATAAAAAAGGTAATTTTTAAAATTTAATGATCACAAATTCTTTGGAAAAGCTGATTTCAGAAGACTATTTAGAAAGTATTACCCTTAGTTCTTTTGAGGCACTGCCTTCTATTTCAAATACCAAGATTTACTTCATAAATAATTTTTTGTTGTTGCTATTAGGTGCTGTCGAGTAGATTACAACTCACAGTGACCCTATCAACAACAGACTTGAACGCTGTCCTATCCTCACCATCTCTGACACTTTCAACCCACTGCTGCAATCACTGTGTGAATACAACTGAATGAGGGTCTTCTTCTCTTCACCATCCCTCCACATGCCCAAGCATGATGTCCCTTTCCAAGGAATATCCTCTCCTAGCAACATGCCCAAAGTATGTGAGATGAAGCTTCATTGTCTTTGCCACCCAAATAGCACTCTGGCTGCACCTCCTCTAAGACATATCTGTTTAGTACCCAAAGAAATTGTATTACTTTTCAGCAGCCCATGGAATAGTCAGCACTTTTCTCTCTCACTTTTCTTCAAAGGCATCAATTCTTTTTTCTGTCAACCTTAGTTATTGTCTAGCTCTGAGGTCTATAACAAGTTGCATGAATCAGCTATACCTTAGTCCTCAAACTGACATAATTTTTCCACAGTAATTTGGAGAGGTTTCTGACCACAGGCTTTGCCAGGGAAATGTGACTCCTGATCTCCTGACTGCTGGTACCAATGGTTTTGACTGTGGATCCAAGTAATATGAAGTCATTGACAGTCTCAATTTTTTCTTTATCTATCATGATGTTACCTATTGATCCAGTAGCAAAGATTTTTGTTTTCTTGAACTTTGAGATGAAATCCATGTTCATGACTGCAATGTTTAACCTTTAGCAGCAAGTGCTCCAAGTCTTCCTCACTTTGAGGAAGCAAGGTTGTAGCATCCACATGAAGAGGTTATGGATGAATCTTCCTCCAGATTTGAAGCCACGCTTTTCTTCATAGAGTCCACTTTGGTTTCATGTGCCACATGTCTCTCCAGCTGACCTTCAATGGTGATACTTTTGCTTGAGTCTGACCTTCCATGACCAGGTCCTTGTGGCCTTCTCAAGGTCTCAGGAATAAGAAGAGAAGGCAGTACTGAACCCAGGTTCATGACGAGGCAGCTTGGGTTCAGGGGGTTTCCAGGAGCTACAGCTCTGTATAGTGCTTTGGGCATTTCCACTTTCCTCCAACAGCTCAGAGCATGTTCAAATCTACAATGGCGACCTGATGGTGAGAAGCTGATTCTCAGACAGGAAAGTAATGCAGAAAATAGGGTAAGGGAGAATCAGATGAGAGGGATATAGTCCTCAGATAAATATCAATGTAATTATTTTGGTGTCCAGATTTTTATTAAGAGGAGAAAAATGTCTTGGGTCATTTGAAGTCTGGCTTTATAAGTTATGCAGATGGAAGTATCTTTAGGCAGTCTGGTAACCTGCCAGTCTTTCCAAAGACCCATGAAAAGTCCAAAAGCTGATTTATAAACAATACAAAAACACCTTACCCTACCTCTAGAATTCTCTTTTGGAAGCAAGAAGGTAGCACTATTGAAGGGAAAGCAATTAAGATTACAACCTCAGAAACCTAACAGAGTATGTCACTATGAGTCAGAATTGATTCAATGGCAATGAGAGGGCATGTATGTATGCGTGTGTGTGTGTATGTATGTAAAACAAAACAGAGAGGTTATTTTAAATGGGTAAATGAGAATATTTCTTGTGCTGAGATTGGTGGCTGGGCATTGAAATTTTATATATTCTTTCTTATTCCTTTTTCTCCTGGGCAGGGAAAGTGGAATGTAGACCTTACATCCAAATTTTTATGTCCTACTCTTTCTCTTAAAAAACAAATCAATACCAACTTTTCTACTCTTCACTTTTAAGAACCATTTCTCTCAGAGTTCTTTCTTGAGGACAGGTCTTCAATACACTAGAGTGAAAGAGAATAAGAATGCTAGATTATTGACCTACCAACAGATTTTAAAGGGCCATGTCTGACAACAGCTAGCTTTAAAAGGGCTATGATCATCTTATAAGAAAACTCAAAATCTAACTTATTAAACTGTATATTCTTAAGTAGGACAAATATTTGCTGATTATTTTCATAATAATTGATAAAGATTATTTTTATTTTGGCCTATTGTTGCAATTAATTTGCAAATCAGACCTACTGAATGTGCTTTACTATAAAATAGCTATGAAAGTCAGTGTAAGTGCAATAAACACATATTGCAATTTAAAGTTTATCATTTTTTCCCCTCCATAAGCAGGGTTATCTTAGCTGTTAGGTTATAGATTGGTTACAAATATTTAAAGCTAATATATTTTAATTTAAAAAGGAAATATGCATAAGATGATCATATATTTGTACTAGGAAATAAATTGTTCTTTGTGAATTCTATCTGAAGGTAAGAGAAGATAAACAGACATCCTTTCATTGTTTATTCCTGGGAAATTAAACAAAAATTTTCATTAGTGAAATTTTCCATAGTGGTTAGCCTTTCCTTATGATTATTCCTTGTGTTGTACTTACACTGTTTAAAAGACAATAGTACAAATTGTTGTTAAGAATTTCTGAATCACTCAGCAAAAACCTAGTGTTTCTAGTTGTGAATAAGCCATACTCTATTAATGAAAATCTTAAAGATATTCACATTGTTCAACTTCAAGTTTTCCATTTAAATCTTCTCTGTAGCATCCCTTTCAAATTATTCTTCAACTGCTTCTTTAAAACCACTAGAGATGATACACTTAATAACCTTTAAAATACTACTAAGCAGTGGATAATAATAACATGACACAATGAAAAGAACACGCTTGTTTCAAGAATCAATTATTCTTCTACAACTTAGCCACTGTCGTAGCTCTCTGATGGATAGCAAGTAATTGTAAAAACCAGGGCCTTGATTAGGCTTAGTTTCTAGACTGATGTCATTGCTCTTTAACATGCTCAAGAGGTCCCTGAGAGCAGATTTTTCCAATGCAACTCATCTTTTGATTTCATGACTGCTGGTGCCAACAAATCATTCAGGAAGTTGGATTTTATGAGAAGGAATGTGGCATCAGTACTGGAGGAAGACTCATCAACAGCCTGCATTGTGCATACATAACCTTTTTTGCTGAAACTGAGGAGGACCTAAGGTATTTGCTGCAGAAGGTCAAGGACTGCAGTCTTCAATATGGATTGCATTTCACATCAAGAAAACAAAGATTCTCACTAATGTGTCAATTGGCAGCATTACGAAAGATGAAGAAGAAATTGAGATTATTAATTCCATCATCAATGTTTCTAAAGTTGAGGATTAATTCTTATTTCTATGCCACAATTATTTTTGGTGTTTGGTGTTTTGGTTTTTTTCAAAATTTTTATTTTATATTGATTTGCATACAAAGTTCATATACATTGTGTTTCACACCACCCTTCTCTCACATTATGTTTTAAACAATCATTCCCATTCTTTGTGCTTTTAATCATTATTGAACTATGTCCACTATTATCCCGTCTTTCCAGATCTCTGTCAAATCTTTCCATTTCCTTTACCATTCAGTTGTGAGACCCTATATTCTCCCCTGCCCATCTTCACCCCTCTGCTCTCACTCCTTCCCCCTTGCCTCTCCATACACATTTTATTTATTTTCTAATCAAGTTACATCTATTTTAAATAATAAACTATCTACTTAAAGTATACTTCCTTTCAACAGATATATATTTATTCTAGAATAGCCTTTAGAAACAAGACTTCAGGGCATATGGTAATGCAAAATTATAAAGTTAATTTTATTATCTTTATAGTTTATGTGATTGGTTAACTAATAAAATTTAAAAATATATCAAATAGTTAGGCAATGCATATATGTTTCATTAGTTTCCAGACAAATTTTTATTGTGACAATGACTGTTTTACACAAACCTCATTATTTTCAATTATAGGAAAAGGCTTAAGGCAATATTGCGTTCAAAAGTCCTTCTATGTGAAACGAGTTTCGTATTTTCTATCTTTATTGAGTGTAGGTTGTTTTTATTTCTCCTGAAATAGTTCATAGGGTTAAATAGAGTTAATAAGGAGTAATTAAGGATGCTGAACATTGATATTTTTGATAAATGTTCTCTCAATTTAAATTTCAGAGATAATATAGCAATGAAAAGAAATCTAAAGAGTACAAATTTGGTTTTTTCTTTACAAATTAGATTTCATGAATTTAATCAAGATTTTAGCAAAAATCATCTATTTTGCTGTTCATTCCAAAATATTGCTCAGAAAGTAAAATATTGAAACATTAAGACCAAGTGTAAGGTTAGAGATTCCCTTCATGTAGAAACTAAAGAACTGCTAAAATCTCTGATAGATGGTGCTCTCTCCCTTAAGGCGACAATAGACAAATGTTTTGTTGTAACTGGTGTTTCTAGAGCATTTTCTTGTCATTTCAAAGACAAGATTACATGTTTTGCTGCTAAGTCGACTTTTTATAGAGAATGTACTGATTATTCCATATAAACTAGGGATCTTTTAAATTAAAAGAATAGAGGAAACAAGTTGTCAGAAATTTTGAGAAATATAAAAGCAAAGAGAAAAGATATGAGTAAATAAATAATGATAATTTTGAAACATGTCTTATGCATTGGCATTCACAAACCTTGGCAAGGGTAATTATTCGATAAAAATGATACTATATGCAAGCATTTCTATACTTCTGATTTTCATGAGAATTCCAAAATAATGAAAAGGTCTAAGGTCGCAATAACTAAATGAATATCTTATGTTTAACATCAGTTACTACACAGAGTAACAGAGCTATAAATAAAATTGCAGCATAAATTGTATTTAGAGTTCTTAAAACACTGTGCTTCCAACTCAAAATGCTCGTGGCTTAAATCTACCAAATGCCCTGAAAAAGATAGACATTTTCCTCCTGTGTGATTTATGTTGTTGTTATTGTTATGTGCCATCGAGTCACTCATGACTCATGTTGTTGTTGTTGTTGTTGTTATGTGCCATCGAGTCGTTTGCGACTCATAGCGACCCTATGTACAACAGCCCTAAACCCTGCTCTATCCTGT
>NW_006399803.1:13054706-13097836 GCF_000299155.1 Elephantulus edwardii
TTGACCATTAGTTACAGTGTAGTCCCTGCCCTTAGCCCAGTGCCTTGACCCACTTATTTCCCAGCTCCACCCTCCAGCAGGATACCACTTCACTTCTACCAAATGCTTTCAGAATTAATCTCCCATTGTCCGACCCATGACCTGGCAGCTTAGCGACCCTATATATATCCTGCAGCCCTAAACCTCTCTCTATCCTGTGCCAATCTCACTGTCTCTGATACACCTACCACCATTACCCTAGTCACTGAATCAATCCATTTCATTGAGGGTCTTCCTCTCCTGCGCTGTCCCATCATCCTTCCAAGCATGACACCCCTCTACAAGGACTGATCCCTCCTTGCAACATATTCAGAGTATGTCAGGCATAGCTTTAAAATCCTTGTCTCCAAGGAGGAGCCTAGTTTAACCCTCTCTAGGATAAAACTATTCATTCTCTTCTCAGTCCATGGTGTATTCAATACTCTTTTTCAACACCACAGCTCAAAGGCATCAATTCTCCTTCTATCATCACTTAGTCATTGTCTAGCTCTCTGACACATAGCAAGTGATTATGAAGACCATTGGCCTGGATCAGGTGCACCTTAGTTTCCAGACTGGAATCATTGCTCAGACTTGCCCTTCGCAATATGTCTCTTAATTTCTTGGCTGCTGGTGCCAAGAGTGTTGATTGTGGATCCAGGCAAAGTAAAACTGCTAACAATCCCAGTCACTTCACCATCCATCATGATGCTGCCAATTCGCTCAGCAGTGAGAATCTTTGTTTTCTTGATGTTGAGCCTCAATCCATATTGAAGGCTGCAGTCCTTGACTTCTGCAGGAAACTCTTCAGGTCCTCCTCAGTTTCAGCAAGCAGGGTGTGTCATCTGCATAACACAAATTGTTGATAGGTCTAGCTCTAATTCTAATGCCACATTTCTCCTCATAGGGCCCAGCCTCCCAGATAATTTGTTCTGCATACAAATTGAAAAGGTATGGGAAAAGGACACATCTCTGGTGTACACCCTTCCCAGTTTTGAACCATGCAGTGTTCTTGCTCTGTTCTGACGACTGCCTCCTGGTCCAAGTAAAGGTTTCACATTAGCATGATCAAGGGTTCTGGGATTCCCATTCTTCTCAGAGTCAACCACAATTTGTTGTGATCCACACAGTTAAATGCCTTTGTGTTAAATGAAACACAGATAGACATTCCTCTGGTACTCCCGCTTTCAGCCAAGATCCATCTATCACTAGCTATAATGTTCCTAGTACCATGACACCTTCTAATCCTAGCCTGCATTTCTGGTAGTTCTCTGTTTATGTGCTGTTCCAGTCATTTTTGGATAATCTTTAGCAGAATCTTGCTTGCATGTGATATTATTCTATAATTTCCACACTCTGTCAGATCATCTTTCTTTAGAATAGGAATAAATATAGATCTCTTCCAATCTTTTGGCCAAGTGGTTGTTCTCTAGATTTCTTGGCACAACTTCGTGAGCACATCTAAGGCAGCATCTGTCAGTTGAAATATGTCAATTGGTATACCAACAATTCCTGGGACTTTATTTTTTGCCAATTCATTCAAAGAAGCTTAAACTTCTTCATTTATCACCATAGCCTCTTGCTCATATGTTATTTCATGAAATTCTATGTCTGCCAATTCCTTTTGGTACAATGACTCTGTATACTCTTTCCATCTTCTTTTAATTCTTCCTGTATCATTTAATATTCTGCCTAAAGCATCCTTAAGTATTCCAACTTGTCATTTTAATTTGTTCTTCAGTTTTTTCAGCTTAAGAAATGCTGAGCAAGTTCAGCTCTTTTAATTTTCTGACTTCAGCTCCTTGCACATTTCAATATGTTGTCTTTCCACTCTGCCTTTTGAATTCTTTAGTCCAGCTTCTTAATATCCTTATTTATTCCTTCTGCTTTGGCTTCTCAGTACTCTACTGCAATATTCAGTCTTTTCTGACATCCATTTTGTTCTTTTCCTTGTCCTCTGTCTTTGTAAGTACCTTTTGCACTCTTCCTGAATGAGATCTTGATATCCTCCAACAGCTCATTTCATCTTCACTCATTAGTGTTCAAGAAATCAAACCTGTTCCTGAAATGGTTTTGAAATTCAGGTGGGATAGACATAAGATCGTATTTTGGTTATCGTGGATTCGATTTAATTTTCCTTACCTTCTGCATGAACTTGCATATGAGTAGTTGGTGGTCTGTCCCACAATCAGCTCCTGGCCTAGTTTTCACAGCTGATATTGAGCTTCTCCAGCAGTTTTTTCCACAGGTGTAATCAATCTGATTCCTATTCATACCATCAGGTGAAATTCATGTGTTTAATCCGTGTTTATGTTTCTTATAAAATGTATTTGAAATGAATAAAATGTTGATCATGTAAAATTCAATCATTCTATCTCCAGCTTCATTTCTGTCACCACATCCATGTTTTCCAACTACTGATCCTTCTCTGAAAACCCATTGGAAGGTCAGCTATGAGCTGGTTTCTACATGAAGAAAATGTATTTGTGTGTTTTATAAAATAGCTAAAGGAATATATATTTATTCAACAAATGTATCTATTTTCATATAAGCTTCATTGACAAAATGTAGTTGTGGATATGTATCTAGGTGTCTATCTGTCATTTGTCTATCAATATTTTTTCTCTGATTTCACTCTTTCAAAATTAGAACTGTAGTTTTGTTAATGTAATTTTCTTTTAATTTTAATAATCAAGTATCAATGAATAAAACAAATTATTCTAAGTTAGAGGCAGTGCTGAAATATTCCTGTATTTACACCATCTGTATCATAATAAGGTGGCAATAAATTCCTACATGATTTTTTTTAAGGGATAATAGCTAAGACTTTGTTAGAAGCAATTGTAATGAAGACAATTTCTTTTTTGTTTGTTTTTTTTTAAATGGGAATTTCATTGTTTTAAATAGAAGGAAGTGGATTAATTTTCTAGTGACGCTGAATAAAAGGGAGCAGATGAGTTTTCTAGAAAGCCAGATGTCAGTTCAAATGCTAAGATTCTTACCTACTAAATTAAGTTGCTTATATCCCTTAATCAACCAGTATTGGTAAGTATTATTACATCTATCTCACTTAGTTGTTCTGAAAAATAGATGAGGTCCTATTTTCAGAGTACTTTGGGTATTTTGTTGTTAAGAGTCATAAAGTCATCATCTATAGCCCTTAGAGACTCTATGAGGAGCAGATCCGTGCCCTGTCAAGTTCTGTGTCATCATCTTTATCTCTGATGTTCTTGAACTCATTATCACAATCACTCTGCCAATCCATCCTATTGGGGGGGTCTTCTTTTCTTTTGTTGACAATTAATATTTCTATCTTTTTCCAAGACTGGCACTTCTTCATTGCCCAAAGTATGTGAGACCAAGTTTCATCATCCTAGCTATCATAAGAATGGTTATCTTGGTTAGTCTTTTTCCAAAACATGTTTGTTTATTCTTCTGGCAAGACTTGGGATAGTCGATACACTTCCCTAACATGACAATTCAAATGAATTGATTCTTCTTCTTTTATTCTTGATTCATTGTTCAACTTTCAGATTCATAGCAAGTAGTTTAATAGATCATGACCTGAATCCAGTACACCTTATCTTTTAAACTGACATTGTTGCTTCTCAGTATTTTGGAGAACTCAAGACAGATTTCCCCAGTGCACTACCTCTTTTGATTTATTGACTGCCAGTACAAAAGGTGATGGTGGGTCCAAGATGAAATTAGTGATAGATTCAACTCCCTCTGTTTGTTTCCTATTGATCCAATGGTGAGAATTTTTGTTCCCTTGATGTTGAGATGTTTTCTATATTGAAGACTCTAGTCTTTGATCCTCTACAGCAAGCACTTCAAGTCCTCCTCACTTTCAGTGAACAGGATTGTGTCATCAATATAATCCAAGTTATTGATGAATCTTTCTCTGACCCTGATGCCACATACTTCTTCATAGAGTCCAGCTTCTCCTCCTATTTGTTTAGCATACAGATATAGATATAGAGAAAGGATACAATCCTCGCATGCATTTTTCCTGATTTTAAACCCTTGTTCTGTTGCTCACACAATAACCTCATGGTCTAGATGTAGGCTTCCCTTAAGCACAATTAAGTGTTTTGGAATTCTCATTCTCCTCAATGTTAGTCATAATATGTTGTGATCCACATAGTCATATGCCTTTGAATAATCAATAAAATACAGACAGGCATTCTTCTATTAGTTAGCATATACTAAAGGCTAAGTAAAATAAAACCCAATCTCACTGCATTCAAGTTGTTTTCAACTCCTAACAACACTCCTTTGGATTTCTGAGGCTGTATTACATGGTAAACGAGAGCAATCTCATCTTTTTCTTACATGATGACTGTTAGATTCAAACCAGTGACTTTTTTGCTAGAAACACAGTAAATAACCCTCTGTGTCACAAGGACTCCTTAGATACATACTCTTTCATTGCTACATAGCTGTATCTGACTCATATTGATCCTCTCTAGTTTCTAAGACTGTAAATTGCAATGGGAAGAGACTGGCTATCTTTTTTCCCATGTGGTTTCCAGTGGATTTGAATACGTGGAGATGTGCAACCTTTGGATTAATAGCACAAACTCCTTTATGTATATAGTATTCAGTAAGTATATATTAATATTAACATGTTGTTTTGTGTACCGTGGAGTTGGAACCAATCCATAGCTGCCCCTCTGGTGGGTTTTCAGATGCAGCAGTTTAAACGCATGGGAGGAGATCACCTATCCATCTCCTGAGGAGCAGCTGGTGCCCTTGCAACATGTGCTTTTGTGATTGCAGCACAGCTACTTCCCATGAGGCCACCAGAGTCCCAAATATTAGCAGGGAAAAAAACCCACCCAAAACTATGCATGGTGTTGGCATAAAGATTTCAAAGAAATAACAAATATTTTTAAATACTTCAGACAAAAGTACTCTTGACTCAAGAAATGGCAGGGACAGAGGATTCTGTTAGTGTAATAATGCTGGAGGGAAAACCATAAACATAATTAAGTTGAAGGGAGAAAATTGTGTGGTTGTTGTTGTTATGTGCCATAGAGTCATTTGCTATTCATAACGACCCTATGTACAACAGCCCTAAACCCTGCTCTATCCTGGGCCAATCACATTGCCTCTGACACACCCATCCCGATTGCCCCAGTCACTGAATCAATCCATCTCATAGAGGGTCTTCCCCTCCACCCTACCAAGCATGATGTCCCTCTCCAAGGACCTGTCTCTCCTTACAACATGTCCAAAGTATGTCAGATGAAGCCCCAAAATCCTTGCCTCCAAGGAGTAGCCTGGTTTAACCCTCTCCAGGATGAATCTGTTTGTTTTCTTGGCAGTCCATGGTACATTCAATACTTTTCTCTAGCACCACAGCTCAAAGGCATCAATTCTCCTTCTGTCCTCCCTAGTCATTGTCCAACTCTCTGATGCATAACAAGTGATTGCAAAGACCATGGCCTGTATCAGGTTCACCTTAGTCTCCAGAGAGACCCTGTTGCTCTTGAGTACTTTAGAGAGGTCCCTAACAGCAGACTTTCCCATTGCAATACTGTTGACTGTGGAGCCGAGCAAACTGAAGCTGTGAACAATCTGTCTCTTCACCATCCATCCTGATGCTACCAATTGGTCCAGTGGTGAGAATCTTTGTTTTCTTGACATTGAGCCTCAGTCCATACTGAAGGCTGCAGTCCTTGACCCTCTGCAGTAAGTGCCTGAGGTCCTCCTCAGTTTCAGCAAGCAGGGTTATTTCATCTGCATAACACAGATTGTTGATAGATCTTCCACCAATCCTGATGCCACACTTCTCCTAATAGAGCCCAGCCTCTCGGATAATCTGCTCTGCATACAGGTTGAAAAGGTATGGAGATAGGACACATCCCTGGCGTCCACCCTTCCCAATTTTGAACCACCCAGTGTTACCCTGCTCTGTTCTGATGACTGGCTCTTGGTCCAAGTATGGCATTTATCAAACTTTCCTTCTTTGGTACCAGGCTATCAAGTGGGCAAATAAGGTGAAAAACTTTGTTGCTGCAATAAAGATTGTAACTGAACAAAATAAACTCCAACAAAATTTTTATTAGTTTTCATTCAATTATTCACGAATATTTTTTGTCACTAAATTCAATGGGTTGTTAGCATTTATTACAAAGCCTCATAACTTAACAACAACAACAACAACAACCGAGAGAGAGTTCTATGGGCCGGGTGGGTAGAAAGTTATACTACCAAGTCAAAGGTGGGTGATTTTAATCTCTGGTCCTCTGGTCTGGTTTTAATTGTTTTGGCCAAATATTCTTCTAAATGGTAGAGCACTGGTCTGTCCATTTAATGTACAGAGGTAACTTGTGTTTGCTGTGATGCTGAGTACTGGGACACTGATGTGTCAAATGCAATAATGGTAACCCATGATGGACAGTGTTTGGTAGAGCTCTCTGATTAAAACAAGCATGAAAGCAGGAATAGCTTGCCTCCAAAATAGCTTGCCTCTAGAAACTCTATGAACACGGAGAAACAATGAAAGTTATACAACTGTTCAGGTCTTTCATTTATAAGGTCACTATGAGTCATCTACAACTCGACGGCACTTAACAAAAACAACAAGCTGTAATAAAGATGTCTGAGAAGAGAGTAGAGAGCTAAGCAGGGGTCAGGTGGTGGAGTGCCTTGTAGGGAATTTTAAAGTTAGATTTTACTGTGGACAAAGAACTGCTGAAATGTTTTAGACATGGAACAATCCCATCAAACATTTAGAAAGAGGACTTGCTGTGGGGACTGACTTTGGGGAGAGTGAAAAATAATGTGAAGGCTATTAGAGACAGTTGCACAGTGTAAGCTAGGGTGCACCTCTTCCCTTAAAAAATTCCATCCTCTCGTGGATTCCAGAGTGTTCTTCATTCCTAGTTCTTGCTCAATAGTCTGGCCCCATGCCTTCACCTACACCTCTAATTCCTCTTTCCTCCTCTGACACCTGAAATGTTACTATTCTCCAGAATGTTTCTTTCTCTTGTTATGTACTACATAAACTTGTCTCCGGAAACCCTATGAACCTGGAGATGTGTCAAATGTGATAATGGTTACCCATGGTGGACAGTGTTTAGTGGAGCTCCCTGATTAAAATAAGCTTGGAAGTAGGAGTGGCATTCACTTCAGAAATAGCTTGCCTTCAGAAACCCTATATACCTGGAGAAAGGATGAAAGTTATGCAAGTGTTCAGGTCTTTTTTCATAGGGTTGCTATGAGTTGGTTACTACTTGACGGCACTTAACAGCAACAGCATGAGATATTCAGTACTCTTCTCAAACACCACAGCTCAGAGACAATAATTCTACTATCACTAAATCTTTCACTATCTTATTCTTCAGTCAATCCTTAGTAATTATCCAGCTCACAGATAAACAGCAAATGATTGAAAAGACCAAGGCCTGGATTAAGTCCTCAAACTGATAACATTGCTTCTTAGTAATTATGTGAGGTCCTTGACTACAGATTTTTCCCAGTGCCATATGGCTTTTCATATCCTGATGGCTGGTATCAAGTGAATTGATTGTGGGTCCAAGTAACATGAAGTTGTTAACAGTTTCAATCTTTATCTATCATGATATTTCCTATTGGTTCTCACTGGTGAACACCTCCAGCAAACATGAAACATGTAAGTTGGTGTCCCATTGATTCCTGGGGCCTTATTTTTTTTCAATGCTTTGGATGCAGCTTGAACTTTTCCCTTCATTACCATTGGTTCTAGATCATATGATACCTTCTGAAATATTTCAGTGTCAGTCAATTGTTTCTGTGTATTCCCTCTATCTTCTTTCGATACTTTCTGGGTCTTTTAAAATTTTGCCCATAACATCTCTAAGTATTGCATCTCAAGGCTTGAATTTGTTTTTTCAGTTCTTTTCAGCTTGAGAAATGTTAAGCGAGTTTTTTCCTTTTTATTCTCCTATTTCAATTCTCTGAGTATTTCATTATAATACAATGTAGACAGATGTTAATTTAAAGCACAATTTCATTCCTTTGCTTATTTTTTGCTTATCTGTTTAATCTTTCTTTTTCTGCCTCTTTCTAGAATGGCTCACTGACTTGTCAAACCTGAGAAAGCATTCTTCCCTGTTGTTAAATGACTCCCAACAATTGTCAAATGGCAATAAGAACCAGAGTGGTATTGTACTTGCTGTATCTCAAGTTCCACTTTTCAGACAAAAGAAACCCCCAAACAAAATAGTACAGAATTTTTGTTAGCATGGCTATATTTTTACTGGTCTAGATAATTTCTGCTATTTTTTGACTTGCAACTTACCTCATTATTTTAGAAAGTTTTTCTCTGAAGTCTATGTAATTAGTAGTCATCAAACACATCCAGATGATATTTAATACTATAACTACTTCTTTAGAAAGTATGTACCTAAATGTTATTTAATGATTAATATCTTATGATCTCAGTTCTACTTTGTTATTTATTATTTAATAGGCACTACAGGATGTGATGTCATTAGAAAAACAAAAATTCTCAAAACTGGATCATTAGACATAATCATGATAGATGGTGAAAAGACTGAAATTGTCAATGATTTCACTTTATAGTCACACAATCAACACCCATGATAATGGTAATTATCCGTTAACATTTTTCCATTATATAAAAATAAAGCCCCAGGAATCAACAGGCTATCAAATGAAATGTTTCAATAACAAATGTAACACTGAATTTGCTCCTGAATCTGTGAAAGGATGTTTGGATGACCCAGAAAGGTAATTGAATACAATGTCAAGATTATAGAACAATACTTTTAATATCACATGCAAGCAAAATACTACTGAAGACCACCCCAAAATGGCTAGAAGGTAAATATATAGACAACTTCAAAAAGGTCAAGCTAAGTTTAGAAAAGGTTGGGCACCAGGAATATCATTGCTGATGTTAGATGAATCCTGGCTGAAAGAAGAGACCACCAGAAGAATGTCTATTTGTGCTTTATTACCTGTGCAAAAGGATTTGACTGTGCAGATCATAACAAATTATGACTAACTTTGAGAATAATGGGAATGTCAGAATAGCAAAATGTGCTCATGCAAAATCTATATTTAGGTCAAGAGATTGTTGTATGAGCAGAACAAGGGAACACTACACGATTTAAATCAGAAAAGGTGTGTTGTCAGGGTTATATCCTTGCTCCATACTTTTCAGTCTGTACCTCTCCAAATCATTCAAGAAGCTGTATTCTGTGAATAAGAATGTGACTTTAGAATTAGAAGAAGATTCATCAACAATCTTGCTTTACAACCTTCAATACAAATTTTATTTCAACGTCAAGTAAACAAAAATTCTCACCACCAGACCAATAAGCAACATCATGATTGATGGAGAAAAGATTGAAACTGTCAATTAATTAATCTTACTTGGATCAAAAATCAATAAATACACTTTGTACCAGCAGTCATGAGTTCAGGAGACATTTTGCCTTGGACAAGTCTGCTGTCACTGACTTCTACAAATTACTTATAAACGATGATCTCAGTTTGAAGCCTAAAATATTTCTAATTCAGGCCAAGGTCTCTTTTTAACCACTTGCTATGCATCTGAAAACTGATGAATGAATAAGGAAAACAGATGAAGTATTGATTCTTTTGAGATGTAGTGTTGGCGAAGAGTGTTGATTGCCAAAAGAACAAATAGGTCTTGGAGAAAGTATTATTTGGAGACAAAGTGCTCTTTGAAGGCAAAGATTACAAAGTTTTCCCTTGCATATGTTGGGCATGTTGCTAGAAGAGTCTGTACCTTGAATAGGGACATCGTGCTTGGAAAGGTAGATCAGCAAAAAGGAAGACAGTCAAAGAGACAGTGACTGTTACAATAGGCTCAAGTATGTCAGAGATGATGAGGGTGGCACATATGGTCACTCTGAGTCACACTGGACTAGAGAGCACTCAACAACAATAAAAACACTGGTTACATAGCATCAAAAGTCATGTTACATTAGGCAAATATGCTGTTAAGTACCTCTATAAAGTGTGAAAGAGCAAACATAAGAGTTTAAAGACAAGGCACATCTGATACAAAGATTTTCTATTTGTCAAATAAATTCTCTCTCACATTCCATGAAAAACAAACAGATAAAGAAATAAAATTATACCTTAAAAAATTAACACTGATCTACATTATAGTTGTGCTCTGGGAATAATTTTAAAGACTAAGGTGCACCTGACCCAAAAATTTTAAATTGCTTTCTATGCATATGAAAGTTGGACAATAATTAAGAAAGACAAAGGAAAAGATTATGCTTTCAACTTGCAGTGCTGGTAAGTAATATTGATTATTCCATGGACTGCCCAAAGAAATATGTCTTAGAAGAAGTGCAATTAGAGTTCCTTAGAGGCAAGGATGGTGAGACTTCTATGGCAGCGAATTAAGTTTTAGGTGTTTTAAGTTACGTGAATGTTGACTATTGTAAATGTGGCTGGTTTATATATGTGCTATAATCAGGATTGGTGGACGATCTATTAACAATCTGCGTTATGCAGATGATACAACCCTGCTTGCTGAAACTGAGGAGGACCTCATGCACTTGCTGCGAAGGGTCAAGGACTGCAGCCTTCAGTATGGACTAAGGCTCAATGTCAAGAAGACAAAGATTCTCACCACTGGACCAATTGGCAGCGTCAGGATGGATGACGAAGAGATTGAGATTGTTCACAGCTTCAGTTTGCTTGCCTCCACAGTCAACACTCTTGGCACCAGCAGTCGGGAAATCAAAAAGTGTATCACGATGGGAAACTCTGCTGTTAGGGACCTCTCTAAAGTACTCAAGAGCAACGGTGTCTCTCTGGAGACTAAGGTGCGCCTGATACAGGCCATGGTATTTGCAATCGCTTGTTATGCATCAGAGAGTTGGACAATGACTAGGGAGGACAGAAGGAGAGTGGATGCTTTTGAGCTGTGGTGCTGGAGAAGAGTACCGAATGTACCATGGACTGCCAGGAAAACAAACAGATTCATCTTGGAGAGGATTAAACCAAGCTACTCCTTGGAGGCAAGGATTCTGGGGCTTCGTCTGACATACTTTGGACATGTTGCCAGGAGGGACGGGTCCTTGGAGAGGGACATCATGCTCGGGAGGGTGGGGGAACAGCGCAGGAGGGGAAGACCCTCTATGAGATGGATTGATTCGGTGACTGGGGTAATCGGGATGGGTGTGTCAGAGGCAGTGCGGCTGGCGCAGGATAGAGCAGGGTTTAGGGCTGTTGTGCATAGGGTCGCTATGAGTCGAAAACGACTCGACGGCACATAACAACAACAACAACAACATAACACTGGATTTCAAATACTTAATACCTAATAAATAATGTCAACTATCTCAATAGTAAATTCTATTTTATTATTTTTATGTGTGTATACTGTTAAATCAGATCTGACTGGTACAGGAGGAGATTGCCCCTCCTTCTCCAGCGGAGCATCTGTTGGATTCGAGCTATGCGCCTTTGGGATTGCAGTGCAGCTTCTTGCCATTAGGCCACCAGAGCTCCCTAAGCAGTAAATTTTAATAATAGTTATAGGTTTATATGAAGATATTTTAGAAACTTGAAGTTAAATATATATGCTTAAAATTAACTTTATCTGTTTGTTTTTATTTTTCTAACATAATTACTAGAAAATTAAAAATCATGTCCTGACTTCTATTTCTTGCGCATTGATAGTTTATATCCTTGGTCTCAGAGGATTTAATCCGAGTTACTTTAACCATTTACTTCCTTTCTAACTCCTTGTGTTGATTTTTATTTTTCCATATGAATTAGGCAATGGAGCAAGGCTGGAAGCATTAGAACAGTGATTTTCTCTTAAGGATCTTAACTTTATTGATTTTGAAAACAAATATTTTATAAATGAATAAAAACATGAATTGAATGATCATGTGAATAAATGAGTACATTAAATAACATCTAATCCTACATTTAAACTTTTAACACCATCACTGATGATTCATTATTGAATTATTTTGTGACTATCCTCTATATCTTTTTGAATATATAATTAATGAAAAGAGTAAATAATTTTTATTCAGTGATAACATCATATTAATATAATATAAACACTGCAACATTAAAGTATAAAACATGATACACATTCTATTCTCTCAAATGGAACTGGTCTTTGTTGTTCTCACTTATTTGTAAACAAGTCAACCAAAATAATTTTACTGGCCAGCAACTTAGAGTTTAAACAAAGTACTCCAGATCCTTTCACATTTAGTGGATGTATTTCTCAGGCAATTATATCCATGAGAAATGATATGGAAAATCCCTGTGTCAAGTTGAATGTAAACTAACATTCATTGATTTAGCAGTTTTATAAACCCATTCCATGTGTCAGCAACTCTGCTAATTAATTTATATGCATTATTTCATCCAATATTTATAATATTCCAGAAGCCCTTTAGTGGTTTCCACATTTAATGACAGATCCACAAAGTTTAATTTTTCAATGGAAGTATATTTAGACGGTATTCAAATAATTTGATTCAGTCATAATGATCAATCTAAGATCTCTGTTTTACCATTAAAATTGTCTAAAATTGTCATTAAAATTGACTCGACAGCACATAACAACATACGCATTTAACACCAGACTTCACTTAAGCTAAGAAAATATTAGACATTTTCCAGTAAATTTAAATTATTTGAAAAGCAAACATTAAAAATACATGATGGTTACTATGTATCTTGGCAAATGACTTTATAGACATTTACAGTAGTCACTATTCCCTCGGGAATAACAAGTCAACCAAGGAAAGGGAGCTGTCAGAGCCTTATCCAGATACTGTTCCTGACGAGCAATAAGATGAGAAGAACCTAACAGAAAATATCTGGGTCTCTGCATCTGCATAGTAAGAAGATTGTTCTCCTGATGACCTCTGAGAGTAGGAGAGTCACTGCTTCTTCTGCGATGTTTCCTCTAGCTTCAGGAAGCCAGTAGATTCTATCTTTGAAGAATCATTAATGGTTTTATCTATATCAGACCCAACATGAGTTAGAAAACAGACTAAGCTCCACTACTTCACTTTTTAATATTGTTTACTGAATAGTTATCAACATCAACCCAATAGAATTTACTAAAGAGAAGACAGAAGAGTGTGTAAAATATTTAAGAATTAAGATAACTTGTTAGAATTGAAAACCAGAAATCTTTTTTGTGTTACCTCCTATGTGTATACTGTGTTCATGAAATAAGTGCCATTCCTAAATGCATTTTTTAAAATCAAAGGCAGAAAGACAAAATGTTATTAGTTTCTAGAAAGAAGCAAATACAAAATTCATAGAGATAAGGAAAATAAAAACTCCTTGCCAACAAATTTGAGTTTGAAGAGTTTTCCAGGTTATTTTGCATTTAGTGACTGCATTTCTCAACTAATTGTATCTTAGTAACAACCTAGTAACTAATAACTTATGGATGGTCAATCTAGAGGAGATATACTGCTTTTACTAATGATTATCTGTGCTAATTCTAACATTACTTGATGTGTTCATTAGGGTCATATGTTGTTTTCTGAAACATATTTTTATCTCTTTTAAACAATCACATAGGAAATATTTTAAATGCTTTTGACATAAGGAATGCATTGGACTAAAAACATTCTATATAACTCTAATGTGGTGAAATAAATATTTTATGTAAATAAGAGGAATAAGCATATATAAAATACATACATATACATATACACACGCACATATATATATATACACACACACACACACCCCCCTAGCTCTGTGTGTGTGTGTGTGTGTGTGTGTGTGTGTGTGTGTGTGTGTGTACCTCATTGATCTTCATATTTGGTGCCAAAAAAAATAATTGAAAAAGAGGTAAGAATCACTTAGAAAGTAAATTGTATGTGGAATGAATAAAACTTATAATAGAACCTTAGTTGTTAGTTGTAAATGGCTGATTTTTACATTGATAGTGTGCCGAGATGATTGTAGACTAGGTAGGCTTTCACTTTAAAGATAAAAGAGAGAGAAAGAAGGAGGGGAGAAAAAGATGACTTTCTGCTGATCTTAGAAAAGCTATCTTAAGCCTTAAAACACTAGGTATATTTTACTTTGCTAGTTAGCTGCAACTTGTGGTTCTGACCCAAATGCCTTTCTGTAGTGATATAACAAAAAATAAGGACCTTTTGTTTTAGCACAGGTCAAGCCTCAGAGTGCAAATAGCTTTAGTGTATAGAGTGTGCAGTTCGCCCTTGAAGTCCATGTAGTATTTATGGGGACAGAGGCAAGGATCTTAGCAAGGGCAGAGCCTCTGGCAGGTACTAAGGGCTTAAACCTCCAGCTGCTGTATTTATGACCATGCAGAAACAGCCAGGGTTATTGACTGCTTGAACACAGCAAGACAGCAAAGTTATGTAAAAGTCACAGAGCACTGGTGAAGTTCATAACACATGGCCAACACTTAAGACCTCAGGCAGCAGTAGATAGCACTCTTATATGTATTCTGGGAACAGACAAAAAAACATGGAGGAATTAACTGTAAATTGTGCCTGTATCAAAGGCTCAAGAGAAGCCTTTGGAAAAATATATTTGAAAAAAGAATTCAAAGATATTTTTCCACATTTCATAGTGGTAATTACTATTACCTGGATATGTATCTCTGTGCTCAAAGAATATATAAACTCAAAACACTTTTGCAGTCAGAAACTGATCAAACATGTAATCAAGATCTATTAATACTAATGGGCGACTGGAATGCAAAAGTTGGGAACAGAGAAGAAGAGTCAGTAGTTGGAAAACATGGGCTTGGTGAGGGAAATGAGGCTGGAGATAGAATGATAGAGTTCTGCACATTCAATGATTTATTCATTGCAAATACCTTTTATAAGAAACATAAACACAGGCTATACACATGGATTTCACCTGATGGCATGCATAGGAATCAAATAGATTACATTTGTGGAAATATTCGCTGGAGAAGCGCAATATCAGCAGTGAAAATCAGGCCAGGTGCTGACTGTGGGACAGACCATCACTTACTCATATGCAAGTTCAAGTTGAAGTTGAGGAAAATTAAATCAAATCCATGGGAACCAAGATTTGACCTTAAGTCTATCCCACTCGAATTTCAAAACCATCTCAGGAACAGGTTTGAGGCCTTGAGCAACAATGAGTGTAGACCAAATGAGCTCTGGGAGGATATCAAGAAAATCGTCCATGAAGAATGCAAAAGATCATTACAAAGGCTAAAGAAGAAGAAAAGACCAAGATGGATGTCAGATGAGACTCTGAGTATTGCATTAGAGCGCCGAGAAGCCAAAGCTAAAGGAAAATATCAAGAAATGAAAGAGCTGAATAGAAAATTTCAAAAGGCAGCTTGGGACGACAAAGCAAGATACTATAATGAAATGTGCAGAAAGCTGGAGTCAGAAAATCAAAAGGGCCAGACTCACTCAGCGTTTCTTAAGCAGTTGAAAAACAAATTCAAGCCACGGGTGGCAATACTTAAGGATACTTTGGGTAGAATGTTGAATGATCCAGGAAGTATCAAAAGAAGATGGAAGGAGTATAACACAGAGTCACTGTATCAGAAGGAATTGGCTGACACAGAGGAATTTCATGAAACCTATGGTATTGAAGGAAGAATTTCAAGTTGTTATAAAGGAATTGGCAAAAAACAAGTCTCCAGGAGTTGGCCGCATACCAGCTGATTTATTTCAACAAACAGATGCTGGCCTGGATGTGCTCACTAAGTTGTGCCAGGAAATCTGGAGGACAGCCAGCTGGCCAACTGACTGGAAGAGATCGATATTTGTTCCCATTCCAAAGAAAGGTGACCCAACAGAGTGTGGAAATTATCGAACAATATCATCGATATCACATGCAAGCAAGATTCTGCTGAAAATTATCCAAAAACGTTTGGGACAATATGTCAACAGAGAACTGCCAGAGGTGCAGGCTGGATTTAGAAGAGGTCGCGGTACTAGGGATATTATAGCTAATGTCAGATGGATCTTGGCAGAAAGTAAAGAATACTGGAAGTGGGAGGAGATTGCACCCATTTTGTGGAGACCTCCCTGCTCCCTTTGCACCCAGAGAACTAATCTCACAGGGGAGTGGAGAGGAAATGTGAGGACAGAGGGAGAGAGGCTGGCCCATCCCAACAACATGCCCAAAGTATGTGAGATAAAATATCACCATTCTTCTTTCCAAGGAACACCCTGACTGTAACTTCTTCAATATATATTTATTTTCTTGTTAGTCCATTGGACATTTAGCACTATCGCTCCAAACCATCAATTCTTCTTCTGTCATGTTTATTAACTGCCCAATTCTCAAATAGATAGCAAGTAATTGAAAAGACTATGGCTTGAATCAGAAACACCTTAGTCTTTACACTGTTATTCTTGCTCATCAGCACTTTGGAGAGGTTCCTGACAGCAGACTTTCCTAATGCAATACATCTTTTGGTTTCATAGCTGCTAATATCAGGATTGTTGATGGTGGATCCAAGTAAGATTAAATCGTTGACAATACTAATTTTTTCTCCATCTATCATAATGCTGCCTATCAGTTCAGTAGTTAATGTTTGTGTTCTTCTTGTTGAGACATAATACATATTGAATCTATATGATCTTCTGCAGCAAATGTTTCAAATTCTCAGTTTCAGTAAGCAAGGTTGTGTTATCTGCATAACGCATCTTATTCAGTCTTCCTTTGATACTGAGGCCACAAGTTTCATCATAAAGTCCAGCTTCTCTAATGATTTGCTCAGCATAGACATTGAACAAGAGTAGAGAAAGAATGCAGCCCTGACACACATTGTTCTTCATTTTAAACATTGTAATGTTCCCTTGTTCTGTTTAGACCATGGCTTTTTTGGTCTAGGTATATATAGGTTTTACATGAGCTCTATTTAGTGTTCTAGAATTCCTGTTCTTGCCAGTGTTAGCTAAAATTTGTTATGATACACATAGTCAAAAGCCTTTACATGGTACATAAAACACAAGTAGATGCCCTTCTAGAACTTTTTGCTTTCAAGCCAAATTCCATCTGGTATCAGCCTTGGTGCCACTGCCTAAATCAATCTCTGGAAGTTTTCTGTTAGTGTACAGTCACTTTTTAATAATGTTTAGCATGATTTTACTTACATATGAGAATAACAATATTGTCTGATAATTTCCATATTGTATTTGATCACTTTTTTTTTTTTTTAGGAATAGGAACAAATATAGATCTCCTCCCTTCTGTTTGCCAGATAGCTATCTTCCAAATTTCTCAGAACAGCATGATCAGAACATCTCTGGCTGCATCTGTTTGTTGAAATATGTCAATTGGTTTTTTTGTTTTGTTTTTTAAATTCATTTATTTATGTTTCATTTCAATGAACATCTACAGAGATTTTGGAATTCCATTCATTCATTGTTGCACCCTTCTCCCTGCCACCCCCCCCCATTTGCTCCTTTCCTTGAAAAGCAAAAGAGAAACTCCCTCATTGATACACAATCCCCCCTGCACATCCCCCAACCACACCACCAACCCCAAATATATTTGGGGTCAATTGGTTTTTTATCAATTCCTGGGGCTTTGTTATTTGCCAAATCCTACAGTGCAGCTTGAATTTCTTTCTTTACCACCACTCAGTGACTCAGTGCAGTCCTCTCATCTTCTTTTGATATTTCCTGGTTCATTCAGTGTTTTGTGCACAGCATCCTTCAGTATTGCAACTAGATGCTTGAATTTCTTTTTCAGTATTTCAGGTTGATGACCGCTGAGAAGTTCTCCCTTTTTTGTTTTCGAACTCCAGCTCTTTTGCACGTATGTATTTACTATTTTGCTTTATCTTCCTAAAGTGTCATTTGACATCTTCTGTTTATCTTCCTCACTTCAACAATCTTTCCCTTTGTTTTGTCTTCTCAACATTCTTGTTGGTTATTCATTACAGAAAAGCAAACTGTTTGTCATGCCAGGGAATCTGAAACCAATACTGCCAACTTTTACCATCTACCATTCTTCCTTCAGACTCCAGTGAGGTGGCCTTGGATACCAGGATTTGCTAGCTTTGGAACCATATTTGTTAATTTAGATCATTGTTCTAGGGCTTCCAAATTAGATGCCATAAAGTGACCCTGACTTATATGACCTTTGTGTGTCAGAGAGGCCTGTATTCTGTAGTATTTTCAATGACTGGTTTTTCAAAAGTAGATTATGAGTTCTTCTTTCTGATCACCTTTTACTAGAGTCCAATTTCCACCCTTTTTGTTAGCAACTGAACGTCTTTATTGTTTGTGTCACCCAGAGGCCTACTTTAATAATTAGTGTTTCTAAACTCAGTGGGCGTGGAACTACATAGAATCCTAACTGAGTGAAAATTATGGGAATAACCCTTGTATTAAGAATTTTGAAATCCCTAAAGATCCATACCCTTCAAAACTGTGCTTATTGAAGAAACTCTACCAGGTATGAATAACTCCCCTGACTAAAATAGAACAAAATAAATACTGGAGAAGAATGCCTTATAAATTCCAATTCATTTGAAAATGTCATGGGAATTGCGTTTATGTTTTATTTCCTTTGGATTTAATTTGTGAGAGTATTTATTTTTTGAACTTTAATTTTCCACTACAAATTTGATATTTAGAGAAGGTTTATATTCAAAATTAGGGAGTCTATCTTGTTAACTTTTACAAATAGAGCTTATTTTTGCACCTTATTATTGGTATATTATACTCTTGTCATTTAACTTCATTGCCAAACCTCTTATAGGGAAATGTGGATGGACAGAATTAGAAATGAGAAGAATAGTAGCTAATTTACTGATAATTTATTTTGCATTAACTATGGCAAGCTAACAAATTCAGTCTCTACAACTTCACCATGATCTAGGTATTATATATTACCAGGGGTTGCCATGAGTCAGAATTGAATTGATGACCAGTTTTTGTGTGGATGTGTGTGTGTAACTTTAAGCAGGCATCATTCAGAGTCTACATTATTGTTAGTCTAGGATTGCACATCCTGTTCCTCTTTGTATTATCCTCTCTGTTTGGGAAGAGGAAGCCATAGCACAGAGAAATTAAGTAACTTTTCCAAGTTTACACAACTAGAACACTGAAGAGGTAGAATTTTAAGCCAATGGCTTAAATGGCAAAAAAATGCACATTGATTCTTGGAGGTTATTTCATAAACACACACACACACACACACACACACACACACACTCTCTCTCTCTCTCACACACACTTTATTCAATTTTATGTTTCTTAGTAGTTACATTTAAGTTTTTCCCCACAGTCTAAAGAACAGTTACGTTGTTATGAGCCATCAAGTCAGAACTGACTAAAAGCTGACTTCTAGGAGGTTTCCAGAGCTGTGAGTTACACAGGAGGGGATTTTCCCATCTTTCTCACATGGAACAACTGGTAGATCTGAACCATGTACCTCTGAGTTGGCAGTGCAGCTCCTTACCACTAGGCTACCAGAGAATTTAGGAAGGAACTGTACTGAGGAAATTTAGGACTTTCCAGAGAATTTAGGAAGGAACTATATTGAGGAAATGCTCATAAACTGAAGAGTTCTTCAAAACTGCTATATGGCCACTTGGATACTTGTGGATGGAACTTCCAAGAGGTAAACAACTAAATCGTCTTGCTTGATCAGTTATTGTTGTGCATTTGTGTAGCTTACAACTCACTGCAGTCCAACAGGACAAGGACAAAGTAGAACTACCTAATAAGGTTTATTATGCTGTGATGTTTGAGGAAAGGAGCTCTGATGACATACTCGTAGTGTGCTGAACTGATAACCAAAAGATCAAACATCCATCAGTCAAAATCCAGCAGCAACTCTACTGAGCAAGCTCCTCCTATTAAGATTCCCAGCCTCATAAACCTATCGAGGGTTACTGCGAGCCAGAATGCAGTAAGTTTGACTTAATGGCAGTACGTTTAATTTGGTTTGAAATCTTTATGGAAGCTGATCATGGGACTTTCTATTGCAGAGTGACCAGTGGATTCAAACCCTTGACCTTTCTTTTAGCAATCAATGCGCTAGCCATTGCATCACCAAGTGTTCTTTTAGAAACAAATTCCAAGGGTTAAGGGGAAAAACAAACACAAAAACAAAACCCTGGAAGATTTTAGAGAAGAACAATTCTTTTCCAGGTCTTTCCAAAGGTGTAGTCTATAAGCAGTTGTGCTGGATACTAAAGGTGATTCCTCTCTTGCAGTTTGATTCCACCAGCAGTTCGTTCCAGGGAGCAGTCTTCTCCCATGTAATTTACAGTCCCAAACCTGCTTTAGGATCAGCTGAGTCAGTTCCAGTACAACAGATATGGGAATGAGCATCTTCTCCCATCTTGAGGAAAGGAGCCTGATGACACATCTGCAGCATGTTGGTACTACTAATAAAAAAAGGCAAACATCTTCCAGGTAACATGAGATTTCTTGATAAAATAATGCTGGCCTCTTTCAGCTTTGGTATTTCTCTTTGCTCAGCACCTGTCGTATTACTCTATTTCTATTTTTTTCTTGTATGTATTCATTAATAATAAAAGGATATTCAAAAGACCAAGCTTAGGGGTCACCATCACTTGTTACCTGTGTCCTCTGCCCCCCCAGTTATAGCCCCTTTACCTACTTACAAAGAACTAATAAGAACATGTTATTTATTTTTATCTTCTTTTTCCTCTCTCTTTTATCTTCATTGCAGTATGATCTACTTAAAAGGAAAAAAATATGTCTTAATTCAAGTTCCTTACGTGTATATAAGATAATTCCTTGTATATACTGAGTAGGCATGAAATATTTCTTGAAATTAAGATTTTATCAGGTGAAAATCTACTCAAGGAGAAACTACATACCTAGAAAATGCAATCATGTAACTCCACATAATGGGCATGCAATAGTTCAATAAGATTGTTACAGAAATCCCAAGAAGAAAATCATTTTTCACATAGCAGTGAATTTCAGTCAGACTCTGATCCACCATTATCCAATTTACTGCAAAATAATGGTAGGTTTAAAATCAGAACTAGACAAAGTAATTATAAAAACATAATGACAAATAGTGTTTTCTCAGGGTTATACCAATTCCTTTTGCCAAATCAACAGACCTTGTTATCATATTACCTTGAGAGAGGAGATTAAGCCGTAACAAGATACACTAGTGAAATCTTTAAGCTTGTTATCAGTTTGATGGGTACTTCTGGTGTCCACATAACCTGAGCATATAGAAATGAACTCCACCCACTTAAGACTCTCAGAACAGCCAATCTCAGATCTGGTCCCTGGGTCACATTAAAATCACCTTAAAGCTCAAGAGATTATTAAGGCTTGTTCTATACTTGTAGATTCTTATTTAATTGGCCTTTTGGGCAGCCTGAAAAATCCAAGTTTTTAAAACTCTTCAGATGATTCTCCAAAGTGATAAAGAGCAACAATGTCAGTTTAAAGACTGAGGTGTGCCTAATCCAAAGCATAATCTTTTCAGTTATTTCCTATGCATCTGAAAGTGGATCAATAAATAAGAATGACAGAAGAATTCTTGCCTCTGAATTGTGGTGTTGGAGAATAATACCAAATACCAGAAAAATAAATAAATCTGTATTCTAGAAAGTGCAACTAGTGTGCTTCTTAGAGGCAAGAATCATGAAACTCTATATGGAGTTTATCTTTCAAGATGGCTTTTCTAGTCTGGATGCCTGAGCCAAGTGGAAGGAAGGGACTATGTGAATGGGATGTTGTCTAAAGAGGAGAAAATGGAACATAGGGGCACAATATGAGGAGCATCTCTCAGAAAGGGCCAGAGGAAGTAAGAATTACAGTCCCTTACTGGACCAGATTAGAAAACAAAAAGAGACTGTAGACCAGCCTCACGCTGCCTCAAGAGCCACAAAGAGCAAGAGGTTTGTTTATTTGTTGCTGACGCAGAGTCTCAAAGTTGTAGTTCCAAGAATGGGGTTTACTAGGGAAGCAAGTGTGGGAATGACAGAGGTAAAGAATATCTCACAATACAAGACCAGACTTTAGCCCAAAAGTTCCAAGGCACAGTTCCTCAATATGTCCAGGATCTGCTTTTAGTTCAGAAGTCAAATCCAAATCATGCAGCAAGGTTTCCCTCAGAATAGTTATAACCATATCATCTGGCAAGGTTTGCCTCAGAGCAGTTATAACTCAGCTTCTCCTTCAAACATCAGGCAAGAACAGGCAAACCTTTAACTGAGGCCAGCACAAATACAAGAAGCCTCAGATCACACCTTGCCACCATTTAAGACCACAGTCTCTCCACTACCGGGCTTCACCCTCACCAGGGTCTTGCCACTCATAAGTTTTGCTTGCCTTAAGTCTTGATGCCCAGTGTGAGAAGTACTCTTTCTCTTATCCTAGTCCCATAGCTGTTGGTGATTTGCAAGACCATGATGATTTGCAAGACCATGTATCTGCAGCTGAGGTAGCTGGACACCAGAGGTAACTAATTAATGTCTTAAAAAAAAAAAAAACTAAACAAAAAAAACCCCTGAGATTAATCAGAACTGGCTTTGACAAGCACTGTGGCAATGGGACAATTAAAACAGACTTTCAAGGGGAAAAGAAAAGAGGGACGAACTGGGCAGTAAGGGGTTAGAGAAAATAGTGCAACAGTGAATGGAAATCCAAAATCTCTGTAAATGTTCATTAAAATTAATAAAATTTAATTTTAAAAAAGAGGGGGAAAAAAAGAAAAGCCAACTTTTAAGCTAACACCACAGATGTGTTTTGATCTATCCACAAAGAGATTGGCTATCAACCATTCCACATGAGATTAGCCAAGCTCAGTATATTACAAAAAGATTGGCTAGTCTCACGAACAAACTGAACAACTCTAGATGCAAAAATGGACATCTTCTACCAGTCACAGAAGAGAGAAAGCAGTAGCTGTAGCCATACTAGAGACATGACATGAGACCTTGATGGGGAGTAGCAGGAGAACAGAGTAAATATTGGTAGGACTAAAAACTTTGTTGAAGAATTTGGGGAAAGAAGGCAATATTGACTGGACTGAGAATCTGGGAACACCAGGAAGCTCAAGGCTGATTTTTGTTTTTTTGTGTTTTGTGTTGTTTTTGGTTTTTTTGTTTGTTTTTTTAAGCTGTTTTGTTGTTAATCTGAAAAATAACCTTTTGACTTCTGTACCATGTTTCTGTGTGGTCTGTGAGCTATCACATTGGATCTTACAACCCTCCAAAGCAGAAGCTATGCTGCAATCCGAATGTATGTGGTTTGAGGCCATCAGCTGGGAGGATGAGCAGTCTCCTCCTATGCAATTAACTGCCTCTGAAAATTTGCCAGAAGGCCTGTGTGCTCTGAGGGGAAAAGGCCATATCCTCCCTTCTTCTTCTTTTTTTTTTTTAAAATAGCCTTGGAATGTGTATTTGTATCTTGTGCTCATTTTGAGGTACTAGAGTATTTTAGAAATTTTAGATATGAGTCCCTTATCAAATATATGATTGGCAAATATTTTTCCCAACCTGTAGTTTTCCTTTTTCCTCTGATGGAGAAGTTTTGGGATGTACATAGGAATTGATTCTTAGATGATTTCATTCATCTATTTTCTCTCTTATTTGTAGGGTTTTCATTTATGCTTGGAAGTCTGTTCATGGTGTAGATTAGGGCTCCTGTATGTGATTAGACACTTCACCAAAGAAGAAATTCAGAGACAAACAAACATGAAGAATTGTTCAAAATCCCTAGCTATCAGAGATATGCAAATCAAAACAAGTATGAGGTATCATCTCTTCCCAGCAGCAATAGCAATGTTCAACAAGGCAGCAAACGATAAATGCTGGAGAGGTTGTGAAAGATTAGAACTCTTATTGATTGTGGGTGGAAATGTAAAATGGTGTAACAACTATAGAAGGCAGTCTGACACATTCTCAAAAAGTTGAAAATAGACTTACCATTTGCCTTAACTATGCTACTACTGGGAATATATCCCAAAGAAACAAGAGCCACAACTCAAATATATGCACACCATGTTTATTCCTGCATTATTCACAATAGCAAAGAGATGGAAACAGCCTGATTGCCCATCAACAAAGGAATGGATAGGAAAACTGTGGCACATTCACACAACATTGAAAAGTTATGAACTTGTAAAACACTACAGAACATACATGAGCCTAGAAGACATTATGCTGAGTGAAATATCTCAGTCAAAAAGGACAAATACTGCCTAACACCACTGTTGTAAAGTAAGACTGACATAGGTATTGTAGGGAGACTGGGAAAGAGTGAGTAGATAATGAATACTGCATTGGAATAGATAATGAGGGCAGTCTGAAAGGAATGTATGATTAGGCATTAAATGTATGACAACAATCTGGAACAAAAGGTACATTACAAATTGGCCTGAGGAAGGAAGGAAGGAAGGATGGGGATGGAGGAAAATATGTAACAAAGGATGAGTACAAACATTAGCTTTCTGTAAAATGTAATTAAAATTACAATTTAAAAATGAATAGCCTTGGAAATGCAATAGAATATAATTTTGACTCAAAATCAGCTCTGTGGTAGCAGATTTAATATGGGAGCCATACCGAAGTCTTTCTTCTGTCGAGTCACAATATGTGTTCAAATCATCAGCTTTTTGGTTAGCATTCAGGTACTAATCAAGACATCACCAAATTCCTTTATGTAGGCCCCAAACCATTGCTCCCTGCTTAAACCCATTAGATTTGAATCTGATACATGACAGATTCAGGTTTCCAAGGAGATAAATTTTTATAAGAGGGTACTGCCCGTCTTTCTCTAAGTAGCAATTTCATTCCCATCCCTCAAAATTTATTTTTAATTGCCTACAGTGTATGAGCTTTTCTATGTCTAAAAGAGTAGGAGACTTGTCATTTGTTGTGACTTACGGTGACCCTATGTACTAAACTTAAACCTTACTCTATCCTGTGCCAACCTCGTTGTCTTTGACACACCTATTCCCACTACCCCAATCACTGAATCGATCCATCTCATCAAGTGTCTTCCTCTCTTGCTCTGTCCCACCTCTCTTGCAAACATGATGTCCCTCTCCAAGGTCTGGTCCCTCCTTGCAAAATGCCCAAAGTATGTCAGATGAAGCTTCTGAATACTTGACTCCAAGGAGCAACCTGGCTTCACCCTCTCCAGGACAAACCTGTTTGTTTTTCTAGCATTCCATGGTATATTCAACTCTTCTCCAGCACCACAGCTCAAAGGGATCAATTCTCTTTCTATTATCCCTCGTCACTGTCCAACTCTCCAATGCATAGCATGTAACTGCAAAAACTATATCCCAGATTAGGTGTACCTTAGTCTCCAGCCTGAAATCGTTGCTCTTCAGTACTCTAGAGAGGTTCCTGACAGCTTATTTTCCCAGTGCAATTTGTGTCTTGACTTCTTGGTACCAATAGTGTTGACTGTGGAGCCAAGCAAACTTAAACTGTATTGACTTCTTGGTACCAATAGTGTTGACTGTGGAGCCAAGCAAACTTAAACTGTTTACTATCTCTATCTCTTCACCATCCATATTGATGCTGCCAATTGGCCCAGTGGTGAGAATCTGAGAATCTTTGTTTTCTTGATGTTGAGCTTCAATCCATATTGAAGGCTGCAGTCCTTGACCTTCTGCAGCAAGCGCTTCAGGTCCTCCTCAGTTTCAGCAAGCAAGGGTGTGTCATCTGCATAATGCAGGTTGTTGATGAATCTTCCACCAATCTCGTCGTACAACCCAGAATCCCAGATGATATGTTCTGTATACAAATCGAAGAGGTATGGAGACAGAATGCATCCCCGGTGGACCCCCTTGCCAATTTTAAACCATGCATTGTTTCTTAATTTGTTCTGATGACTGCCTCTGGGTCAAAGTATTAATTTTGCATAAGCACAATCAAATGTTCTGGGATTCCCCTTCTTCTCCTCACATATATTGTTGTTATGTGCTGTTGAGTCGCCTGTGACTTATAGCAACCTTATGTACAAAAGGTTTAAACTCTGCTCTACCCCGTACAAATCTTATTGTCTCTGACACACCTACCCCCATTACCCCAGTCAATGAATCAATCCATTTTATGGAAGGTCTTCCTCTCTTGTGCTGTCCCTCCACCTTCCCAAGCATGACATCCCTCTTCAAGAACTGGTCCTGCCTTGCAACATGTATATAACTTTTTAAATTTTTTCTTTCCATTTCCTTCTTCTTATATCCAACAGTTTCATAGACCATCATATGATATAGATGAATTTTAGAATTGCTCAATTGAGAAAAATGACAATGTCAATATGCATGATAAAAATTACAAATGTTTGTGTTATTCCAAATACCCAGAATCCTGTCATCAAGTTAATTCTACTTCATAGTGACAATATTTGGAAACAGGAGAGGCATCTACTTCCCTTCCTAAACAACATGCCTCCAGAAACTCTATGAACTTTGATACATGTTGATAGCTGTAGAGGGGCGTCAAGCCTTTTGTTTATAGAGTCACTATAAGTCATGCTTAACTTGAAGGCAATCGACAACAAGTAACAGTATAGGACAGACCTGTTGAGTTTCTGAGATTGTAAATCTAAACAGAAGGAAACAAGTTTATTTTTCTCCTGAAGAGAGCCCCGTGGATTTTAAGCCCCTGACCTTTTGGTTGGTAACCCAACATGTAATGCATTACGGCACGTATATGCACACATTCTCCCCTACCCACCCCCCCCAAATTCCTTTATCCCAAAATAAAAAAATAAAACACACACACACTTAATCTTGACTAGGAATCGACCCATAACTGACGCTTTCTGAGTCTCCCAGTCAATCAAATGGAAGGAAATTGTTCATCTTTCTCCCATGCAATCACTGGTGGATTTGAATTGCCAGAGAGATATGATCTACAGACTATACTATTAAAGCTTCCCAAAAGGGCTCCTTAATCCAAATATAGTCTACATTATTTTTATAGTAAATCGAGTAAGTAATTTGCCTCAGATGTATATTTGTAAATGTTTGGCAAAAAGAAAACATTAAGGGCATGCCAGATTTCGTTCATATTTCAAAGAAACTATGCATCCTATGGGATTCATCAACCAATAACTAAAGTTATAGGCCTTCAGTACCTAGTAATACCGTTATTAGTTTATCCCATTATTTCCAAGGCATCTATTGTCACATTGTCTTACCTATGATAAGATCAGAATCTAGAAAGTCATCCTGATCATTGCTCTCTGACCCCAGAGCTACTCAACTATTACGGCTTAGTTTCTGTCTTTTTTTAATATTTTGTTGTTGGGATGTATTTTTAGCACTATGGGCAAAGTTTTCACTTACTCATTTTTATGCTTAGCAAAGGAGCAGTAAAAGTGATACTTGAGCTGAAAAATATTTGATCTTTAGCTATTCTTTCCAGCTATAAACTGTGTCAATAATCTGACACTTTCTGTAGGCTATAAGGGATTGCAAGAACTATCGGAGCATTCATTTATATGATGAAATGGAACGATGTGGTTGGATGAAATATAACTATGGGAAGATAAATAAACCTAGAGTTTATCAAATAAATCTATATCTTATAAGAAGTTTGCTTGTTATATAAAGTACCAATCAAATCTGATTACATAAATCAATGTTGATTATTTAAATCAATGGTCAAACAGCTATATGAAAGATGTTATCTTCCCTTAAATGCATTTTAATTGTGTTTATATGTAGTTTGGAATTGTTCTGGTTCCATTTCCACAGTCTGTGGCTGACCATGTCACTATTGCCTTCTCCATGGAAGCTATATGTCCTTACTGTTGGACAATGCATAGTTTGCATCTTAATAAATAGTTAACAGCACATACTTTTTATTTTGTTTCTTTAATTTAGCTTAATATAATGACAAAAATTATATACCAAGTTTAAATTTCTTAAATATTTCCATTTTCTCTTTATACCTATTTGATCTGTATGCTGAGCAAATTGTCTGAGAAGTTGGACTCTATGAAGAGGAGTGTGACATCAGGATCAAAGGAAGACTCATCAATAATCTGTGTTATGCAAATGACACAATCTTGCTTGCTGAAAGTGAGAAGGATTTGAAGCACGTGTTGCAGAAGATCAAGGAATGTAGCCTTTGGTGTGGATTGTATCTCAATTTCAAGAAAACCAAGATTCTTACCACTGGACTGACAGGCAGCATCATAATAGATGGAGAAGAGATTGAAATTGTCAACAACTTCATCTTTTTTGGATCCACAATTAACACCCTTGGTACCAGCAGTCAGGAAACAAGGAGACTCATTTCACTGGGAAAATCTGAAGTTAAGAATATCTCCAGATTATTGAGGAGTAATGATGTCAATTTGAGGACTAAAAGTGCATCTGATGTAAGCTATGGTCTTTCCAATTACTTGATATGCATTTGAGAGCTGGAAAATGAATAAGGATGAAAGAAAGAGAATTGACACTCTTGAGCTGTTATGCTGGAGAAGAGTACTAAACATCCCATGGATAGCCAAGAGAATGAGCAGGTATGTCTTGGAGAGGGTGCAGCCAGAGTGATTTTAGAGACAGGAATCATGAAGCTACACCTCACAGTATTGGACATAATGCTAGGAGAGGAACATGATGGTGGGAATGGTGGAGGGTCATTAAAGGAGAGGAAGACCGTCAACCAGGTGGATTGACATGATGACTATTGCAATGAGCTCTTGTGTGTCAGAAAGTGTAAGAATGGTGCAAGACAGGACTAGGTTCAGATCTTTTGTTCATAGACTTTCTATGAGCTGTATTTGACTCAATAGCATACAACAACTTCATGCAGTTCCAGAAACTAGTGAATATTTCCACGTTAATTTTTGTTTTTATGCATTGTCAAGTCATAGCTGATTTTGTAGCAGGTTTTCAGAGACAATGAATAGCAAGAAAGGAAATTGTCCATTCTTCTCCCAAGGATCAGCTGGCAGATTCAAACCATGTGCCTTTGGTTTGGCAGCCCAATTTCTTACCGCTAAACCAGCTGTCAATCCCATTTTCCAAGCAAAGTTCTTATTAACTTATCTTCTTCCAGTTACAGCAATACTGAGGTGTATGCAATGCTCTGACCTTAAAAAAGCAGCTTAGATTTTCCAATTCTTGTTACATTTAAAGTTTCATCCACTGCCTTAAACCTTTCGATGACCTACTTATGGTAGTAAAGAACACAGGCTACTGTATTAGGCTGCTAACCAGAAGGCCTACCGGGCTGTATGGGAATATAATTTATACTTTCAAAAATCTGATGAGGTGTTCTCTAGGAATGTGATTTGGTTATACAACAGTGGGTTTGAGTTATTTTGCTAACCACTTTCAAGAATCCGTGTGGACATAGTGTTTGACTGCCAATTGAAAACTTAGGGGTTCAAATATGCTAATCACATCTTGAAAGAAAAATGGCCGTATTCATTTCTAAATAGCTACAGCCTTGGAAACCAGACTGGGTTCCCATTAGTCAGAATTATAACCTGTTATTTTTTCTAATAAACCCACTACCAAGAGTATGTGTCTTTGAGTTCTGTGTGACCATTGCAGCATAGTAGTGGTTCCTAAGAAGGGTAGTTGTAAAATATATAGAAATAGGTACAGAAAGTATGAGGGTGTGCTTGACCTCACAGGAATTGGGTTTATACTGTGACTGTTGTTGAAGGGGAAAAATCTCCCTTGTGGAGTCAGTAGAGATTAGATTCAAATATTTATACAGCAGCTTCGCTCTTTTAACACTATCTTAACATCAGGTTAGAGTAGTAGTTGCTCTTTGAAATGCATCATCTGAGAACCATCGTTAAACTTCTGGAAGCTAGGAGGGAAGCATGAAACAGTTCGTCACTCAAAGCCTCCAGAAGGAATCAATACATATATTATTTATTACTGCAGTCTGGAGTAAGGAATTACAAAATCCATCCAGAGAGACACAGATTTTAGAATATTCAAGAGCTCTTGTAACTCATTGCTTTTGATATAATCCTGTTTGTACTTGTTGATTTTCAACAGATACATAAAAATTATGATTCCACACTAGGTGCTGCAATGAGTAATATTATAAAGAAAAATTATAAACCTTTCTATGCTATTTAGTGAGAAAAAGTAAGTGAATCAATTGCCCTACGTACTGAACAGAGTGTAAAGCATTGAACAAGGAATAATCTTAAAAAACAAAATGAGGACTATTAGAAAACATTACTATAATTTTATGCTCCAAATTCCATTTATGACAACACATACATAATGAGCTTTTGTCAAATCTATTTACTTTTAAAAGGAAATTTGGTTTTCCCTTTCAGTGCATCATTACAAATACAGGCAGTTCATCAGTGAAGATTGCTTAAAAGGTGACTGGAGTACTACTTATATAGGAAAGATTCTGAAATTCAAACTGGATTGAGAAGAGGCTATGGAACAAGGAATGCCATTGGTAATGTCAGATAGACCATGAATAAAAACATAGAACAACATAAAGATGCTTATTTTTGCCTTATTAAATATGCAAAGGCATTAAACTGTGTCAGTAATTATAAATTATAATAAAATTGAGAAAAATGAAAATTCCAAATTGTGCTTATGGGAGAGCAGGCCATAGACCAACATGTGGTCTTTCAAACACAAGGTACTGCATGGTTTAAAATCAGAAGAGGTGTGCTTTACAGCTGTGTACTTTCATTATATATATATATATATATATATATATATTCATTATGTATAATGAGCAAATAATTTGAGAATCTGGATTACATGAAGAAGAGTGTAATCGCAACAGAAGTGGAGGAAGACTCATGAACAACCAACATTATGACACCACTGTACTTGTAGCAAGTAAAGACGACATAAGGAACTTACTAAAGAAAATCAAATAATGAAAACTTCAATATTGATCACATCCCAACAATAAGAAAACAAAAATCCTCACGATCACACAAACATTATGTTGTTGTCGTCAAGTGCCATCGAATCGCAGGCGACTCATAGCGACCCTATGAAGGAGAGTCCTTGACGCTTGGGTGCCTTTCATCTTCTCTCCAGGTTCATAGGGTTTCCAGAGGCAAGCTATTATGGAAGTGGATGCTACTCCTCCTTCCACGCTTGTTCAATCGGGGAGCTCCACACCACTCTCAGTCAGCACTGGGTAGCCGACCATTAACGCATTTGACAAATCCGTGTCACAATGTTCAGCCTCACAACAGCCACAAGTGACCGCGGGACGGCAACTTGTACACCAGGGCTATACGACCTAGAGGAATGTCTGAACAAAAACAATGAAAGACTGGCCTGAGGGCCACTAACTAAAAGTCACCCACCTTTGTCTTGGTCACATCGTTTTCTCGAAGAGAAAACGAAACAAACATTATAGATGGAGAAAAGTTTTAAATTACCAATGATTACATTTTACTTGATTCCAAAACAAACATCTACTGTTATAACAGTAAAAAAATGAAAACGTGTGTTGTATTGAGAAAAGTTGCTCCCAAAAACCTCTTTAAAGTTCTAAAGAAAAAAAATATTTCATTTAAAGACTAAGGGGCACTTGACCCAAAGAATTATATTTTCGATTGTTTCATGTACATGCAGAAGTTGAAGAATGAATAAGGAAGACTCAAGATTAATTGATACATTTGTATTATGGTATTGGTGAAGCATATTTAATATACCATGGACTAACAAAAGAACAAGCACCTCTACCTTAAAAGAATATCAACCAAGGCACTCCTTGCTGACAAGGATGGAGAAACTTCATCTCATATATGATAATTATGTTGACAGGAAGTTCTAGTCTTTGGAAAAGGATACGATGCTTGGAGAAATTGAATCGTTGGTAGAAGAGAGGGACTTCCTCAGTGAAAGTAATTGATACAATGAGTGTAACCAGGAATTTGTACATGACAGAGATGGTGAGAATTGTGAAGGTAGGACTATATGTAATCTGATATTCATATGGTTGCTATCATGAAGCTGACTCAATGACACAAAATAACAAAAAATCTTGAAATAAGTGACAAATATAAATTCGAATTTGAGAATATATATATTTCTTAAAAATAATCCTATCCATAATTTTTCTCCTATTTCTATCGTATATTTTACCCCAAAAGTTCCTCCAGATGGAGATTGTTATTTATTCCAGGTGGCTGTGACAGAGTGAATAATTCTTACTATTTGGCTGTTCAGGATTATGAAACTCATTTGGCTCCCATACAACCTCCAACTTGGGCTTTATTAATAATAAAGGCAGTATATTACCCTCTGTAATAGTTTCTTAGTGTTGGCGTAATAAAAGATCATAAAAAGGTGGCACTAAATAACATGAAAGTCATACTACCACAATTCTGGAGGCTAGCCATTTAAATCAGGTGTTGATTCCTTGAGAGACCTTTGAAAGATTAATTATTCCTTGCCTCTTTCCTAGTTTTTAGTGACTACTTGGTGGGTGTTTTTTATTGTGTGTTTTACTTTTTTTGTTTCTTTTTATTTCTATTCTCCCTTTTTATAATATACTTGTTATGTATGACTGAGTTGACTACGTCACACAGTGACCATAGGAACAAGGGATCTGAACACTGAAGTATCCTCATCATCTCTGTCACGTTTGATGCCATTTTTAAAGTCCCTGTGTATAGAACATTACAAGGAATTAGGACTAGAATTCTCTCTTGTGTTTACCCTTCTAAACATGAAGTCCTTCTCCAAGGGCTGGTTCCTTTTAGCAACATACTCAAAGTATGTGAGACAGAGCTTCAAAATCCTTGCATCCAAGAAGCAACCTGGTTCCACCTTCCCCAGGACAGACCTGCTTTTTTTCTTAGCAGTCTATGGTGTGTTCAATACTCTTCTCCAGCACCACAACCCAAAGGCATTGATTCTTCTATCGTCATCCTTAGTCATTGTCTAGCTTTCAGATACAAGCAAGCAATCATGGCCTGGAACAGGCACACCTTATCTCTAGACTGGTATTACTGTTCTTTAGAACTTTAGAGAAGGTCCCTGATAGCAGACTTTTGCAAAGCATCTTGTCTTTTGATTTCCTGATTACTGGTACCAAGAGTACAGATTGTGGAGCCAAGCAGACTGAAACTGTTAGCAAGCTCATCTCTTCTCTGTCTATTATAGTGCAGCAAATAGGCCCTTTAGTGAGAATCACTGTCTTCTTGATATTGAGTTTCAATCTATATTGAAGGTTGCAGTCCTTAACTTTTTCAGCAAAAGCTTCAGATCCTCTTCACTTTAGGCAAGTAAGGTTGTGTCATATGCATAATATATGTTGTTGACAAGTCTTCCTTCAATCCTGATGTCATATTCCTCCTCATAAATTCTAGTATCCCTAATGATCTCTTCCGCATATAGAAAGAAAATGTATGGTGACAAGATGAACCCCTGACACACTCCTTTCCTAATTTGAGCTATGCTCATTTTTGTTATTTCCTTGCTTTATTCTGACAACTGCTTCTTGATCCAGGTATAGATTTTACATGAGAACCATCAGGTATTCTGGGAGTCCCATTTTCCTCAAGATTAGCCACCATTTGTTGTGATCCATGCAATCAAATACCTTCGCATATTTAATGAAACACAGATAGATATTCCTCTGGTACTCTCTGCTTTCAGCCAAGATCCATCTGACACTGGCTATGATGTCCCTAGTGTCTTGGCCTCTTCTAAACCCAGCTTGAATCTCTGTGAGTTCTCTACTAATACACTGTTCCAGGTTTTATGTTGTTGTTTTTTAGTTGTCAGCAAGATTTTGTTTGCAGGTGGTATAAATGATATTTTTAGTAATTCCCACACTCTGTTGATTTTTTAAAAAAATCTGGATAAATATGGATCTCTTCTATTCAGTTGGCCAGGTAGTTGTCCTCTAGACTTCTTGGCACAACCTCTTGAGTATGGTCAGGACAGCATCCATCTGCTAAAATATTTCAGTTGGTATTCCATCAATTTCTGAGGCCTGGTAGGTCTGCCATATGTTTCTCCCCTGTCCCTGTAAGTCTGCACCAGCTACATCCACTCCCACTACTGTCCACATCACCCTCAGTCTGATGTTTCCTAACTCCATCAATATATTATCCATGGCATTTAAAAATATAAAAATGGCTTTCCAACTCAAGGCTTGAATTTGTTCTTCAGTTACTTCAGCTTGATAAATGGTGAATGTGTTTTTTTCTTTTGATTTTTTGATTCTATATCTTCAAATATATCATTATAGTACTTTGCTTTGTCTTCCCCAGTTGCTTTTTGAAATCTTCTGTTTACCTCTTTAACTCGGTGATTTCTTGCCTTTGTTTTGGCTTCTCAGCTTTCTGGTGCAGTAGTCAGAACCTCTTCTTAAACTCATCTTGATCTTTTATTCTACCACTGTGTTTGTTTTGTGAAAAGCAAAATAAACCTTTTCTTCATGGATGATATTCTTAATATAATCTTACTGTTCATCTGTCAGCAGTTTATTAATTTTCAAGGCCTCCTTGAACTTGTTCTTGAGACTGATTTTAAATTCAGATGGGATAGATTTAAGATCATATTTTGGTTTCTATGGACTTTAATTTTGTTTTGCTTAAATTTTAACTTACATAAAAGTAGTTGATAGTCTATTTAATCAGCACCTGACCTGGTTTTCACAGCTCTAGTGAGCTTATCCAACAATTCTTTCCACCGATATAATTAATCTGATTCCTGCGTAGCCCATCAGGTGAAGTCTCATTGTAGTTGTACTGTTCACTTAAAACTGCTTTTCCCAAGTATGTATGCTTCAAGAGAGTAAAACAGAAATTGCAAGACAGCTTACTGCCAGTTTTAGAAGTTAAAAATCATCATTTCACTTATTACATAGTGTATACAAGTTAGTCTGTATTTCATATAGGAGGGGTTGGGAAAGATACAAATCTCAAGAGACTTGAAAAAGTTGTGGCAAGGAAGATATTAACCACAGCACTGAAAAAATATGAATACTTTTTACAACCAAACTGAATATTGCCATTAAGTTACTATCAATTTATAGTCACCCTATGATGTTGCTAAATGCCATCAATCCAATTATAACTCATAACAAGCCTATGACAGATATGAAACTTATTTGCTGGCCTCACACTCTCTGATATTCTTAAAACCTCTGTTATAGTCACTATGTCAATTTATCCCATGAAGAAGTTCTTCTCTTTCTCTTGCCCTCAACCTTTTCCAATGTAATATTTTTTTCCAAAGACTGGCCCTGCCTCACATGCCCAACGTATATGAGAAGAAGTTGCATGATTCTTGACTTTAAGAAGCATCATGAACCCAAGATAGACAACTTCTTCTTCTTCTTCTCCTTCTTCTTCTTCCTTCTCCTCCTCCACCACCTCCCTCCTCCTCCTCTTTCTCTTCTTTCTCCTCCTCCGCCTCCTCCTCCTCCTTCTTCATCCTCTTCCTCTTCTTTTTCTTTCTTCTTCTCCTGTCATGGGATATTCAGTACTCTTATCCAATACCACAATTCAAATCTTCAATACTTCTTCTGTTATCCTTACTTATTGTCCAACTTCCAGATACATAGGAAATTACTGAAAAGAACATTGTTAGGATCAAACATATCATAGTCTTTAAACTACTTACTTTTTAGTGCTCAGGAGAGATTCTTGACAGCAGTTTTTCTCAGTACATCAGTCTTTTGATTTTGTGACTTCAACTGCATGGCTGTTGATTGTAGATATGAGTAAAATAAAACCATTGACACCAAATCACAAAACAGAAAAGCTGAGCAGTTTGTCTGGTAGGGGAAAAAACTTGCTGACAAATGCAGCCAGAAAGGCACAATCTGGAGAGGATAAAATTGATGAATAGTACCTTCTATTGATTAAATCCCTGTGCATATAAAAAAAAAAATCCAACAGAGTGAAAAGAAAACCTATTGACTGTTGTTGTTGTGTTGTTGTTGTTATGTGCCGTCGAGTCGCCTGCGACTCATAGCGACCCTATGTACAACAGCCCTAAACTCCGCTCTGTCCTGTGCCAATCGCACTGTCTCTGACACTCCCATCCCGATTATCCCAGTCACTGAATCAATCCACCTCATAGAGGGCCTTCCTCTCCTGCGCTGTCCCTCCACCCTCCCAAGCATGATGTCCCTCTCCAAGGACTGGTCTCTCCTCACTATATGTCCAAAGTAAGTTAGACGGAGCCTCAGAATCCTTGCCTCCAAGGAGCCACCCGGTTTAACCCTCTCCAGGACAAATCTATTTGTTTTCCTAGCAGTCCATGGTATTCTCAGTACTCTTCTCCAGCACCACAGTTCAAAGGCATCAGTTCTCCTTCTATCCTCCTTGGTCATTGTCCAACTCTCTGATGCATAACAGGTGATTGCGAAGACCATGGCCTGTATCAGACGCACCTTAGTCTCCAGAGAGACACCACTGCTCTTCAGCACTTTGGAGAGAAAAAACAAAACATTTGGGAATACTATTTTAGACAAGAGTCTCATATTAAAAGTCTACAGAATCCTGCATGGCCTCCACAAGAAAAAATATGACTAAACTTTAATAAAATGGGAAAAAGATATAGGAGGAATTTTCGTAGAGGAAGATATTCAGATGGCCAACGGACATATGACAACAGAAGAAATGCTCAAAGTCACTGACAATAAGAGAGATGCAAATCAAAACCACAATGAGATGCCATCTCACTCCAGTAACAGTGGCATAGGACAACAAGTAATAAATGTTGGAGAGGATGTGGAGTGATAGGAATTCTTATACACTGTTTATAGGATTGAAAACTGTACAACCAACCTGGAAAGCAGTTTTGCCTTTCTTTACAAAGCTGAACATAGAAATTTCATATGACCCAGATACTTCACTGCTTGGAATATATGCCAGAAAATTTAAACTGATGCAAAATGGAAACTTGTAAAACAATGTTCATAGCAGTATCATTGATTATTGCAAGAACATGGAAACAGCCCAAATGTCCAACCAACATAGAATGGATTGAGAATTTATGGTACAGTCATACAATGGAATACTATGAAGCATGCAGGAGCAATGATTTTGCAAATCACTGCCTAACTTGGGAGGGACTACAGAACATTACACTGAGTGAATTAACTCAGTCCCGTAAGGACAAATATTGTTTAAGACTATTATTGTAGAAATAGATAACTAGTAAAAAGTGTATGAGGATCTAAGTGGGAGAACATAGGGGTGAGGATGGGTGGGCATAATGATAGGGTTACACAATTTAATAGGTGGAGAGAGGGGTGGGTTACGGAAATGGGAAAAATTCAGTGTGAAAACTAAAGTATAAGAATTTTTTTAAAGTTTGCTCTATATTTGTTTCTTTTTCGTATATGGAATTTAAAATAAACCAGAATGCAAGCAAAATTCTGCTGAAGTTTATCCAAAAACAACTGAAACAGCACATCAATAGAGAACAGCCAGAAGTCCAGGCAGGGGTATGGTACCAGGGTTATTGTAGCTAATGTTAAATGGATCTTGGCTGAAAGTGAGGAGTACAGAGGAATGTATATCTGTGGTTCATTGATTATGTAAAGGGGTTTGACTCTGTGGTTCAAAATAAACTGTGGCTGACTTTGAGAAAAATGGGAATTCCAGAACACTTGATCGTGCTAATGTAAAACCTACACTTGCACCAGGAGGCAGTCATCAGAACGGAGCAAGGAAACACTGCATGGTTCAAAATTGGAAGGGTATATGCCAGGGAACTGTCTGATCTCCATACCTTTACAACCTATATGCAAAACAGATTATCTGGGAGGTTGGGCTGTGGGAGAAGAAGCGTGGTATCAGGATGTGAGGAAGATTCATCAAAAATTTGCACTATGCAGATGACACAACCCTGCTTTCTGAAACTGACAAGGACCCGAGGAAGAAGGTCAAGGACTGCAGCCTTCAATATGGATAGAGGCTCAAAATCAAGAAAACCAAAATTCTCACCACTGGGTCAACTGGCTGTATCAGGTTGGATGGTGAAGAGATTGAGATTGTTAACAGCTTTAGTTTGCTTGGCTCCATAGTCAATACTCTCGGTACCAGTATCCAGGAAAGTAAATGATGCATTGTGGTGGGAAAATCTGCTGTTAGGGACCTCTCCAAAGTACTTAAGAGCTGGATACAGGTCATGGTCTTTGCAATCACTTGCTATGCATCAGAGAGCTGGACAATGACTAGGGAGGATTGATGCCTTTGAGCTGTGGTGTTGAAGAAGAATATTGAATACACCATGGATTGTGAAGAGAATGAACAGTTTCATCCTAGAGAGGGTTAAACCAGGCTGCTCCTTGGAAGCAAGGATTCTGAAGCTTTGTCTGACATATTTTGGACATGTTGCAAGGAGGGACCAGTCCTTGGAGAAAGACATCATGCTTGGTAGGGTGGAGGGACAGTGCAGGAAAGGAAGACCTTCTATGAGGAAGATTGATTCAGTGACTGGGATTGGTGTGTCAGAGACAGTGAGATTGGCACAGGATAGAACAGGTTTAGGGCTGTTCTGTGTAGAGTCACTATGAGTCGCAGTTGACTTGACTGTACATAACAACAACAAAGCTGTCATTTGTACTGACAAATGTATAGAGGGATCACAAAACTATCAAGGTCCCTGTAGTCAGACCCAAGAGTATCCTTACATCTCACAGCAAAGTGAAGAACTCATTTCTTCATCTTTTTGTGCAAGGCTCTCATGAATCTGTGATTTCACTGAATGAAGTACTAAAACTGAGAAGACATACTCGTTATATATCCAACACGTAAACTTGTTATTTCCTTAACCAGTGTGTATCTGGTCCATTTCCCAAGCATTACTACTTTACAACAATTTGTGTAGAGAGAAATGATTGCTTAATTGCCTGAAAGAATTTTCAAAAGATGTTCCAGCTGCAACAGCTTTTCTTCTCATGCTCATGATCCGTGAATAACAGAACAATTGAAAATGAAAGCTGAATTGAAGACAAATTATAATGGCATTTCTAGTCAAAATAAAGTTCACCATTAAAATAATTATTTGAATAAGTCATACCTCTCTCCTTAAATATGCCTATCATTTTTATAACTCAGTTTGAAGCCTTCTAGTATTTGAGAATAAGGTATAATTTTTTTCCTTCATCTTGTGTGAACACATTCAGCCAAAAAGAATGAAATGCCAAGAGATAATTTTACTTTATTCAACTATTCTACACAACTTTGTGTATTTCTTTCCTTATAGATAATTTCCTGTTATCCAAGGAGTGCTGGCTTAAGAATTAGAATACTTATTCATGCCAACATTTTGCCACTAAAAATCATTTTGCTCTTAGATAAATCACTTAATTTTTCCAAATGTCAACTATAAATGAAAGAAATAGATTAGCTCAGTGTTGCAGCTCATTCTATAATTCTTTTTCCTGGTAAAAGAAATCTGCTTAAAGTATGCTTCATTGCATGTTCCACAAAGCAGTTCATTCTAAGTTGTTCACACTAAATGCCTTTTAGGTTAGTCTTTTCCAAATTGATAATAATGAAAATTTAAAAAAACCTCGAGAACAGCCTATTTTCCTTTATGCTCTTATTATGTAACAATGGTGGTGGTATGTTGTTATGTGCTGTCGAGTTGCTTGCGACTCATAGGACCAAGGACAGGCTCCTCCTTACAACATGCCCAAGATATGTCAGACGAAGCCTCAGAATCCTTGCCTCCAAGAAGCAGCCCAGTTTAACCCTCTCCAGGGACTGGTCCTTGGAGAGGGACATAATGCTTGGGAAGGTAGAGGGACAGCACAGGAGGGGAAGGCCCTCTATGAGGTGGATTGATTCAGTGACTGGGGTAATCAGGATGGGTGTGTCAGAGACAGTGTGATTGGCACAGGATAGAGCAGGGTTTAGGGCTGTTGTACATAGGGTCGCTATGAGTCACAAGTGACTCGATGGCACACAACACCAACAACACAACAAGGATGAATCTGTTTGTTTGCTTAGTAGTCCATGGTACACTCAATACTCTTCTCCAGCACCACAGCTCAAAGGCATCAATTTTCCTTCTATCGTCTCTAGTCATTTTCCAACTCTCTGACGCATAAAAAGTGATTGCAATGGTAACAATGGTAGACTTTTCTAAAATTTGTCATCTCCTTTTCCATATTTATAAAAAAATTGTTTGCCCACCAATTGGCCCAGTGGTGAGAACTGTTGTCTTCTTGATGCTGAGGTTCAATCCATATTAAAGATTACAAGTCCTGAGAGCGAGCTGGGCGCAGGACAGATTGGATTTGAGTGAGAACTACTATTAAAATAATTAGTTTGGGATCTTCGTTGGAGAGCAGTGAAGCTCTGCAGGGAGCAGCGAGCCTTGGCAGGGCGCAGAAAGTTGCAGCAGGATCCACCAACCAGGAGCAAGTAAGAAAGCAGGAATTTGAGTGAGATACTGGGGAACGGGGGTCACTGCTGATTGCTGGACCAATTGTAGGACCCCCTTCACCTTAAGAAGGAGGGAGTGAGACAACTGGAGCTTGACTGGGATGGCAGACCAAGCTCTCAAGCAGAAAACTAAGGCCTTGTGGGTTTCCATTCAGGTCCCCCCTGCATGCACGCCCACCTCCCCCCATACACACACCATGTGTGTCTGCATGTGTGTTTGCCCTCCCAGTCTTCACGTGCATCTGTGCATATATCTACCCTACATGACTTCATGCATGTGCCCACCCTATGTACATCTGTGCATGTACCTTCCCAACCTTTTTCTGGAGCAGTGATATCAGATGAAGAACCAGCTATCACCTCAGGCATGAAAAACTCTACCACAGCATCAAACAACTTTACTTCATACACAAGCCCAAAGCAAGATATCGCCGCTCAAAAACTGATGAAGTATCAATGGATTTCCTGAAGCCAGAAAGTCTGATGAAGTTTTGTGACACAGAATTTAAAAGAGCAATGATTGAATAGTTTTAATGGGTAGAAGACAAACTTGAAGAATTACAGGACACTGCAAGCAAAAATCAGAAGACGCTTTAAAAAAACACAATCCAAGCAATGCAGATAAAACAAATGAGGCATTAAGGACACTGGAAAAAATGAGAAAGCATGATCCAAAATATGAGGTCCAATGTTTCAGATGCTGTGAAAATGATGGAGGGAGACATGAATAGGGTTGAAGAGATGAAACACAGAACTAGTGAAGTAGAAGATAGAATTTTCACAACTTATCTGCTAAAGCAAAAAAGCAGAATAAAAAAGGAAGGAAAAAGAAGAAAACATAAGAATAATGTGGGATACCATCAAGAGAAATTACATGTACATCATCAAAATCTCAGAAAAGGAAGAAACAAGCCAAGGCACCAAAAAAGTTGTGGAAGAATTACTAGAAGAAAATATCCCAGGCATATTCAAGAATGAGAGAATATATATAATCAAGAAGCAGAGCGAACACCATACAGAATAGACTTCAAAAGAAAAACATCAAGACACATCATAGTCAATTCACCAGAACCAAAGATAAGGCGAGAATACTGAAAGCAGTGAGAGAAAAACAAAGAGTAACTATAAGGGAGAGCAGATAAGACTAAGTGCTGATTTCTCAGCAGAAACCATGCGAATAAGAAGACAGTGGAAAGACATATATCAAACTGTCAAAGATTACCACTGTTGACCAAGAATATTGATTGTATCTGGCGAAATTGTCCATCAAATATGGAGAGATCAAGATTTTCCCAGAAAAGCAGAATCTAAGGAGTTTGTAAAACAAGACCAGAGTTGTAGGAAACACTGAGAGAACTGCTTCTTACAGAGGTGCCACAGAAAGCAAGATGGTCCAAAGTAACTAGCAACACCACCAAAAATAACTCAATACAATGATAGCAGTGAAACCCTACCTCTCAATAATCACACTGAATGTGAAAAGTTAAAGGCACCACTGAAGAGAAAAAAGAGTGACAAATTGGATAAGAAAAAAAAAATACATCAATATACTGTCTACAAGAGACACACCTGAAAACTGAAGATAAAGAAAGACTAAAAATAAAATGGTAAGGAAAAAAATATACCAAGCAAATGGCAACCGGAAAAAAGTAGGAGTAGCAAAATTGATCTCTGATAAAATAAATATCAATGCAAAAATTATCACAAAGAACAAGGAAGGTCACTACATAATGCTGAAGGGGTCAATAGAACAGGAGGACATAACAGTAATAAATATCAATGCACCAAATGAAAGGCCTACAAAATACATAAAACAAACTAACAAAATTGAAAAAGGAAATAGACAACACTACTATAGTACTTGGAGACTTCAATCTTACCCTATCAAAAAAAGATAGAACTACCAGAAAGAAACTCAAAAAAGATACTGAAGAATTGAACCATACAGTACACCAACTTGACCTCATAGATATTTATATGCTAATGCATACCCCAAAAGCACAGAATACCTTTTTCTCCAATATGCATGAACATTCTCCAGAATAGATCACATTCTAGGTCACAAGGCAAGCTTCAAAAAATTTAAAAAACATAGAAATAATACAAAGCATCTTTTCAGACCATGTTGTTGTTGTTGTTGTTATGTGCCATCGAGTCGTTGGCGACTCATAGCAACCCTATGTACAACAGCCCTAAACCCTGCTCTATCCTGTGCCAATCACATTGCCTCTGACACACCCATCCCGATGACCCCAGTCACTGAATCAATCACCTCATAGAGGGTCTTCCCCTCCTGCGCTGTCCCTCTACTCTACCCAGCATGATGTTCCTCTCTAAAGATCTGTCTCTCCTTACAACATGTCCAAAGTATGTCAGACGAAGCCCCAGGATCCTTGCCTCCAAGGAGTAGCCTGGTTGGTTTAACCCTCTCTAGGATGAATAATGGTACAAAATTAGAAATTAATGACAAAAAGATAAAGGAGGAAAAAACCCATCCATTTGGAAGCTGAACAACACCTTGCTTGAACATGACTGGGGACTAGAAGAAATAAAAAAGGATGGCAATGGAACCACCTTACCTCTGTAACTTGATTTGTGCCACTATTAGAACCTCTACTCAGAATATTATTGCTTTGACTCATGCACTTTAAACTTGTTAGTTAAATTTGTATCTTCTAGGATGCAACACTTCCATGATACATCTTCAAGGATATGAACATGTACGGCTAAGCACAATTAATAACAGTGCATCTAAATTCCAAAATCAATCTCCATAAT
>NW_006399803.1:13097936-13099722 GCF_000299155.1 Elephantulus edwardii
ATACACCATCCCCTTTTCCTTATGAATCAGGGTGAAGTCTCTCTCAGGGAGGAGTGATAGGGAATGGCAAGGGACACACTGACAAAGGATATTAATCAGAACTGGCTTTGACAAGCACTGTGGCAATCGGACAATTAAAATAGACATGGGGGTGGGGAAGAAGAATGAACTGGGGAGGAGGGTGGAGAAAACAGTGCAACAATGAATGAAAACCCAAAATCTCTGTAAATGTTCATTAAAACGAATAAAATTTAATAATAAAAAAAAGTTTCTTGAAACAAAAAACAATGAAAATACCAGTTACCAAGTAAAACCTCTGGAAAACAGCCAAAGCAGTAATCAGAGGTCAATTTATAGCAATAAGTAAACACATCAAAAGGCAGGAAAAATTGACCATTAATTCTCTAACTCAAAGTCTACAGCAAACTGAAAAAGAGCAGCAAGAAATCCCAACTAAAAATCCCTCTTAAAAAACTGAAATTATGAAAATTAGAGCAGAAATAAATGAAACGGAAAACCAAAAACAATTGAAACTATCAACAAAACTAGTAGTCAGTTCTTTGAAAAGGTCAATAAAATCAACAAACCACTAGCAAAACTCACAAAATAAAAGAAGGAGAAGACACATATAATCTGAATAAGAGATGAATCAGGCAACATTACAACAGAACCAATGAAAATAAAAAGGCTAACATTGGAGTATTATGAAAAACTATACCCCCCCACAAAAAAAACCTAGAGGAAATGGACAAATACTTAGAAATGCCTAAACTGACACAAGCCAAAACTGAATATCTGAACAGACCCATTACAAAAGAAGAATATGAAAAGATAATAAAACAACTTCCAACAAAAAAAGCCCTGGAACAGATGGTTTTACAAGTGAATTTTATCAAACATTCAGAGATGAACTGTGACCAATTCTACATAAACTGTTTCAGAAAATAGAAAAAGATGGCATTCTCCCAGATTCATTCTATGAAGCAAACATATCCTTGACACCAAAGCCAGGAAAGGACACCACCAAAATAGAAAACTATAGGCCAACATCTCTTATAGATGCAAAAATTCTGAATAAAATACTGGCCAATAGAATCCAATGATACATCAAATAAATAATTCACCATGACCAATTGGGATTCATAACAGGTATGTAAGGATGGTTCAACGTAAGAAAAACAATTAATATAATTCATCACGTTAAGAAAGCAAAGAACAAGAACCACATGATCCTATCAATTGATGCAGAGAAGGCCTTTGACAAAATTCAATACCCTTCCCTAATTAAAACACTCAACAAAATAGGATTAGAGGGGAATTTCTTCAACATAAGAAAAAGTACGAAAACCCAAGAATCAACATTGTCATCAATGGAGAGAGGTTAAAGGCATTCCCTTTAAGAACAGGAACTAGGCAAGGATGCCCACTATCACCTCTCTTATTCAGTATTGTATTGAAAGGCTTAGAGATAGAAATAAGACACAAGAAGGAAATAAGAGGTGTCCAAATTGGCAAAGAGGAGGTAAAATTATCTCTCTATGCAGATGATATTTAGAAAACCCTAAAGACTTAGCAAGAAAACTATTGGACATCGTTGGGCAATTCAGCAAAGTAGCAGGACATAGGATCAACATGAGAAAAATCAGTTGGATTTCTCTAAAGTGACAAAGAGAATATAGAGTGGGTTGTTGTTGTTGTTGTTATGTGCCGTCGAGTCGTTTGCGACTCATAGCAACCCTATGCACAACAGCCCTAAACCCTTGTCTTTCCTGTGCCAATCTCACTG
>NW_006399803.1:13101051-13102322 GCF_000299155.1 Elephantulus edwardii
GACAACCTTTTTAATAAATGGTGTTGGAAAAATTTGAAAACTATTTGCAAAAGACTCAAGCAAGGTCCACACCAAAAGACTCAAGCAAGATCCACACCTCACTCCATACACAAAAACCTACTCTAGTTGGATCATGGACCTAGGAATAAAACCAAGGACTAGAAACTTCATTCAAGAAAAGCTTATAAGAACTCTAGAAGTCCTAATCCACAACATAAACAGTTTTCCAAGCATAATGAAAATCTATAACCAGGAGAAGATAAAATAGATGAATGGGACCTTCTAAAAGTCAAATCCTTATGCACATCCAAAACCTTCTCCAACAGGGTAAAAAGGGAATTCAGAGACAGGGATAAAGTATTTGGTAATGATATGTCTGATAAGGGACTTATGTTTAGAATTTATAAAATACTTTAGCATCACAACAAGATAAAAGAAAACAACCCAATTGAAAAATGGGCACTGGGTATAAACAGACACTTCACCAAAGAAGACATTCAGATGGCCAACAAGCACATGAAGAAATATTCAAAATCCCTAGCTCTAAGAGAGATGCAAATCAAAACAACTATGAGATATCATCTTACCCCAGTAAGAATATCAAAATTTAACCGAACAGCAAGCAACAAATGCTGGCGAGGTTGCAGAGAAACTGGAACTCTTGTTCACTGTTGATGGGAGTATATGCAACCACTATGGAAGGCTGTATGGCACTTTCTCAAAAAGTTGCAAATGGAAATACCATTTGACCCAACTATTCCACTACTGGAAATATACCCTAAAGAAACCATAACTGTCGCCCAAGCAGATATATGCTCACCTATGTTTATTGTGGCTTTGTTCACAATAGCAAAGAGTTGGAAACAACCCAAGTGCCCATCAACAAACAAATGGATAGAGAAGCTGTGGTATAGTCACACAATGAAATACTATTCTGCTTTGATAAACAAGGAATTCATGAAATATTATACAAAATGGGTGACACTGGAGGACAGCATACTGAGTGAAATATCTCAGTCACAAAAAGACAAATATCTCATAGTTCCACTGTTTTACAGTGAGACTGACATTGGGGTTGGCGGAAAACTAAGAGGGGCTAAATAATGTTTACTGCATTGAAGCATATGAGGGTTGGGAAGAATATATGCTTAGGTATTATTGTCTTGACAAGAGTCCAGAATGAAAGCTGCATAGTGGAGTGGAATGGGATAGGGGTGTGTTGTATACCAATGAAAGATTTATTTATTTTATTACTTTTCAAAGAGAAGAGC
>NW_006399803.1:13102833-13121034 GCF_000299155.1 Elephantulus edwardii
GGCGTATTCTCTTAGCTACTTCCTGCTGAAAAGGGACGCTGTGGGTTTCAGGGTGAAGATCTTCTCTCACTGAGGGGGAAGGGTGGCAGGAAGGAATGTATGCAACAATGAATGAGTGGAAATCCAAATCTCTGGAAACTTTCATTAAAATAAAATTACTTTTGAAAAATAAAAAAGACTACAATACTTGACCTTCTGCAACAAATGCTTCAGATCCTTCTCAGTTTCAGCAAGCAAAGATTGTGTCATCTGCGTAGCTAGGTTGTTGAGTCTTCCTGCAATCCTGATGCTACATTCCTTCTCATAAAGCCCAGCCTCCCAAATGGTCTGTTCTGTGTATAGATTGAAAAGATGTTGAGACAAGATACATCCCTGACACACTCCTTTCCTGATTTTGAACCATGCAGTGTTTCTTTGTTCTGAGAAATGCTTCCTGGTCCAAGTATGGGTTTCAAATGAACACAGTCAGATGTTCTGGGATTCCTATTCTCCTCAAGGTTAGCCACAATTGGTTATGATCTACACAGTCAAATGTCTTTGAATAGTCAGTGAAACACAGACATTTTCTGGTACTTTTTGCTTTCTGCCAGGATCCATTCAACATTGGCGATAAGATCTCTAGTACCAAGATTAAACGTAGCTTGTATTTCTGGTAGTTCTCTGTCAATGTCTTGTTCCAGTAATTTTTTTTTCTTTAATAATCTTCAGCAGGATTTTGCTTGTGACATTAGTCATATTATTTGATTATTTCTGCACTGTTATGGTTACAATTTGCTTGGCTCTACAAACAACACTCTTCGTACCAGCAATCAGGAATTGAAAAGATGATTTGCATTCAGAAAATCTGTTATCAGGGACCTCTCTAGAGTACCAAGAATAGGCTATGTAAGTCTAGAGACTAAGGTGCACCTGATCTAGGCCATGGTCTTTGCAATTACTTGCTATGCATCAAAGAGTTGGACAATGCCTAAGGATGACAGAAGAAGAATAGGTGCCTATGAGTTGTGGTGCTGGAGAAGAGTCTTGAACATACCGTGGACTGCCAAGGAAACAAATAGGTCTGTCTTGGAGAGAAACCAGTTTTCTCCCTGGAGGCTAGGACTTTGAAACTCTGTCTCACTTATGTTTTGCATGTGGCCAGGAGGTCCTTGGAGAAGGACATCATGCTTGGAAGGGTGGAGGGACAGTGAAGGATAGGAAGATCCTGGATGAGATGGATTTGTACAGTAACTGGGGTAATAGGGGTAGGTGTGTCAGAGTCAGTCAGACTGACTCGGGACAGGACAGGCTTCAGAGCTGTTGTATATAAAGTTGCTAAGAGTTACAGGCTACTTAATGGAACATAACAACAACAAACTTTGCCTATAGTTGTTGTTGTTAGGTGCCATCCACTTGACCACAACTTGACATTTTGACCCTAGAAACAACATATCCAAAGCTTACTCTATCCAGCATCATCCTTATCAACCCCAATATATTTGAACCCATTGATAACTTGTATAAACTAATTTCACTAATTTCTCTTATTAGTTGGCTCTCCACCCCTTCAAGTATGTCTTTCTCTAAGGACTAGTTCCTCATAAATGGAACGAAGTATGTGAGATGAACCTTCACCACCCTTGCCTCTTATGAATATTCTGGTTTCACTTTCTCTAAAACATATTTGTTTGTTCTGTTGGAAGACAGTGGAATGTTCAGTTCTCTTTACTGCTTATATAACAACTTGAAGGCATCGCTTCTGCTCCTGTCGTTCTTATTCATCTCCTACACACATGATCAGTAATTGAAAAAACTATGATTTGAATCAGGCACAGTTTAGTCTTCAAACTGAAGTCATTGCTTTTTTAGTACTTTGGAGAGGTTCTTGATAACAGATTTTCCCAGTGTAACATATCTTTTAATTTTTTGACTCCTGGTACCAAGGGTGTTGATTGTTCATCAGATCTTTGACAATTTCCACATTTTGTCTGTTCCTTATGATATTTCCTATTAGTCCAGTGGTAAGAAATTTTCTTAATGTTGAGGTAACATCCATATGGAAAGCTATAGTCGTTGATCTTCAAAAGCAAGTATTTTAAGTCTTCCTCACTTTTAGGATGCCAGCTTGTGTCCTATGCATAACAAAGATTAATTTTCTTATAAATTTATTTTAATTAAAGTTTACAGAGACTTCGGATTTCCATTAATTTATAGTTGCACACTTTCCTCCCTGCCCACCCCTACTCCCAGCTAGCTTTTCTCCTTGAAAGGAAAGAAAAAATCATTCTTGTACAACCTCCTCCCCCACTCCAGTCCCCACTGCCCTGTCCTCTCAACTATGCAGCTTTCATTCTGGACTCTTGTCATGACAATAATATCTAACCACATATTCCTTTGGTAATGACATGACTGATAAGAGACTTATATCAAGAATTGATAAAGTACTCTAGCACCACAACAAGATAAAGGAAAACAACCAAATTGAAAAATGTACACAGGATATGAACAGATACTTCACCAAAGAAGACATTCAGATGGTGAACAAACACATGAAGACATATTCAAAATCCCTAGCTCTAAAAGAGATGCAAAAACAACTATGAGATATCATCTCACCCCAGTAAGAATAGCAAAATAGAACAGCAAACAACAAATGCTGACGAGGTTGTGGAGAAACTGGAACACAGACTATTGATGAGTCTTCCTTCAATACTGATGCCACATTCTTATTCACTTAATCCAGTTTCTTGAATGATCTGCTCCACATATAGGTTGAGTAAGTATGGAGAAAGGATACAGACTTGATACACAACCTTCTTGATTTTAAACTCTATGGTAATTTGCCTGATATGTTTGAACTTCAGCTTCTTGATCAAGGTTCCCACTGTTGTTGTTGTTGTCATGTGCCCTTGAGTTGTTTGCGACTCATAGCGACCCTATGTACAACAGCACTAAACCCTGCTCTATCCTGTGCCAATCTCATTGCCTCTGACACACCCATCCCGATTACCCCAGTCACTAATCCAACTCATAGAGGGTCTTCCCCTCCTGCACCATCCCTCTACTCTACCCAGCATGATGTCCCTCTCTAAAGACCTGTTTCTCCTTACAACATGTTCAAAGTATCTCAGACGAAGCCCCAGAATCCTTACCTCCAAGGAGTAGCCTGGTTTAACCTTCTCTAGGATGAATCTGTTTTCTTGGTAGTCCATGGTACATTCAATACTCTTCTCCAGCACCACAACTCAAAGGCGTCAGTCAATTCTCCTTCTGTCCTCCCTAGTCATTGTCCAACTCTCTGATGCATAACAAGTGATTGCAAAAACCTTGGCCTGTATCAGGTGCACCTTAGTCTCCAGAGAGACACCGTTGCTCTTGAGTACTTTAGAGAGGTCCCTAATAGCAACTTCCCCATCACAATACGTTTTTTGATTTCCTGGATGCTGGTGCCAAGAATGTTGACCATGGAGCTGAGCAAACTGAAGCTGTGAACAATCTCAATCTTTTTGCCATCCATCCTGATGCTACCAATTGGTCCAGTGGTGAGAATTTTTGTCTTCTTGACATTGAGCCTCAGTCCATACTGAAGGCTGCAGTCCTTGACCCTCTGCAGTAAGTGCATGAGGTCCTCCTCAGTTTCAGCGTACAGGGTTGTGTCATCTGCATAACGCAGATTGTTGATAGATCGTCCACCAATCCTAACGCCACGCTTCTCCCTATGTATAACATAACAAATGTAGACAAACAGAAAGGGCCACCTAGGTAGAACTTTCAAGCATGGAAATACAAAGGAAGAGGAATAGTTGTAAGCAGACACTAGTAATTGGAACATGGAATGTGAGAACCATGAATGTAGGAAAATTAGAAATTGTTAAGAAAGAAATGGAACGCATAAAAATTGACATACTAGGCATTGAAGAGATGAGATGGATTGGCATGGGGCATTTTGAGTCAGATGATCATATGATATATTATTCTGGAGACGAAAAGGTGAGGAAAAATGGAGTTGCTTTCATAGTAAAAAAAGAAATTTCTAGATCCATCTTGAAGTACAACATTGTAAGTGATAGGATTATATCCATATGCTTACAGGGAAGCCCAATAAATACCACTATCATTCAGATATATGCACCAGCAACCAGAGCCAAAGAAGAAGAAATAGATGATTTCTACCAACTCTTACATTCAGAGATAGATCGAACATGCAATCAAGATGCATTGATAGTAATGGGTGACTGGAACGCAAAAGTTGGGAACAGGGAAGAAGAATCAGTAGTTGGAAAACATGGACTTGGTGACAGAAATTAAGCTGGAGATAGAATGATTGAATTTTGCACAATGACTTATTCACTGCAAATACGTTTTTTAAGAGACATAAACGCAGGTTATACACGTGGATTTCACCTGATAGTATGTATGCATAGGAATCAGATGGATTACATCTGTGGAAAAAAAACCACTGAAGAAGCTCAATATCAGCTGTGAAAACTAGACCAGGAGGTTCCCACTAGGGAGCTAATTATTTTAGTAAGGAGACCAAAATAAGCAACTTTTATTATAGTTCATTTATCTCTCCGTATCTTTTCTGAATCAGTGAGTTATTTATGTAACTTTATTCTAGAAAGATTACACAGAATTGTACAAATTATTTTTATTATTTTATTCATTGTTTTAGTATTGTACAATGGGGGTTGAGAATGGTTGTGATGAAGTATAATAAGAAAACGTGATTTATTTGGCTGTTATGCTTTCGAATTAATCTCTTTTCCTCCATTAGCTGCTTACACCATTTACAGAAGTGTGAGTTCACATTCTTTCAGAAGAACCAAGAGGGGGCCTCTATGTGGAAATTCTTACAAATGGAACTAAAAAATAAATCAAACTTAAATATCTAGACTGAAATTATTAAGTTAGGAATATAAACTGAAGCAAGAGGAAATGAATTCTCAGAGTGCATAGATATGTTTTAATCTATTCTAGGATGAATTTTATTATTACCAGGGCTTTGTGTGACTTTTAATAAAGATAACACCTCCCTAAATGAATATATCACCTGTCCTGTAGCTTGTGATTTCTAATAAGGAATGTAGAGTTTACTCATGATGAATGCATATTTAACAGTAAGTGATAATAATATCATCTCTCTTATTGTACACTAATGAGGCCACTTTTCATGTTCTGCCATGAGTTTTATCCCACATGCCAAGGCAATATTGCTAAGAGAGCTTTCTACACTGTTTTTCAAAGCTGTAGAGACATGATGATAATATAAGACCTACATTTAATAGAAATTTTTGCTTTCACACTGAAGCCTGGCTTTCTTCGATATATATATATATCTCGATGTATAAATTATTCTCCTTTTATAATTGCTCAGCTGCTATTTTGGGTGCTTAAATATCTTCAACATCTCAGAGTTAGCAAGTGATTGAACTATGATTTATATCCAGAACTGAACTGACAGACTCCAAAACCTTTTGGACTTTAAACCTGAGCTATCCATGATAGTAGTTGTGAACCACAGATATCTGTTGAACACTTAAACACTCCAAAGAGAAAGCTTTAAAACTTAGATTTTAATAAAAGATACTGTAATCTCTCTCATCAATGGGTTTTATACTGATTGATTGTTGTTTATCATCCAGTTTGAGCCGACTCAGAGCTGACCCTCCAGTGGATTTTTAGAGGCAGTTTAATCATAAAGGGAGGAGATTGCCTATATTTCTCATGCAGAGCTGAAATAACATTTTAATAGTAGAGTTTGTTGTCCTTAAGGACTATGGAGTTGACCACAGCTCATTTCAAACCTAACAGAATAAAACGCATCCCAATTCTGCATCAGCTTCACGAAATCTGCTGTATTTAGGCCCATGGTGATGTTACTGTAACAATTTATCTTGGGGAGAGTCTTCCTCTTTTTCACTGACCCTCTATTCTTTCATATATAAAGGCCATTTATTCTTATATAAAATCTACTATTAGGTTTTACCTTGTTTTAATAAGGTAAATTTAAAATAACATATATGACTTAACATTGTGGCTTATACACATATGGGCTGCACTGTTCTATATACAGCATTGCCTTTTATAAATATCTCTAACACAGGTGACATCCTCACCATTATATAAACTCAGAAGCTTTGGCTCAAAGCCGAAAGTCATGCTTTAAAATATTCTGAATATAGAAATTTCTTCTTAATTAAAATCTTATAATTAATTGATATTATTAATTTAGGGAACGAAAATTAAATTAGTAAATCTCACAATTGCATTTATATAGTCTTAAGGTCAGCATCTAAAACTATTCCTTGCTGGAGTTCATTTCTTAAAAAACTGATTTACATTGGTAAATTGAATTCCCATTTAAAAAACTTGTTTTCTTTATTTCTTGAGAACTTTCTAAGGAAGGAAGAAAGAAAATGCTTGTTCATGGAGAAAGTGTCTAACATCAAAGGGAGTTTAAAGACCGTAACCTGTATTGATAGAGTTGGTTTTTAGACTAGTGTTAACTTTAAAATTGTAATCATAAAAAAACTCAAACAGCTGAAAATATTTGTTATATTATCCTAACTAGAATAGAAACTACTCTGAGAAGTCTCATATTTGAAGCAATATAATACAACTTTTAGCTAAGATCTTATCCTTCTGCAAGCCTCTGACACAGTGAAAGGGAACATTCCTCAAAAATTGTCTTCCTTAATGAAATTTCTTGCCCATAAACTCTAATTAATAAGTTTCCTTTTGCCAAGTCTGGAATTTGTTTTAACTGTGAATTTGCACTTTTATTTCAGCATGGATTCACAGCTCAGGTTAAGACATAATTTCTCTTCTCTTTTCTCTTCTCTTCTCTTCTCTTCTCTTCTCTTCTCTTCTCTTCTCTTCTCTTCTCTTCTCTTCTCTTCTCTTCTCTCCTTTTCTCCCTCTCTCTCTCTCTCTCTCACACACACACACACACACACCCACACATTCAAAGAATTAACTAAGGATGATAGAATAAAGGATTGATGCCTTTGAGTCGTGGTACTGGAGAAGATTATTGAACATACTGTGGACTGCCAGAAGAATAAACAGGTGAGGGTGAAACCAGCCTGCTCCCTGGAGGCAAGGATTTTGAAATTCTTTTCCACATACTTTGGGTATATGGTTAGGAGCAACCAGTCCTTGGAGAAGAACATCATACTTGGAAAGGTGGAGGGACAGTGCAGGAGAAGAAGACACTGGATGAAATGGATTGACCCAGTGAGTGGAGATATGAGATTAGATCTGTGGGAGATGATGAGATTGGCTAAGCATAGGGCAGGTTTCAGAGCTTATGTACATAGGGTCACTATGAATCCTAGGCAACTCAATGGCACATAACAACAGCAAAAACAAGAATTAATTTTAAGTAAGTGTTCTGTTGTTGGATGCTTAAGATACACAAGTAAACAATACAATATTGTTGCTATAAGAGTACTGACATAAGTTGTTGATGGGAGAATAGGAAAAGAATTGATGGATACTGAACACTGCATTGGAATACACAAGGGGAAGAACTATCCGAAAAGAATATATGATTAGATATTACATGTGAATAGATATTACATGTATGACAATGATCTGGAACAAGAGGGCATTGCAAAGTGAACTGGCAGAGGGAGAAGAGAGGGTGAGGAGGGAATGTGAAACAACAAATGAATGTAAATACAACCTTTCTGTAAACTTTTGTTAGTAAAATATTAAAAAAAAAAATAAAAAGAACTACTCTTCTCACCCACTTTATAAGGGCCTTCTCATCTGGATTACAACCATCATGGAAGAATTGAAATAAACTGCAATTATTTAAAAAGAAATGTTAATGTTGTTGTTATGTACTGTCAAGTTGGAACTGACTCGTAGCTGACCCTCAAGCAGGGTATTCAGGCAGTTAATGCACAGACGAGGACTGTCCTTTTTCTCCCACAGAGCAAGAAGGGTGGATTCTAATCACATACCTCTGGGATATCAGCACAACTCCTTACCACAAGGCCATCAGAACTCCCTATCAGTCATCTGAAGGCTCATTCAAGCTCCTGCATTTCTGAATATTGGACAATGAATGAGGATGACATAAGAAGAATTGATGTCCTTCAGTTCTGAAGCTGAATCTGAGTACTGACTATGTCTTGGAAATAGAGCAATCAAAATACCCTCTAGAAACAAGGATGGGGAAACTAGGACTCATATTTTGAACATGTTGTCAGATAGACCAGTTCTTGGAAAAAGATGTACTGGGAAATATGGGAAGCCAAATTTCATACTAAATATTTGTAATAAACCGATTGCTACTTCAGGTGAAGTACAAGCTGGAATTCACCCTGAAGAACTAAGGCAATTCTTAAATGTTTACAGGTGGTAGACTCTAAGGCAATCCTTAAGCCTTTACAGGACTCTTGCATTGTATTTACTAACCCCTCCCTGCTGAGTCAAGCAGAAGGTTTTCAATAGAAAGAGCTTCATTTGCATTGAATTCTCTTGTTGATTTGATCCCTGGCAATTTTCAATAAAGACACAGGGAAGCTAAGGACAAGCACTTTAGTTTGCTTCAGTTGTTTGAGAATTGTTCACCTCCTGCTTTAACTCTTTTTAATCCTACATTCTTGGTGGTCTGTCTCATTATGAATATTTATTAATATACTTTACCCTCGGTCTGCAACAGGGAAAGGTCGAGGGTCACATAAAAAGACCCTTAACAAGATGAATTGATATGGTGACTGTAAAGATGAGCTCAAGCAAATCGGAGATTATGGAGACAGTGTAGGATAGGGCAAGGTTGATCTGCTGGTTATAGTGTCACTAAGAGATGTACACCTAACAGAGCAACTCAGTGAAACCTAACAAAAACTACATCTATATCTATTTATATGTCTCTGTCAACATCTTCATCTCTATCTGTGGCTCAGGTGGTAGAGGCTGGCAAGACTCAAGTGCATGAATCAGATATCAGACTTGAAGTTGATTCTCACATAGCTGCATGGATTATCAAACCCAAGATTGGCAAATAAGAGTAAGACAATAGTTTGCTGGTTCACAAGTTGCAAAGTTTAACAAATTCCAAGGTGAGCAACTAATTCTACAGGTTACACTGAAGGATGTCAGATGATGCCAAACCAGAACTCCTGAGAAAAAAGCCAGAGAACCTTGCCAAAATGCTCGCATATATTTGATGCAGTCAACAGATACCAGGAAACACATTTTAATTGATTGACTACTGATAGCAAATCATGAGAGTGATCACATTACATTACATATGATCATGGGGATGTTTGCATCATCATTTATCTCACTACAACTTATCTGTAAAATCACTGAAAATAATGGTCCAGCCAATTTGACACACAATCTTGACACACATAACATGGGATAGCATGGCAAATGTATATAAAACATGAAACTGAAATCATATTCAAATATCAGAAACCATTGTTAATATTGGGGCTTAGACAAGAAATAGCAATGAGAAGAAAAGATTGAGAAAAAGGGAAGGGTATATTGGCCTGAAACACAACACATACACTTTAAAGCTTTCCTATAATTCATCCACCTTATCCTTAGTCACCTGTAACATGCATAGTAATTACTCAGCAATCTAGAAAATTAAGATAAAGACATTGCGCCTTCTTCATAGGAGATGTGATTAAACTTGTGATGTAATAAAATGAACTAGGATGTGAATTTGGCATCTTGTGATGACTGGCATGTTACTGTGTTCAAATATCAGCAAGAAGCCAAATAATCTTGATTTAAAACACCAGCAGGGTCACCCATGATAGGTATATTTCAATGGAGCTTCTAAAATAAGAATAGGAAGAACAGGAATAAGACTGGCCATTCACTTTTAAAGTAATGAGCCTTCAAAACTCTTGTGAATATCAGTGAGCCATTGTCTAACATAGTCCCTGAAGATGAGCCCTCAAGTTGAAAGGCACTCAAAATACAACTTTGGAAAAGCTTCTCCTCAAAGTAATGTTTACAAAAAATGATATAAAATGGGTATGTTTTCACTTACTGGAAGACTTTCATTTGCTAATGTGGCATACCTCAAAAGGTGAAGAATCAGTCCCAAATAATAACTAATAATTAACACATGGAATGCACACAGAGTGAATGAAGGAATATTAGAAGTTTTGAAAAAATGAAACAGAATGTACAGATTGAAATCCTAGGCATTAGTGAGCTGAAATGAACAAATATTGGCCATTTTGGATCAGACAATTGTAAGGTCTATTATGCCTGGAATAACAAATTGAAAAGAAATAGTGTACACTTGTCATTAAAAAAAAAACACAACATTTCAAGATCTACCCTAATATACACTGTTGTGAATGATAAACTAATATCCAAGACACTGGATGGTTCAAAATCAGGAAAGGGGCCAGTCAGGGATGTATTCTGACTCCATACCTTTTCAATCTGTATGCAGAACAAATCATCTGAGACACTAGGTTGTACGAGGAGGAATGTGGCATCAGGATTGGTGGAAGAATCATCAACAACCTGCGTTATGCAGATGATACAACATTGCTCGCTGAAACTGAGGAGGACCTGAAGCACTTGCTGCAGAAGGTCAAAGACTGTAACCTCCTTTATGGATTGAAGCTCAATATCAAGAAAATAAAGATTCTCACCACTGGGCCAATTGGCAGCATCAGTATGGATGGTGAAGAGATTGAGATAGCTAACAGTTTTAGTTTACTTGGTTCCACAGTCGACACTCTTGGTAACAGCAGCCAGGAAATCAGGAGACAGAAATCAGGAGACGAATTGCATTGGCAAAGTCAGCTGTGAGGGACCTCTCAGGAGTACTGAAGTGCATCGACGTCAGGCTGGAGACTAAGGTGCACCTGATCCAGACTATAGTCATTGCAATTACGTGCTATGCATCAGAGAGTTGAACAGTGAATAGGGATGACAGAAAGAGAATTGATACCTTTGTGTTGTGGTGCTGGAGAAGAGTGTTGAATATACCGTGAACTGCTAGGAGAACAAGCAGGTTTGTCCTGGAGAGGAGAAGCCAGAATTTTCCCTGGAGTCAAGGATTCTGAAGCTTTGTCTGACATTCTTTGGGCATGTCCTTGGAGAGGACATCATATTTGGGAGAGTGGAGAGGCGGCACAGGAGATGAAGACCCTCGATGAGATGGATCTATTCTGTGAGTGGAGTGGTGGAAATGAAAGTGTTTGAGACGGTGAGGTTGGCACAGGATAGAACGGCGTTTAGGGCTCTTGTACATAGGGTCGCTATGTGTCGCAAACGAGTCAATGGCACATAACAACAACAACAACATATAAGAAAGATTTTTTGAAATAACTATTATTCAAAATATGCACCAATTACTAAAGTATGAAGAAACTGAGAATTTTTACTAACTCCTATAGTCTGAAAATGATAAAATATACAATCAATATGCTAAATAATAATTGGTTTCTACAGGGTTCTGGTCACCTCATGGTGAAGAGTTGTGCTGCTAACCTAAAGTTTAGCAGTTTGAATCTACCAGCTGCTTTCTGGGAGAAAGATGGACATTCTCCTCCCAGGTAATTTATAATCTCTGAAAACTCACTAGAGGATTCAGCTATGAGTTGGTTTCAATTTGAAGGAATCTAACAACAATATAACAACATATATAAATTGGAAACAAAGAAGAAAACTTGGTAGTTAGAAACTAGGTCTTTGAAAACAGTTTAATCAAAGATGACGTGATACAATATTATACAACTGATTTATTCATAACCATAAGAAACTATGGTGCAATATCAAAAGCATGTGTTTCAAATCCACCGAATGCTCTATGGGAGAAGGATGAGCAATCTCCTTGCATATCATTAACTGCCTCTGAAAATCCTTCCAGGGGCAGCTGAAGGTTAGTTTTGAATCAACAGCAAACAACAACAACAATGCTTTTTAAAAGACAGAAGTAGTTATTGTACAAATTTACCTCACCTGATGGCATTCACAGGTACCAAAGTGAATACATTTTTGGAAATACTTAATTTTGACATTCAGAACAAGACGAGACAATAATTGTGGAAAAGAACACTAATTGCTCATTTGGAAGTTCAAATTAAAACTGAAGAAAATGAAAACAAGTCCACAAGAGGTAAAATACAACATTGACTTTATCACATCTAAATTAAAAACTTTCAAGAAAATATTTGATGCACTGAATCCTAATGACTGAAAAACAGAGGAGTTGTGGGATGACATCATGAGTAACATCTATGTAATAAACCAAAATGTCATTTAAAATATAGGAAAGAAAGAAAACATGAAAATGGAGGTGACAAGAAACTCTGACAATAGTAAAAGATATTCTTGAAAATATGATAAAATTGAAGATATGATAAAAAAAGAAGATTTCAAAGGTCAGCTCAAGAAGATAAAGTATCAGAAAGAAAATAGCTGGAGGTAGAAAATAAAAGAGAACACGTTCAGAATTACTGTTCTATCAGTTTAGACAGAAATGAAGAACAAATTTAAGTTTTTAACTGCAAAACAGAAAAGTTCTACAGGTAAAATATTTTTATTTTTCCATGTAGGAAACATCAAAGAAGATGGAAGAAATAAACAGAGTCACAGTTAATACACAGTATTTGCTGAAAAGAATTGGTTGACACCCCTCATTAAAAATAATTGGTTGACTGTGACCATTACTGGAAGTAAGATATGCTTGAGAACCAATGACAATGAAGGAAGAAGTCCAAGGTGCAGGGAAGGCATTGCAAAAGAATATGGCATCAGGAATAGACAGAATATAAAATCAGGTGTTTCAGCAAAACATACACAGCCCTGGTGTGTTCATGTGGCTATGCCAAGAAATTTGCATGAAAGCTTGTGGTCAATCAACTAGAAGAGACACATATTTGTGTTAATGCCAAAAAAAAGGTGGTCCAATGTAATATAGTAATTATCAGATAATATCATTAATATCACCTACAAGTAAAGGCTTGCTGATATTTATTTTAAAATCACTGGAACAGCACATAGATAGGCAACTGACAAAAATTCAATTGGATTCATAACATATATTCAGTTGACAAAGAACAACACTATGAACGACAGATTGAAATTTTGCCCTATCTTGTGCCATTGTCACAATCTCTTGACTTCAATAACACTTAAACCTCAATGTAGAGAAACTAAAGCAAAATGAAGAAATAATGAAATAAGGAAGCTAACAGAAGATTAGCTCTCTACAATAAAAAAAGTTACTTAGTTGTGTTTTACTCAGTATGCAAAGTTATTTGTTTGTGTATATCATAATAAACTATGGTTAATTTTAAGAATAATGGAAATTCTGGAATACTTACTCATATGTAATTTGTTCATGAACCAGAAAGCAGTCATTCAAATAGAACAAGAAGATACTGAATGGTCTAAAACTAATATAGATGTCTATTGGAGTTGTATATTTTCACCACACCTATTCAATATGTGCACTTGGAAGGTAAATTCATCAACAATCTATGTTATGTAGATACCACAACCTTGCTTGCTAAAGCAGAGTGGAAGCATTTATTGAAGATGATCAAATACTATAGTCTTCGATAAGGATTACATCTCAACACAAAGCAATAAAAAATCATCGAAACCTGATTAATTGGCTGTTGGTTGTTGTTATTTGGTGCCGTCGAGTCGTAGACGACTCAGCGACCCTATGAATGAACAGCCTGAGCACTCTCCGTACATAGAGTTTCCGGAGGCAAGCCATTTCGGAAGTGGATGCCGGGTAGCATCATAATAAATGGATAAAAGTTTTAAGTTATCAGATATTTATTTCACTTTTATAATAAACACCTATAAAAGTAATATTCAAGAAATCAAAAGATATATTGTACTGGGAAAATATGCTATCAAAGACTCCTTTTTTCCCCCTTTATAATTTTTTATTAGTGTACACAGTGAAACATAAAAATTCTATGTGTATCATTTAGTAACACTGATTACATTCTTTGAATTGTGCAGTTTTTCTCATCCTTCTTTTCTTTTTCAAAAATTCTCTACTAGTTTATTTACAAAATTCAAATACAACGTTTTCAAAAACAAACTATTTCAATTTACCTCACCCTCCCCATCAAATTGTACAACCTGACAATTGATTATTGGGTTGAATAATTATTAAAGACTTCTTTAAAGTACTAAGGACAAAGGATATCAGTTTAAAGACTAAAGTGTGCTTGATTCATACCATGATGTTTTAAATTGCTTTCTGTACATGTGAAAGTTGAAACAAGAAATAGAAAATATCAAAGAGTTGATATGCCTTTACATTATGATACAAAATCTTGATTTTAGAACTCAAAATGTCAAATTAGGGATTGGTGTCAACAGATGGCAAACACAATATTTTTTAATCTCATTTTCTGCTTCAATGAAGTCTTATTTTATAGAACTAAAGACTTTGATGTTTTCTATAAAAAACAAATATCAACTTTTAGGGAAATAATATTTCTCTATTTAATTCAGAATAATCCAGCTTTGGGATAATTCTTTAGTTATATTTCAAAGCAGACTAACGTGTACCTTTCTTCTTAAAACTTCGTGTATTGACATCAACCAAGCCCAGGAAAAATATCTTTTTCCTAATTCTAAATTCATCAGTTCTTCTGAGGACAGTTTAAGGCTGTGAAGACAGTACTTTTCCAGCTCTTTTCAGTCTTTCTGAATCCTCTGTTTCTGTATGTATGATGATGACTTTGTATGAATTCCCCAGTGAAAAAGGCTCTGAGGAATGAAAGAAGACAGGGACTTCTGGCTGTTGTCTCTGAGATGGTAATGTAATCCCTGGAAAATCATCCATCAAAGGAACAATGATTCCCTTGAACATTTGCCACCTTAACCTGGCATTTCATCTTCATTTTGATAATTTTTCATGTCAATGTTATTATTAGGTTCCTGGATGAAATCCACTTCATAAATTTTTATATGTATACAACACATAGTTATTTTTATTAAAGAAAAGATTTTGCTTGCTGTTCACCTGCTAACTTTAACTTTCTTTGAAATATAATTTTACTTTTTCTATTTTAACTCAGTGCTTTGATTTGTTTGATGTTTGACTAAATATATTTATAACATCCTATTTATATAGGTTTTCAGTTGAAGCAAAAATTAAAGTTTGTTAAAACTCCTAGCACAACATCCCTGTCACTTGGCTGCTTGTCAATCAGGTAATGATAGAAAAATCTAGTGGGTATAGATAGAAACTATGTAAGTGTAAAGTGAAAGGCTTACTATTCTCACATAGGAAACTACTATATATGAGTTTATAGTGGTTGATATGATTGAAAGTGCTTAATTTCAACCATTTCGTTTTCTTTTCCTAATTATAAGACTGACACAGGACCAAAAAGGATAATTCTGAGAATACAAAAATGCTTACTGCTTCTGAAAACTTGCCAGAGGGTCATGTATGGGTCAGTTCCAACTGGGCGGTATTCAACAACACATGCCTTTTTAAGTCTTAACTACAACTCCCAGAACACTTGATCGTGCTAATGAGGAATATATACTTGGACCAAGAGGCATTAGTCAGAGCAGAACAAGGAAACACTGCATGGTCCAAAGTTGGGAAGGGCGTACACCATGGATGTGTCCTGTCTCCATACCTTTTCAACCTGTATGCAGAACAGATTATCTGGTAGGCTGGGCTCTATGAGGAGAAGTGTGGTGTCAAGATGGTGGAAGATTCATCAACAATCTGCGTTATGTAGATGACACAACCCTGCTTGCTGAAACTGAGGAGGACCTGAAGTGCTTGCTGCAGAGGGTCAAGGACTGCAGCCTCCAATATGGATTGAGGCTCAATGTCAAGAAGACAAAGATTCTCAACATTAGGCCAATTGGCAGCATCAGGATGGATGGTGAAGAGATTGAGATTGTTCACAGCTTTAGTTTGCTTGGCTCCACAGTCAACTTCTTGGCACCAGTAGAAAGGAAATTAAAAGATGTATTGGGATGGGAAAGTCTGCTGTTAGGTACCTCTCTAAAGTACTGAAGAGCAGTGGTATCTCTCTGGAGACTAAAGTGCATCTGATACAGGCCATGGTCTTTGTTACCACTTGTTATGCATCAGAGAGTTGGACAGTGACTAAGAAGGATAGAAGGAGAATTGATGCCTTTGAGCTGTGGTGATGGAGAAGAGTATTGAGGGTACCATGGACTGCTAGGAAAACAAACAGATTCATCCCAGAAAGGGTTAAAATGGGCAACTCGCTGAAGGCAAGGATTCTGAGGCTCCATTTAACATACTTTGGACGTGTTGTAAGGAGGGACTGGTTATTGGAGAGGGACATCATGCTTGGTAGGGTGGAGGAAGGTAGGAGAAGAGGGCCTTCTATGAGATGGATTGATTCAGTGACTGGGGTAATCGGGATGGGAATGTCGGAGACAGTGTGATTGGCACAGGACGGAGCAGAGTTTAGAGCTGTTATACATAGGGTCGCTATGAGTCGCAAGCGACTTGATGGCACATAACAACAGCAACAACTACAACTCCATTCTTCACATCACTTTCTTTTGTATGCAGTATATATCACATCCTTTCAATCTATTTATAGTCTCTAAAAATCCTCTGGATGGTCAGCTATTCTTAGATTTTTATAAGGTATCTCCCTGGCTGACTGAAGGAGACCTATATATGGACGCATAGATAGATACAAAATTAGAAAAACAAAACAAAACAAACAAATTACAGAGAGGACATGCAATGAGGGATATAATTGTGGATGTCAGAAGTATCTTAACTGAAAGTGGAGAAAACAGATCTTAACCTGTGTTTCATTGATTACACAAAAACATTCACTTATTATATAGATAATAACAAATAATGGACACTGTTGTGAAGAATGGGAATTCTAGCACACTTAATTGTGCTCTTGTAGAACTTGTGCATATGTAGAGGGATATCGCAAGGTTTAAAATCAGGAAAATTGTTTTAAGCGTTGTGTTTAGTTGACAGTATGTATTCAGCCTATTTAGTAAGTAAATAATCTGAGAAGTTGAACTACCTAAGGAACAATATATTACTAAGATTACAGGAAGACTCATTAACAACTTCTAGCATGTAGATGATAAGCTATTACTTGTTAACAGCAAGGAAGAATTGACGCTTTTACTGGAAATCAAAGACCATTGTCTTCAGCATGTAGAGTCTACATGTCAACATGATGTTGTTGTTGTGTGCAATCAAGATGGAACTGACTCATAGCTGACTACAAAGTGGGTTTTCAGAGGCAGTTAATCTTATGAGAGAAGATTGCCCATCCTTCTCTTGTAGAACAGCTGAGAAATTTGAACCAAATGACTTCAGGTTGGCAGTTCAGCTCTTTATCACTAGGCCACCAGAGCTCAACATTTCATGGCAATATAGATAGCCCAAATACTCATAATTTGACCAATAATTAACATCATAACAAATAATCATTACAATAATCATGACAAATGACAAAAATATTGATGTTGTCAAAGATTAATTTTATTTAGCTGCACAATCCATACTCATGGAAGTAACATTCAAGAAATCAAACAACTTATTTTTATTGGGAACATTTGCTGCCAGAAAAAAAGCTTATCAAAGTTGAAAAGATGTCACCTTAATGATCAAAAGACTCCTTATCCAAGCCATGATCTTCTCACTCACCTCATAAGCATGTGAAAGTTAAAGGATAAAAACGCAAGAGTGCCCAGGCTTCTCCTAACCAGACTCAGGCTCCTCCTGACACTAGACCTTTCCTGGGGAAGCACATGGAGATCACAGTTGCCACATAAACACCACCCCAATACCTCTGTGCCAGGCCAGGAGCACCAATATCACAGAGGAGTGAAGAAGAAATGGGAGGACAGAGGTGGTAAGAAGTGCTGGAAGGGCAATGAAAGGGAATGTGCTGTTTGTTGTCAGGGGGAGGTGAGGGTGGGAAAACAACACTTTCACTGAATGGATAACACTCCCACACACTCCCCCAGTGCCACACCCGCCTCGCTGTCCTCTCCGGCCACGACGCCTGTGTGACAAAATGGTACGTCCGCACCTGTACGGGGTCTCTGACCTCAAGGATAGCATAAGAGGGAATCTTGCAAGCCCTGTGCTTGTGAGTGGGCTGATGCCTGGATATTTGTTACAGATGGGTCTTCGTAATCCCGGGAAACCTCTGGAAATTAAGTTGCTTCTAGGAATTGCTTTTCTATTTTTAAGCTATGTGCTGT
>NW_006399803.1:13122615-13128213 GCF_000299155.1 Elephantulus edwardii
ATAAATATTAACATATTAGACATTGTTGCACTGAAATGGATTGGCACAAGGTATTTTGAATCAGACAGTATAATGATCAACTCTACTGTATATGAAAAGGAGAGAAAAAGTAGTCTCATTCTTAGTTTAAAAGTCCATATCTAGATCCATATTGAAATACATTATTGTGAGTGACAAGATGATATCTACATGCACACAAGGAAGACATTTTAATACCACTATCATTCAAATTTATGCATCAACAACCAGAGCCAAAGAAGAGGATAGATTACTTCTACCAACTGTAAATCAGAAATCAATCGAATATGCAACCAAGATGCAATAATGATAATTTGTGACCTGAATGAAAAAGTTGGGAATGGAGAAGAAGCATTAGTAGTAGGGCAACATGAACTTTGTGACTGAAATGAGGCTGGAGACAGAATGATAGAATTTTGCACAATCAATGATTTATATATTACAAAAATCTTTTATTAAGAAAATGCAAATAGTGACTATACATATGACCTCACCTGACAGCCTACACAGAAATCGGATCGATTACATATGTGGGAAAAATCATTGGAGAAGCTTAGTATTATCCATGAAAACTAGGCCAGGTGCTGATTGTAAACCAGATCAACTACTTATATGCAAGGTCAAAATGAAGCTAAAGTAAATAATATCTGCAAGAGAAGTTTGACCTTGAGTCTATACCTCCTGAACTTAAAGACCATCTCAGAAACATATTTGAGGTCTTGAACTAATTAGCAAAGACCAGATAAGTTGTAGGACCTGGAGAATGCAAAAGATCATTACAAAGATGAAGAAGAAAAGACGAAAGTGGAGAGACCCCAAATATTACACTAAAGTGCCGAGAACCCAAAGCAAAGGGGGGGGAAAAAAATCAAGATTTTAAGGAGCTGAACAAAGAATTTTAAAGGGCCGCATCGGATGACAAAGCGAAGCATTATGGTGAAATGTACAAAGAGCTGGAGTTGGAAAATCAAAAGGGACCAAATCGCTGAGCATTTTTTAACCTGAAGGATCTGAAGAACAAATTCAAGCCTCTAGATACAATTCTTAATGATGCTGTAGGTAAAATGTTGAATGACCCAGAAAGCATCAAAAGAAGATGGGAGGAGTATACAGAGTCATTACACCAAAAGTAATTGGCTAACACAGAAAAATTTAATGAAATAACGTAGAATCAAGAACCTATGATGATGGAGGAGGAAGTTCAAGCTGCTCTAAAGGAATTGGGGAAAAAAGAAGGCCCCAGAAATTGAAGGCATACCAACCGATATATTTCAACAGACAGATGCTGCCCTGGACATGCTCACCAGGCTGTGCCAGGAAATCTGGAGGACAACCACCTGGCCAACTGACTGAAAGAGACCCATATTTGTTCCCATTCCAACAAAAGGTGACCCGATAGAGTGTCAAAATTATCAAACAATATCATTAATATCACATGCACACAAAGATTCTACTGAAAATTATCTAAAAACAACTGGAACAGCATATCAATAGAGAACTGCCAGATGTGCAGCCTGGGTTTAGAAGAGGCCATGGCACTAGGAATATCCTAGTAAATGATCAATAGATCTTAGCTGAAAGCAGAGAGTACCGGAGGATTGTCTATCTGTATTTCATGGACTATTCAAAGATATTTGACTGTGCCGATAACAACAAACTACGGTTAACTCTGAGAAGAATGGGATTCCTAGATCATTTGGTTGTGCTTATGTGAAGCTTACACATGGACCAGAAGGCAGTCATCAGAACAGTGCATATTTTAAAATTAGGAAAGGTGTACCCAAGGAATTCATCCTATCTCCACACCTTTTTAAATCTATATACCAAATAGGTCATCCAGGAAGCTGGGCTCTATGAGGAGGAATGTGGTATCAGGATTGGAGGAAGACTCATCAACAACCTGTGTCATGCAGATTACACAATCTTTCTTGCTGAAAATGAGGAAGACTTGAAGCATTTGCTACAACAATCAAGGACTACAGCCTTCAATGTGGATTGAAGCTCAACTTCAAGAAAACAAAGATTCTCACCACTGGGCCAATTGGCAGCATCATGATAGACAGTGAAGTGATTGAGACTGTTAACAGCTTTACAGGCAACACTCTTGGCATCAGCACCAGGAAGTCAAAAGATGAATTGCATTATAAAATCCTATTGACAGGAACCACTCCAGAGTACTGAAGAGAAATGATACCAGTCTAGAGAGTAAGGTGCTCCTGGTCCAGGCCATAGTCTTTGAAATTACTCGCCATGTATCAGAGAGCTGGACAATGATTAAGGATGATAGAAGAAGAACCAATGTCTTTGAGTTGTGCTGGAGAAGAGTATTGAATAGATCATTGACTCCTAAGAGAATAAAAAGGCTCATCCTGGAGAGGGTGAAACAAGGCTACTCCTTGGAGGCAAGGAGTTTGGATCTCTGTTTGACACAGTTTGGACATGTTGCAAAGAGGGCTAAGTACTTGGATAGGAACATCATGCTTGTAGGGTATAGGAACAGTACAAGAAAGGAAGCTCCTGCATGAGATGATTGACTTAATGATTGGGGTAATGAGGGTAGGTGTGTCAGAGACAATGAGATTGGTTCAAGATAGAGCAGAGTTTAGGGTTATTGTACATAAGACCACTTTGAAGTACAAATAACAGCACATAACAATCAACAACAACAAATAACTATTGATGTTTGTAAATTGTGGTGTCGGCAAACAAAAGAGACTTAAATATGGACTACCAGAAAAAATGAAAATATTTGTCTTGGGGAAAGTCCAATGAAAATTTTCCTTGGAAACGAATACAATAGGAATTTAACTTATGTACATTGTACATGTTATTAGGAACAACCAGTTCTTGAAAAAGTAACGATGTTAGGTAACATAGAGGGTCAGTAAAAAAGAAGATCTTCAATGGGATAAGCTGACACAGTGACTACAGCACCAAGCTCAGACATGGCAACAATAGTGAGGATAGTGGTACAGTACCAAGCAGCACTTTGTTATGTTATACATTATGTAGCTTCAAGTCAGAACAGACTAAATTTAAGTGAAAATAAATACTACACAGATATTTCCAAACTTGATTATGACTTGTCTCTTTTTTTTATTTCTCTCACATATGCATGCACATTGTTTAACCTAAGTTTTAAAAATATTTTGTAAGGAAATTTGACTCTAGACTTATAAATACTGTATATTTACTGAGGATTTTTATCAGTTAATTGAAATTTGGGGCACGAAGATATCTTATGGCAGATGTAACAACAACAACAACAACAAAATGGAAATTTATTCTTATATAGTTCTGGAGACCAGAAATCAAAGATCTAAGAGTTTACAGGACTGTGTTCCCTTTGTAGTGTCAAGGGAGAATCTATTTTATTTTCTCTTCCATCTGCTAGTTGAAGTTGTAATTCCTTGATTTGTGGACCTATCTCTACTATCTCTGTCTCTATATCACACTCTTCTCCCTTTATATCTCTCTTACCTCAGTTTGGCCCCTTATTAGAACATTTGTGTAGGTGTTTGTATATTAGCTAGAAACACGTATAATATCCTCATATGTGGATTTCTAGTCTAAGCTGTGGACTCTTTGTACCCCACTAGCCACAGCAATTGCCTGACTGAGAAGGCTGCTAATACAGAAGCCACCTTCTATGTCCTTCTTGAACACCACTTTGGGATGCCTGGCCCCTCCTAGAGCTAGTATGTGAGCTGAGGACTCTCAAGCCAGCAAGAGGCTAATATCAATATTCAGGATCTAGTTAAAACATTGCTTTCATCTGGCACATCATCTTGCTGTGCCATCTGTACACTTTGACTCGAAGACTTCAGCCACATGTAACTACTGGGATATGGTCCTAGAGCATAAGGTTCAGAGACAAAGTCCTTCCTTCAGAATAGTGAAGACAGTTGAGGAATCTGACTGCACCACTCCACAGACCAAGGAGGATAACAGACTTCGGGAGAGAGAGCTACAATCAGAAAACAACAATGATTCATACCAGAGAATTTAGCTTTAGGATCAGACAGAAAGAAACAGAAGCGGCTCACCCCAAGTCTCAGCTAATTTTGCCATAGGGCTAGAGAGGAAGAACTAAAGGCAGAGTGAGTTGTCTTTCCCTTCCCTACCAGTGTAATGAGCTTTCCAATTGAAGTAATTATTCCCTTGAGTCAAAGGATCAGAGAGAATTTTAGGCAGAGTAAGATGCCCTTCTGGGGAGCAGTGAGCTCCTGGGCAAAGCTTATGAGACTGAGGGCCTTCTAAAGCCCCCAGCATGAAAAATTCTACCACAGCAAGAAAAATGGAAGAAGTAGACTACCTCACACTCTACACAAAACCAAAACAAGATGTCACCCTAAAATAGTGATCAAAACATGGTATGAATGGATCTACTGAAGCCAGAATGTCTGATGGAACTTTCTGACACAGAATTCAAAAGTACAGTGATTGAATATATACAATGAGTGGAATACAGACACAAAAAGTTGCAGGGCTCTGCTAGCAAAAGCCAAAGGAAACTTGAAAAAAGAAAATCCAAGATAATACACATAAAATAAAAAGGGCATAAAAGAATCTAGAAAAATAAGAATCCACAATCCAGAATATGAAGACCAATGTTTTGATGTTATCAACATGTTGGAAGGACATATGAGCAAAGTTGAAGAGAGAAAACACAGAGCAACAAAATAGAAGATAGAATTCTCAGCACTTATCTGCTAGAACAAAAAAACAAAATGAAGAAGAAGAATCCAAAAGGAAGGAAAAGATAAGAATAATGCAGGATACCATCAAGAGCATCAAGAGGAATAACAAATGCATAATTGGAATTCCAAAAGAGGAAGCAAGTAGAAAGTTATGAAAGAATTACTAGAAGAACACTTTCCAGGTATAATTAAGAATGAGAGAATATATTTCTAAGAAGCTGAGCCAAAATCATTTACAACTGACCCCAAAATAAGAAGAAAAAAATATCCAAAAAACAAAACAACACATACCTAGTCAAATATGCCAGAGCCAAAGATAAGGAGAGAATTCTGAAAGCACTTATGGAGTCATGAAGAGTAATCTATAAGGAAGGACAAAAAAGATTAAGTGCCCATTTCTCTGCAAAAACCAGGCAAGAAAGAAGACAGGGGAAGGACATATATCAAACACTTAAAGAATACAACTGTCAACCAAGAATACTGTATCCCACAAAATTGTCCATCAGATATGACAGAGATCAAGATATTCTCAGAAAATACAAACCTAAGGTAATTTGTAAACACAAACCACCACTGCAGGAAATACTGAGGGAAGTCCTTCATACAGAGATGACACAGAAAGCAGGATTGACCAAAGTAACCAATCACAACACCATAAGAACACTACAAAATTATGGCACTAAAACCTTGCCTCTGAAGAATTACACTGAAAATGAATGGTTTAAATGCACCAGTGCATCAATTGATAGGACCATATGGTTCTTGTTCTTTGCCTTGTTGGTGTGATGAATAACATTGATTGTTTTCCTTATGTTGAACCATCCTTGCATACCTGTTATGAATCCCACTTGGTCATGGTGGATTATTTTTTTTATGTATC
>NW_006399803.1:13131028-13149375 GCF_000299155.1 Elephantulus edwardii
AATTATAGAAAAAAATAAATACACCAGTGAAGAGAAAAGATTAGAAATTTGGAGAAAAAAACTAAAGCAAATCAATATGCTGCCTACAAGAGACATAACTAAAAAGTGAAGATAAAGAAAGACTAAAAAATAAAAGGGTGGGAAAAAATACATCAAGCAAATGGCAACAAGACAAAAGCAGGAGTAGCAATATTAATCTCTGATAAAGTAGACTTCAGCATAAAACCCATCACAAAGAACAAAGATGGTCACTATGTAAAACATATAGGGTCAATAGAACAAGAGAACATAACTATAATAAATATCTATGCACCAAATGATATGGCTGCAAAATATGCAAAGCAACCATTAACAGAACTGAAAAAAGTAATAGACTACACCACAATAATAGTAGAAGACTTCAATACAAAACTCTCAAGAAAAGATAGAACTACCATAAAGAAACTCAACAAAAATACTAAAGAATTAAACCATGCAATAAATCAACTTTATCTCATAGGTGTATACAGGCTAATGTACTCCAAAAAAGTGCAGTATCCCTTCTACTTCAATGTTCATGGAACATTCTCCAGATTAGATCACATTTTAGGTCACAAAGCAAGCATCAATAAATTAAAAATATAGAAATAATACAAAGCATCTTTTCAGACAACAAGCCTCAAAATTAGAAATTAATAAGAAAAAAAGGAGAAAAACCCATACATCTGGAATCTGAAAAGCACCCTGCTTGAACATGGGTGGGTCCTAACAAATTAAAAAAAATGAAATAAAAAATTTTCATAAAACAAATGATAATGAAAACACAACTTACCAAGCCTATGGGAAACAGCCACAGCAGTAATTAGAAGTCAATTTATAGCTATAAGCAAACACATACGAAAGAAAGAAAAAAATGCTAATTGATTCTTTAAAACAACATCTCCAACAAGTTGAAACAGAACAGCAAGAAAACTTGACACTCTCTAAAAAATGAAGTTATTAAAACTAGGGCAGAAATAAATGGAATCGAAAGCAGGAAAACAAATGAAACCATCAGCAAGACCACGAGTCGGTTCTTAGAAAAAGTTAATTAAATCAATAAAGCACTAGCAAAATTAACAAAGAAAATGAAAACAACCCAAATAATTCTAATAAGAGATGGAAGGGGCAATGTCACAGCAGAACCAACTAAAATAAAAAAGTTAACAATAGATTATTAGGAAAAAATTCACTCAAACAAGTATGAAAACCTAGAGGAAATGGGCAAATACTTAGAAATTCACAACCTACGCAAACTGACACAGACCTAATTAGACCACCTGAACAGACTCATTACAAAAGAAGAAGTTGAACAGGTAATAAAAACAACTTCTAATGAAAAAAAAAACACAAAACAACAAACCCCTGGATGAGATGGTTTTACTAGTGAATTTTATCAAACATCCAGAGAAGAACTGTCACCAATTCAGCATAAACTATTTCGGAAATAGAAAAAGACAGAATTATCCCTAATTCATTCTATGAAACAAACATGTACTTGTTTTACCAAAGTCATTTAAAGATTCCACCAAAATAGAAAACTAGAGCCCAATATCTCTCATGAACACATATGGAAAAAAATCCTCAATAAAAACTTGGAAATAGAGTCCAGCAGTACATAAACAAATAATTCACTATGATCAAGTGGGATCCCTAACAGATATGCAGGGATGATTCAACATAAGAAAACAATCAGTGTCATCCAACACCTTAAGAAAGCAAAGATAAAGAAACACATGATCTTATATCAATTGAAGCATAAAAGGCCTTTGACAAAATTCAACATTTATCCTGATTAAAATACTCAAGAAAATGGGAATAAAGGGAAATTTCCTCAACATAGTGAAAAGTATATATGCAAAATCAGAAGCCATCATTATTCTTCATGGAGAAGAGGTTAAAGGCATTCCTTGTGAGAACAGGAACTAGGCAAGGATGTCCATTATCACCTCTCCTACTCAATGTTTTATTAGAAGTCATAGCAATAGCAATAAGACAAGAGAAGGAAATAAGCTGTATGCAAATTGGCAAAGAGGAGGTAAAACTAGTTGTATATGCAGATGATATGATGGCCTACTTAGACAATGCTAAAGACTAAGTGAGAAAACTATTAGACATAGTCACTAATTCACCAAAGTCACAGAATACAAATCACCATGCAAAAATCAATTTATTTTCTCTACAGTGACAATGAGAATAGAGAAACTCAGCTAAGAAAAACAGTATTGATCACAATGGCTAACCACAAGATGAAATACTTGGGACTAAATCTAAATACTTTGGTATTATTGCATGAAGGGGCTAGAACTTGGAGAAGAACATCATGCATGGAAGGGTAGAAGGACAGTACAAGAGAAGAAGACCCTGGAGACAGATTGACTTGATAACTGGTGTAATGGGGATACATGTGTTGAAGACAGTGCAATTGGTTCAGAATAAGGCAGGGTCCAGAACTATAGTACGTAGGATCACTATGAGTAGCAGGTAATTTGATGGCAGACAACAAACAATAGCAGGGTTGCAAGAGAGCTCTGGTGGCCTAGTAGTAAGAAGCTTCACTGCAATCCCAAAGACATGAGGTTCTAACTTAGCAGCTCCTCTGTGGGATAAGAATGGCCAATCTCCTCCTGTGTAATTCACTGCCTCTGAAAACACACTGAAGTGTCAGCTGTAGATCAGTTCTGACTCCACGGCACCCAACAACGGGGATTGCAGTGTGGACTTATGTTTAAGGGAGACACCATGTAATCACTAAATGGGGATACATGATTAAGACCTCATATATACTTTTTTAGTAACATAAAGTAGTAGAACTCCATATTTCCTGCAAATCAGTTATTAGTTCTCCCCAATATTTAATGTTTTTGTAGTGAAACTTGTTACTAGTGAAATTAGAGTACTCATTATTCTTAGTAATGAGACATGTTCAAGTAAAATATTGTTTGATTACTAACCCCAACACGCAATGGCAAAGTTCGCCTTGGTAATAACAGAAATCAATGAGTTCATTTTCTCAAAGGATACAATAGAACCACAATTTCCGGAGGATCAGCTTCTTTACTCTGGGTGCCTTGGCCATTGCACATTACCTGGGTGAAGGTGGGGAAAGCTTACCCTTTCTCCTAGCTTTAGAGTGAAGAAAATGTTTATATGACTAACAGTCTTATTAATTTTACTGTTACTGTTTGTACTTAAAGTAGAATATATTACTCATTGTTACTAATATTATAAAAGATACCAAAATGCAATTGCCACTTGTTGGTCTCCAAAACTTCTAAGAACAATGAGCTATAAGAGCTTTTTTATGTTTAAATCACATAATTAAAGAAACCACAGTTTCTTTAAGTTTATATTTAAATCACATAAGCAAGGAAACAAAACCTTGTTAAACAACACCATTAAGCCGAATGCCCACTCAAAACAGGCATAGTAAACCCTTTAGTACTTTGCTAAATGTTATCTTGAAAGAAAATTGTATATATTATGTTTAATTTACTTCAAATATTTTCAGAATAAACTCCTTTGCATGTAGTTTATATACTGTAAAGGTACATAGCCCATGGAGAACAAACTGCAGGTTGTTAAAAAAGACATATAATTTTAAACTAAAAATTTTGCATCTGTTTAAGCCTCTAATTACAAATGATGAAACTGACAATAATTCACACTTCATAAAAAAAAGAAAAGTAAGCTATTACAGAGAATGCATGATCTTTATTCAATGCAGAAAACACTTGCTGTGTTTATTCTTGCTGTCTGGAAGAAAACTCCCCATGCTTTCACTACATGGGGGAAAGTTCTCTATGCCTCTGTAATATTTGACTGATTGTCTGTGCTTTTCTTTTTTTTTTTCCCCCTTCGTTGGTGTAATGTGCCACTGAATTGCTTGCAATTCATAGTGGCCTTGTGTACAATAGCTCTGAACTTTTCTCTATCTTAAGCCAATTTTTTGTTCTCAACACACCTGTTGTTGTTGCTAAGTGCTGTTGAGTCACAGGTGACTCACAGACCCTATGAAGGAGAGTCCTCAATGCTTGTGTGTCTTTCATCCTCTCTCTAGTTTCATAGGGTTTCTGGAGGCAAGCTATTACGGAAATGGATGCCACTCCTCCTTCCACGCTTGTTTTAATTGGGGAGCTCCACCCCACTCTCTGTCCGCATTGGGTAACCGACCATTAATGCATTTGACACATCAGTGTCACAGTGTTCAGCCTCACAGCAACCACAAGTTACCACTGTACAGCAATTTGTATACCAGGGCTATACGACCTAGAGGATACTATCCTAGATACTGAGTTAATCTATCTAATCCAGGGTCTCTTGCTCTTTCACTGTCCCTTCACCCTTTCAAGAACCCTCCACCTTCTCCAGGAATTGGTAACTCCTGGCTAAGTGACCAAAGTATGTGATACAAAGCTTCAAAATCCTGGCTCCACTGAGCGGCCTTGTTTCACCCTCTCCAGGACAGATCTGTTTATTCTCTTAGCAGTCCATGGTATGTTCAATACTCTTCTCCAGCACCACAACTCAAAGGCAACAATTCTTCTCCTGCCATCCTTAGTCATTGTCTAGTTCTCTGATGCATAGCAAGTAATTCTAAGATCGTAGCTTGAATCAGCTGCTTCTTAATCTCCACTCTGACATTGTTGCTCTTCAGTACTCTCAAATGGTCCCTCAGAGCAAATTTTCCCAAAGCAATTTGTCTTTTGAGTTCCTGATGCTGTTATCAGTAGTGTTGATTTTGGAACTAAGCAAGCTGAAATGGACAACTTCAATCTCTTCTCAAATTGTGCTCCCAATTGACCAGTGGCGAGAATCTTTGTTTTCTTTATGTTGAACTCCAGTCCATATTAAAGACTGCAGTCTTTGACCTTCTTCAGCAAACTCAAGTCCTTCTCAGTTTCAGCAAGCAAGGTTGCGCCATCTGCATAAAGCAAGTTGTTGATTAGTTTTCTTCCAATCCTGATGCCATATTCCCCTGCATAAAAATCCAGCTTCCTGGATGGTATGTTCCACACATAGGTTGAAAAGATATAGAGATAGGAATGCATTCTTGAAATACACCTTTCCTGATCTTGAACCATGTAGTGTTTCTTTGCTCTAATCTGAAGACTGTCTCCTGGTGCAAGTATAGGCTTTGCCTAAATACAATTAAGTGTTCTAGAATTCATATTCTTTTCAAGGTTAGCCACAGTATGTTGTGATCCACATAGTTATTCTAAAATAGCAACTTTAAAAACATAGATCACAGGGTCACTATGAGTAGCCATTGATTTGATGGCAATCAACAAAAACAGCAACAATAGGGCTTACTTTGATTAGCAGATATGGAACCAGAGGCTGAGCCCTTGCAAACAGACATTAGTGATTGAAACATGGAATATGAGAAGTATGAATGTAGGAAAATCAGATCTTGTTTTTTGGTTTTTTTTTTTTGTTAAAAAACCAATGTTGTTGTTGTTGTTATGTGTCATTGAGTTGCCTGCAATCATAGTGACTCTATATACAGCATCTCTGAAGCCACCCTGGTCTTGAGCCAGTCTCATTGATTCCAATACCTACTGCCATTGACCTAGTTACTGTATCACTCCATCTCATCCAGGGTCTTCCTCTCCTGTGCTGTCCCTCAACCCTTCTGAGCGTGATGTCCTTCTCCAAAGACTGTTCTCTCTTGGCCATGTGACCAAGGTACGTGAGACAGAGCTTCAAAATCCTAGCCTCCAAGGAGAAATTTGACTTCACATTTTCTAAAACATATTTATTTGTTTTCTTAGTGGTTCACAGTATGTTCAAGATTCTTATCCAGCACAGCAATTCGAAGGCATCAATTTTTCTTCTGTCATCCTTAGTCATTGACCAGCTCTCTGATGCATAATTGTGAAGTAATTGGGCAGATCATGGCCTGGTCAAGCACACATTAGACTCTAGACTGACATCATTGTTTTTCAGTACTCTAGAAAGATCCTTGACAGCAGATATTCCCAGTGCAATTTGTCTTTTGATTTCCTGACTTCTGGTGCCAAAATCATTGATTGTGGAGCAAAGAAAGCTGTAAATGTTAAACAACTTCAAATTTTTCTCCATCTATCATGGTGTTCTCTATGAACTTTGTTTGAGAAACAGCAATAGTTATGAAAAGGCATTAGGTCTTTTGTTCATAGAGTCGCTATGAGTCATGTTCGACTCGATGGCAATCAACAACAACATCAGGGTGCTGCTAATTGTTCTATTGGTGAGAGTCTTTGTTTTCTTGGTGTTGAGCTTCAGCCCTTATTGAAGACTACAGGCCTTATCGTTCTGTAACAAGCTCTTCAGGTCCTTTTCCGTTTCAGCCAAATTGTGTTATCTGTATAATGTAGGTTGTTGATGAGTCTTCCTTAATCCTCATGCCAGGTTCCTCCTCATACAGGCCAGTTTCTTGAAGGAAGAAATAAATAGAACACATAAATATTGACATACTAGGCATTGGAAACATGAAATGAATTGGCATAAGTTACTTTTAGCCAATCACATGATCTATTATGCTGGAAATGAAAAGGTGAGGACAAAAGAGGTATATTCATAGTTAAAAAGACTATTCATAAATCCATATTTAAATACAATGTTTGAGTGACAGAATAACATTCACACACATACAATAAATTATTCAAATCTTTGTTCCAACAACCAAATCCAAAGAGCAGGAAATAGACAATTTCTACCAACTTTTGCAGTCAGAATCAAGCAAACATGCAGACAAGATGCATTAATAAAATGAGTGACTGGAATGCAAAAGTTTGGTACTTGGTGGACTTGAATCACATTCCTTTGAGATTACAGTATGGTTTATTTATCAGTAGGTCTCCCTAGCTACCCTAAGAACAACTGATTTGAATCTTGTCCTATCCATACTATCATCATCTCTGATATACTTGAGCCTATTAGAGTTAATATGTCAATCTGTCCTGTAGAGGATCCTCTTTTCCTTCACTGACCAAGCGTGATGCTTTTCCAAAGACTGGCCCCTACTAAAATCATACTCAAATCATATCAGATGAAGATTCACTATTTTTGCATCCAAGAAGCTTTGTGGTTGTACTTTCTCCAAGATATGTTTGTTTGTTCAATTAACATTCTATGAGTTATCCAGTTCTCCAACACCACAGCTCAACATATGAGATAAACTACAGAAAACTGGTGTGTGGTTTTTTTTTAATTGTGATGATGGGGAAAAACAAAACAACAACAACAACAAAAAAACCACACGAAACCAATCCAACCCTTATTGTCATAGAGTCAGAAGCATCTCAAAACTGACCTTTTATTTTTTTCAGAGACTGAAAATTGCAGGGAGAGATTATTATTTTTCTTCTGTGGAGCAGTTGGTGGATGCAAAGTGCCTGCCTACAGGTTAGAAGTGCTCACCAGAGCTCCTAGAATGTCTACTAAATGATGTGTCAGAAACACTTTAAATTTGTGGTCTGTGAAAATATATTGGCAGAATATTTAATATCCTAAAAGCTATCAGATTATCCATAAATTACTGGAACAGCACATCAACAGAAAACTACTTGAAGTGTAGGCTGGATTTAGAAGAGGCCATGCACTAATGGACATTATAGCTAATGTCAGATGGATCTTGGCTGAAAGTAGAGAGTATCAGAGGAATGTCTATCTGTGTTTCATTGACTATACAAAGGCATTTGACTGTGTAGATCATAACAAACTGTGGCTGACTCTGAGAAGAACATTTAATTGTGCTAATACGAAACCTATACTTGGACCAAGAGGCAGTAGTCAGAACAGAGCAGGGTAACACTGCATGGTTCAAAATTGGGAAGGGTATATGCCAGGGTTGTGCCCTATCTCCATACCTTTTTATTCTATATGCAGAACAGATTATCCTGGAGGCTGGGCTCTATGAGGAGAAGTGTGGCATCAGGATTGTAGGAAGATTCATCAACAATCTGCGTTATGCAGATGACACAAACTTGCTTGCTGAAATGGAAGAGGACCTGAGAAAGAAGGTCAAGGACTACATCCTTCAATATGGATTGAGGCTCAATATCAAGAAGATAAAGATTCTCATCTGTGGGTTGAATTGGCAGCATCATGATGGATGGTGAAGAGATTGTGATTGTTCACAGCTTTAGTTTGCTTGGCACCACAGTCAACACTCTTGGCACCAGCAGCCAGGAAATTAAAATATATATTGTGATGTGAAAGTCTGATGTTAGGGACCACTCCAAAGTACTGGAGAGCAACAATGTCAGTCTGGGGACTAAGGTGCACCTGGTACAGGCCAGGGTCTGGATAATGACTAGGGATGATAGAAGGAGAATTGATGCCTTTAAACTGTGATGTTGGGGAAGAGTATTTAATATTCCATCAACTCTTAATAGAAGGAACAGGTTCATCCCAGAGAGGGTTAAAACAGGCTGTTCCTTGGAGGCAATGATTCTGAAGCTTTGTCTGACATATTTTGGACATTTTGCAAGGAGGGACCAGTCCCTGGAGAGGGATGTCATGCTTGGGAGTGTGGAAGGATAGCATAGGAGAGGAAGACCCTCCATGAGATGGATTGATTTAATGACTGGATTAACGGGGGTAGGTGGGTCAGAGACAGTGAGATTGCCACAGTATAGAGGAGGGTTTAGGGTTGTTGTACATAGGGTCGCTAGGAGTCACAGGTGTTCTTTACAGCACGTAACAATAACAACAACAAAACCTTCCAGAATTATAAACTAATCTGTCTTGGAGGAAGTGCAACCAGGATACTCCTTAGATATAAGGATGTTGAAACTTGGTTTCACGTACACTGGCATGTTCAGAGAAGTGGTTGGTCCTTAGAAAAAGATATCTTACTGGGAAAAGTAGATCATCAAAACAGAGGAAGACCTTCCTCAAAGTGGATGGACTTAATGACTTCAACATAGACTTGAGCATAGCAGAGAGGGTAAGGATGTGTAAGATAGGGCAAGGTCCAGATTTGTTGTTCACAGGGTTACTATGAGTTATAATGGACTTCATAGTATCTAATAAGAACAACAGTACCTCACTCTCTTCAGAGATTCTGATAGGGTTTGTCTGCAGTGCTATGTCACATTATTTTTGCTTGTACATCATTTGTTTGTTTATATTTTATTAAAGTTAATCTTGAGCATTACTTCATGTATACTATTTCCCTGAGCAACAGACTACATTTATTGAATTACCCATTAATAATGTTCCAAGTTGTTAATATTTTCTATTAACATGCTATGATCTATTCGCACTCCACCATTACACTTTCTTCTTTTTTTGCCCTCATTGAAACCTTTTTTTTGTTTTAGATTATCTGAATGTGAAATATATGGCAGGCTTAGTGATGATACAAGAGTTTACTATTTACAAATGGGATGGTAGAACCAAAGAGATTCTGATCTTAATTTTATGTGTTGTTGTTAGGTGCTGCTGAATCAGAGCCAACTCACAGCTGACCCTCCAGTGGGTTTTCAGAGGCTGTAAATGGCATTGTAGGAGATGCCCATCTTTCTCTTGGAAAGTGTCTGGTGGATTCGAATCACCTGCTTTTAGTTTTACAGCGTAACTACATGCCACTAGACTATCAGCGCTCCCTCAGCTTTAGGAAGATTTTTGGTTTTCAAAATCAATATATAGAATCCCAATGCCTCAACAACAAAAAGTCAATCATCAACTTAAAATGGGCAAAGTCCATGAAAATCCACTTTTTTTATTTTATTTTTTTTTTAAAATCCACTTTTTTCAAAGTAGACATTTAGATAACAAGCAAATACATGTGGAAATGCTGAAAATTATTGGCTGTTATAGAGATTAAAATCAAAACAGCAATGAGATCTCATCTCACCCCAGCAACTATAGCAAAATTCAATGAGATAGAAGATAACAAATGCTACTGAGGATGTGCACAGAAAGGAAGTTTCTTATACTCTGGTGAGACTGTAAAATAGTGTAGCCAGTGTGAAAAAACAGTGTAGTGAACCTCACACCATGCACAAAAACCAATTCAAGATGGATCAGAGACCTCAAATAAAACCAAAGACTATAAAACTCATCAGAGAAAAACTAGAAACAACTCTAGAAGCCCTAACACACAGCATGAACAGACTTGCAAACTTTGTGAAAATCTTACAACCAGAAGATAATAAAATATATAAATAAGACCTTACAAAAATCAAAACTTATGCACATTAAAAGAGTTTCTCCAACAAAGTATAAATGAAACCCAGAGTGGGAATAAAGTACTTGGCAATGACATATCTGATTAGGGACTCATATCTAAAATTTAAAGAATACGCCAGTCCCTCAACAAGAAAAAAGTAAACAACTCAATCACAAAATGAGCCTAAGATATGAATAGACATTTCACTAAAGAAGAAATTAAAATTGCCAACATCATATAAAGAAATGTTCAAAATCCCTAGCCATCAGAGAGATGCAAATCAAAACAACTATGAGATATCACCTCACAGCAACAACCAATAGCAAAGTTCAACAGGGCAGCAAACAACAAATGCTGGAGAGGGTATTGAGATTGCAGCTCTCATTCACTGTAGGTGGGAATGTGAAATGGTACAACTACCATGAAAGTGGTCTGACACTTTCTCTGAATGTTGGAAATAGAAATACCATTTTACCCTGCTATTCCACTGATGGAAATATACCTTAAAGGAACAAGAGCTGAAATGCAAACAGATATATGCACATTCATGATTTTTGCTGCATTATTCACAATAGTGAAGAGGTGGAAGCATCTCAACCATCCATCAAAAAATAAAGGGATAGACTGTAATATATGCGCTCAATAGAATATTAAGCAGCACTGAAAAATACTACATAATATGGACAAGTCTGAAAGACGTTATGCTGAGTGATTGAGATATCTCATATCTCAATCACAAAAGGACTAATACTGCATAAGAACACTGTTAATATTGACATAGATGCAACTAGAGAACAAGAAAAGAGCAAATATACAATGAACAATGCACTGGAACAGCAGAAATATAGGACTGTCTGGAAGGAATATGTTGTTGTTCATTGCCTTTGAGTCGAGCACTACTCATAGTGACCCTATGAACAAAAGGCCCTAAGCCCCTCTACAACTATTGACATTTATCAAAGTTCATAGAGTTTCTGGAGGAATTATATTGCATTGTCGTTGTAAAGTGCTATTGAGTTTCCTGTTACTCATTGCAACCCTATGTACAATAGCTCTGAATCGAGCCATATCATAAGCCAGTCTCACTATTTCTGAAACACTTAACCTCATTACCCCAGTTCCTGAGTCAATCCATCTCATCTGGGATCTTTCTTTCCTGCTCTGTGCCTCCACATTTCCAAGCATGATGTCCAAGAACATCGCCCTCTTGTCCATGTGCCCAAAGTCTGAGAGATAGAGCTTCAAAATCCCTGCTTCTAAGGAGCAGCTTGATTTCACCATCTCCAAAACAGACCTCCTTGTTCTTTTGGTGGTTGGTGGGTTCAAATCTCTTCTCCAGCACCAAAACTCAAAAGCATAAATTCTTCCTCAGTCATCTTTAGTCATTGTCCAGCTCTCTGATGCATAGCAAGTAATTGTGAATACTATTACATGAATCAGGTGAACATTAGTCTCTAGGCTGAAATTTTGCTCTTTATCACTTTGGAGAGGTTCTTGACAATAGATATCCTTACTTCAATTAGGCTTCTGATTTCCTCATAGCTGATGCTGAGAGGGTTGACTGTGGAGCAAAGCAAGCTGAAATTGTTAACAACCTCAATCTCTTCTCCATCTATAATTATGCTGACAATCAGCACAGTGGTGAGAATCTTTGTCTTCTTGATGTTGAGATTAAATCCATATTGAAGTCTTTGACCTTCTAAAGCAAGTGCATCAGGTCCTTCTCAGTTTACTCAAGCAAGGTTGTCTCAACTGCATAATGCAGGTTGTTGAATGAGTCTTCTTTCAATCCTGATGCTACTTTACTCTTCATAAAGTCCGGTCTTCCGAATGATCCTGAATGTTCCACATACAGATTGAAAAGGTATGGAGACAGGACACACCCCTGACACATTCCTTATTTTGAACCATCCAGTGTTTTCTTGCTCTGTTCTGAAGACTGCTTCATGGTCCAAGAATAGATTTCACAGGCAATGAGCACAATCAATTGTTCTGGGCTTTCCATTCTTCTTGAGGTTAGCCACAGTTGATATGATCCACTCAGTCAAATGCTTTTTCATAGTCAATGAAACACATATAGACATTCCTCTGATACTCTTAGCTTTCACCCAAGATCCTCTGTCATAGGTAATAATGTCTCTAGTCCCATGACCTCTTTTAAAATCAGCTTATATTTCTGTTAGTTCTCTGTCAATGTATTATTCCAGTTGTTTTTGCAAAATCTTAAGCAGGATTTTGCAAGTATATGATATTAGTGATATTGTTAGGTAACTTCCACACTCTGTCAGATCATGTATTTTTGGAATGGGACTAAATATGGATCTCTTCCAGTGAGTTGACCATATAATAGTCCTCTGTATTTCTTGGCACAACCTGCCAAGCACATCTAAGGCACCATCTGCTTATTAAAATATGTCAATTTGTATTCCATCGATGTTTGGGGCCTTGGTTTTTTTTTTTCCTATTCATTCAGAGCCGCTTGAACTTTCTCCATTACAATTGCACCTTTTATTTTTTTTATTTTTATTTTATATTTGTTTGCTTACAAAATTTGAATACATTATGTCTCACCCTACTCTTCATTCACATTGTATTTCACACAATCATTCCCATTCATTGTTATTGTTGTTGTTATGTACCATCTAGTTTCCTGTGATAAATGTACAGCATTTCTGAAACCTGCTCTATCCTGAGCCAATCTCATTAATTACAACACACAAATCTCCGTTGTCCTACTTACTGTACCGCATTTATTATGTTTTATAAAATTAATCACCATTGGACTATACCCACCATTACCCGGTCTTTTCAGGTCCCTACTGGATCTTTTCCATATCCTTTTCCTCCTTTCCTCCACCTACCAAATGGTACAATTCTGTGATTTCGTTTCTACCCATCGTCATCCTGCTCCCACCTGTTCCCCCTTTGGATCTTCATATATATTTTACTACTTAACCTTCTCTTTTTTTACAATAATGGTCTTAAGTAAAATTTGTCCCAATGAGAATCAGTTAGTTCACTCAGCATACTACTCTACAGACTTTCTCAAGTTATTCAGTATTTTTCATAATCATTAACATAGAAAGGTATTTCACAAAGGAAGACATTTTGAAATTCAACAAACACATGAAGAAATGCTCTAAATAACTGGTAATGAGAGAGATGAAAATCAAAACCACAGTGAGATACCTTCTCACCCCAGTAACAGTGGCAAAGTTTGCCAGGGCAGCAAGCAATAAATGTTGGAGAGGAAGTGATGGGGTGGAAAATCTCAGATACTGTTGGTGGGATTATAAAATGGTAAAAGCACTCTGAAAGGTAGTTTGGCATTTACAAAAGAAAACCTGAATATAGAAACTCTGCTTCTTTTTCCCTGGTCCTTTTCCCTGTTCCTGAATTTTGCATTCCTGTCATCCATCACTGTTCATGCATCTTGGTTGCATGTTTGATCAACTCTGATTGCAAAAGTTCGTACAAATCTTCTTATTTCATCCTCTTTGGCTCTGATTTTTTTTTTTGGCTCTGATTTTTAGTGCATGTATTTGAAGGATAGTGGTATTAACAAGTCTTCCTTGTATGCATATGGATAGAATTATATTGCTCAAAACATTGTATTTCAAAATCGATCTAGAAATCACCTTCTTAACAACAAATTTGATCTCAGTTTTCCTCACCTTTTCACTTCCAGCATAGGAGATCATATAATTGTCTGATCCAAATATCCATGACAATCCTTCTCAACTTGCCAATATCTAGTATGTCAATATTTATGTGTTCCAATTCTTTCTTAACAATGTCTGATTTTCCTTACATTCATGCATCTCATATTCCATGTTCTAATCATTAGTGTCTGCTTACAACTGTTTCTCCTCATTGGTGTTTTAAATTTCGAAGCTCACCTGAAGTATCATACCTGCTAGTCCAGTCTACATGTGCTCTATTGTACACAGAGTTTTCAAAGGCCTGTTATTTAGGAAGTGGATGGCTAATCCTTCTTCCTAGTCTTTCTCAGTTTAGAACAATATCTGACAGGCAACCATTTTACCAAAGGAGCAGATGAAAGACAAGGTACATTAATAAATGAATGAAAACTCAAATTTTCTGTAAATCTTTGTTAAAAAGACAATTGAAAAATGTTAAAAAAGAAATATCATTTGATAATACAGTCTTGCCATTGGGTTTATATCTTAAGAACTAGGACATGAACAGGGAGCTCTGATGGTCTAGTGGTAGGAAACTGTGCTGCAATTCCAAAGGCATGTGGTTTGAATCCATCAGCTGCTCCATCAGGGAAGGATGGACAGTCACCTTCCAGGTGATTTACTGCCTCTGAAAATCCACTGAAGGGTCAACTATGGGTTGATTCTGACTCACCATCACACAACAACAACAACTACAACAGGCACACTTAGGTACATAGTCTTTAAAGAGTTGTGCTGCTTCCCTAACGGCTACTTCTCTGTACTAGTTCATATCCACTAGTGGCTGTAAGAGATAAAGTGGGAAATCTCTTCTCATTTGCTTTACAGTCTTGGAAAACTGATTGAAGATCAGCTATAAGTCAATTTTGGTTCAATAATTAGTAATTAGGGAGCTCTGGTGGCCTAGTGGGAAGAAGCTGTCCTGCAATCCTGAAGGCATGCAATTCTAATTCACCAGGGGCTCCATGGAGGAAAGATGGACAATCCCCGTCTGTAAGAATATCACGAATTACAAAGTTAGATAAAATATATTTAATAAAACATGGCTGAATCTTACATCCTTAATTAGTAATTTAAACAGCCAGACATCAAACAAAAGTATTATCTTAACTTTAAATGTTTATGGTGTATGTTAAATTAGGTTCCCTCCCCATGGTATAACATGATCAAAGGTCACTACAAATAAAACTTTTATGAACTGAAATCAATAGTGCTGATTAATTTTTTAACATATTAACATCAATAAAACAAGAATTCTCACCACTGGGCCAATTGGCAACTTCATAATTGATGGAGTGAAGAGGATCCACAATCAACAAACTTGATACGAGCAATTAGGAAATCAAAACATATTTAGATTTGGGAAAATCTGCTATAATGGATACCTCCAAAGTGCTGAAAAGCAAGGAAGCCAGTTTAAAGACTAAGGAGCACCTGATCCAAGTCATGGCCTTTTCAATCACCTCCAATGCATTTGAAAGTTGAAATCATGAATAAAGAAAATAATTGATGCTTTTGACTTGAGGTTCTGGAGAATGGTAAAAAATATGCCATGGACTGCCAAGAGAACCCAGAAATAGTTGTTGGAGAGAGTACAACCGGGAAGGAAGGATGGTGAAACTTCTTCTCACATGCTTTGGGCACATCATTATCATGCTTGGGAGGATGGAGGGACAGCACAGGAGAGGAAGGCCCTCTATGAGGTGGATTGATTCAGTGACTGGGATAATTGGGATGGGAGTGTCAGAGACGGTGTGATTGGCACAGGACAGAGTGGAGTTTAGGGCTGTTGTACATAGGGTGGCTATGAGTCGCAAGCGACTCAACGGCACATAACAACAACAAACAACAAGTGTTTGGAAATGGATATCATGCTTAGAAAATTAGAAAAGGTCAGGAAAGGAGGGGAAAACCTTTAAGAAGATGAATTGACACAGTGGCATTAACAGTGGGCTCAAGTGTGGAAGAGATGATGAGAATGACACAGGATGTCATGTTTGGAAAGGTGGAGGGTCAGTGAAAGAGAGGAAGAACCTCAATAAGGTGAATTGACACAGTGACTGTAGCAGTCAGGTCAAGTTTATCAGAGAAAATAAGCATAGCACACGTTAGGGCAGGTTTCAGATCCACTGTTTATAGAGTTGCTGTGAGTAGTAGTCAATTCAACTGCACCTAACAAAATAAAAAACAAAAATATTGAATAAAAACATAAGATACAGCCTTGACACACATCTTAAAGAATATCAGTGGTTGCTTGTAGACGTTTCTTTTTTTTAAGTCATGCCACATAAGCAGTTGGAAATATTTCTTCACCCAAATCATTAAGATAAATTCTGCTTTAAGGACATAATCAACGAAACACAAATAGACAGTCCTATGGTACTCTCTGTTTCAGCCAAGATCCATCTAACATTAACTACAGTATCCCTAGTACCACTACTCCATCTAACCCCGCCTGGTCTTCTAGCAGTTCTCTGTTAATGTGCTGTTCCAGTGGTGTTTTGATAATCTTCAGCAGAATCTTGCTTGTATGTGATATCAATGATATTGTTTGATAATTTCCACACTCTGTTGGGTCACCTTTTTTTAGAATGAGAACAAACATAGATCTCTTCCACTCATTTGGCCAAGTGGTTGTCCTCCAAAATTTTTGGCACAACTTGTTGAGCACATCTAAGGCAGCATCTGTTAGTTGAAATATGTCAATTGGTATACCATCAATTCCTGGGGACTTATTTTTTGCAAATTCCTCCAAAGCAGCTTGAACTTTTTCCTTTGTCATCATAGGCTCTTGTTCATGTCTTGTTTCATTAAATACGTCTGTGTCTGCCAAATCCTTTCGGTACAGTGACTCTGTATACTCTTTCCATCTTTTTTTAATACTTCCTGGATCATTTAATACTCTACCTAAAGCATCCTTAAGTATAGCAACTCAAGGTTTGAATTTGTTCTTCAGTTCCTTGAGCTTATGCTTGCACCAGGAGGCAGTAGTCAGAACAGAGCAAGGAAACACTGCATGAGTCACAGGCAACTCGATGGCACATAACAAAGACAACTCTAAGGGCACAGTTTTCCTGCTGTCTTTTGGGTGCTTTCTCACTTTTTGGTAATTCTCACAGTGTTTCACTTTTTTTTTTCACCCTGTAATGCTCTTTCACAGTTAATAGAATGACGTGACGTATAGAGTAAGTGTAACTATTAAATGTACTGTTGTTGTTGATTGCCTTCGAATCAAACATGCCTCATAGCGACCCTATGAATGAAAGGCCTAAAGGCCCCTCAACAGCTATGAACGCTTATCAAAGTTCATAGTTTCCAGAGGCATGTTATGAAAGCAGGAAGTGAATGCCACTTCTGCTTCCTAATTAAATGCACTAGGATACCAAAAACCAATGTGACACACTTTATTGTTATATTCTCATTAGTATAGTAGTCTGGAACAAAATCTGTAATATCTCTGAGGAATTTCTGTATTAGCAATTCTAAGGATGGCACAGAGCCAGGAATTGTTTTCTTCTCTTTCATACACCATGAGTTAAAGCCAAACCAAAAGCAGTTAACAGTATCATCAGTACCCATAGTCATTTGCTATTGCTTAGATAAATAAGTTCATGTTTGATTAGGTAACGATGCAATGTAGTTATCTTTGCTATGAGCTATAATTGTCACCCGGTCTCTCTCATTCTCATAAAGAGTGCTGAAAGCCAGGTTTCTCAAGAGAAACAGAAAATGAATATAAAACATTTGTGCCAACAAACTGATAGGAAATCTGGTGATAGTACTGCTAGCAGGATTCAAAAAGGGGGTTATGCCGGGGAGTATATCCCTCCCCAGGAAACCAGGGGAAAACCATCTCACAAATCCTTGTGTGCGTATAGGCATAAGACAGGGAATTGATAAAGGTCGTGCCCACATCTTTATCTGCTGGAAGCAAGTAAAGTGGTTTGACTCCACTCTCATCTTTCCACACGCGCTTTCTACCTTTTCTTTCTTTTCCACTTTAACTCCTTTGCATTGACTACCTGCTTCTTTCACTAGCTATGCTTCTGTTTAATTTTTTTGTTTATTTTTCTACTAGTTTATTTACAAAATTCAAATACAATTTTGAACAAATTCTTTCAATTTCCCTCCCCCCCAGTGCTTCTGTTTGATTGCCTTAATAACTCCTTTTTACTTGTGTGGTATGGAAAGTTTAGTGTTCAAAATGGCTTTCCTAGCATTGACTTTCCCATGTGGATGGCAGGAATATGCAAATACGGCATACTAGCCTATCCACAACGGGATTGGCTAGTCTTATCATTAAGTTGAGCAGACCCAGCATCAGGAGGAGTAACATTACCATCAGAAAAGAAGCAAGAAAATGCAACTCATCCTTCAGAACCAGAGAATCCTGAAACAGCAAACCCAAGTCCCATAGGAATAATAGTAATAACAGCTACAGCAGAGAGCCAGAGACCTGACATGAG